>NC_067139.1:77923578-78223578 GCF_903995435.1 Acomys russatus
TTTAAAAAGTCATGTTCTACTACTGTGCGTGTCATTTACCCCTCCCCCAGCATTGGTAGGCAAGTGCTGTATTGTTGTTCATTTATTACTCAGCTCTCGGTCACCTTAACTACTGCTGAGGAATTGACGATTTTTTTTTTTTTTTAAAAGATTTGTTTTTTGACATACACAGTGCTCTGCCTGCATGTATACCCACAGTCCAGAAGAGGGCATCATATGACATTATAGATGGTTGTGAGCCACCATGTGGTTGCTGGGAATTAAATTCAGGACCTCTGGAAGAGCAGTCAGTGCTCTTAACCTCTGAGCCATCTCTCCAGCCTGCATTGAATGCTTTTAAGTATAAGTTAAGTCCTATGTGAGCAGAGTGGTTTACTGTAGCAAATGTTCTTCCAAGGTACTCTGCGTTCTGGTCCTTCTTCAGGAATTTGTTCTTTATAGGTCACATCCTGCAGAAGTTGGTATGTCCAATCCTTGATTCACCTTTCTCTTTATATTCTGGCAGTCTCATCCAGTGTCATGGCTCAAAACCTATTTATATCTCTAGTCTGATCTCCCTTCAGCACTTAAGACAGTGTCAAGTCTTTCCACTCAAACTATGCTTTCCTGTCTGCTCCCCCCCCCCCCCCCCCCCCCCGCCCCAGCGGCGCTGCTGAACCATTTTCATCTGGCGCCATCCATCCAGTTGTTCATTGGCGTTATCTCTGACTTCCATGTGACACTTGTTATTCTCGGCTTTTTTCTTGTTTTAATAACATGACCAGAATCCAACCACTTCTCTCTACTGCTAATGGTCTGGTCCAAACCATCCCTACGTCCTGCTTAGGTTTCTACCGTTGTCTTCCTAATTTTCTCCTTACTTCATATCCCTTCTCAAAAGTAGCTGTTATAGCCTGAGAGACCTTACACCATCTGCGCATGCCCTCTTCTCTTGCCTCTCA
This sequence comes from Acomys russatus, assembly GCF_903995435.1. NCBI lineage: Eukaryota > Metazoa > Chordata > Mammalia > Rodentia > Muridae > Acomys > Acomys russatus. The sequence goes on from NC_067139.1 coordinate 77,924,520, forward strand.
GCTGCTGACTCCGCCCTCAGCTGCCTGGTGTAGGGTCTTTTTTTTTGGTTTTTCAATACAGGGTTTCTCTGTGTAGCCCTGGCTGTCCTGGAACTCACTATAGGCCAGGCTGCCCTCAAACTCGCAGATATCCACCTGCCTCTGCTTCCCAAGTGCTAGGATTAAAGGTGCCACCACACCCAGCTAAGTGTAATTTTTAAATGCCTATTTTGTTTAAAACTATACCCCTGCTTCTAGTCTCTGTCCCGTGTTCCAGTCTCTGTCCCGTGTTCCAGTCTCTGTACCTCGTCCGTTTTCTCATTCAGTGCTTGGGCCTTACTGCATACTATGTACTTGCTTGTTTTTTTTTTTTTTTTTTAATTTTATTTATGTGAAGGTGTCAGATACCCTGGAACTGGAATTACAGATGGTTGTGAGCTGCCATGTGGGTGCTGGGAATCGAACCCGGGTCCTTTGGAAGACCAGACAGTGCTCTTAACCGCTGAGCCATCTCTCCAGCCCCCTGTACTTGCTTGTTGACCATGATTGTTTACTGTTTCTTCTACCCTCAAACATACATATAATACTCTTCTGAGATAGGCATTTTATTTGTTTTGCTTATTTATGTATGTATTTTTAGATGCTGATGCTGGCTTTGAACTCGCTATGTAGTCCAGGCTAAGTAGCCCAGGCTAGTCTGAATTTGCAACCTTCTCACCTTCTCCCTCCAGTATGGGATTGTAAATATATGCTATTACAAGTGATTTTTCTTTGTACTGTGTGGCTTGTAATAGGTGCTAAGGAAGAATTTGTTAAAAGAATTAATTAAGCGTGTATCATGCAGATCCTTTCTCTGATGGATACTGCATTCTGGATACATGTAGCTTTTAGTTCTTTTTCCAGGACCTTTCAGAGAACAGAAGAGAGTGGCGTGGCCCCTGGAAGCTTGGTAGAGAGAATACTGTCAACACTGTGTGCAGCTGGAGTTACCCACTGCATATAATTAAGACCATTTAATTTATTATTTTTTTTTTAAATTTTTATTTTTTTTGGTTTTTCGAGACAGGGTCTCTCTGTGTAGCCTTGGCTGTCCTGGACTCACTTTGTAGACCAGGCTGGCCTCGAACTCACATCGATCCGCCTGCCTCTGCTTCCTGAGTGCTGGGATTAACGGTGTGCGCCACCACGCCCGGCAAGACCATTTAATTTAAAAAGTTGGTTAAAACCGAGTAAAACCGGGCGTTGGTGGCGCATGTCTTTAATCCCAGCACTTGGGAGACAGAGGCAGGACTATATCTGTGAGTTAGAGGCCAGCCTGGTTTACAGAGTGAGTTTCCAGGACAGCCGGGGCTAAAACAGAGAAACCCTGTCTTGAAAAACCAAAAAACCAAAAAACAAAACAAAACAAAACAAAAAACCCCCCAAAACACAGGACTTAAAATACTTACGTACCTTAGTCGGGTGTAGTAACATCTGCCTTTATTTAATCCCAGCAACTCAGGGGGTCTGGGTGGGGAGAAGAGGCAGATGGATCTCTGAGTTCGAGACTAGCCTGGTCTACATAGTGAGTTCCAGGACAGTAAGAGTTGTCTGCATGAGACCCTGTCTCAAAAAAACCCAAAACCCAAACTAAACCAAGACAAAAAAATTGCACATTAAATATCTGTACTTAAAGCATTTAATATTGACTGATATGTATTTCTTTTTATTTACACTAATCAGTTTTCTTAGAATAATGTTTTTCTGATTGTCCTTCCATAATTTGTATTTTAAGCACATTATCTGGGCTGGAAAGACGGCTCAGCAGTTAAGAGCATTGGCTGCTCCTTCAGAGGTCCTGAGTTCAATTCGCAGCACCTGTATGGTGGCTCATAATCATTTATAAAGAGATCTGGTGCCTCTTCAGGTGTACAGACATATATGCAGGCAGAACAATATATGTGAATAAATAAATAAATCTTTAAAAAAAAGCATTATCTGTAACCTCCAATGCTGGTTTCTATAAAATATAATGAAAATATTGATAGTAGGAAATTCTAAAAATCCTGGAGTTTTCTAATCCTTCAAAAGACGTTGGTTTTATTTTCCTACATTTAGCTTTTGGCAGGCAATAGTCCTATCTTTTTGCAAAAGAGGAAAATGCCAGTGTGTTCCGGGAGAGGTCAAGAAAGCACCATTTTCAATAGGCTTACAGTAGTAGTTCTAGGGTCTTAGCAGTTTCCAGTGCTAAGGAGAATGCCGCTTGTCCACCTGTCTGTCTTTGTTTGTTTGTTTGTTTTTCCCCCCTACTCTTTTTTTAGAGAGGGTACTGGTGTTTAAACCCAGGGACTGCAGGCTACCACTGAGCTACCAGCCCCAGCACACTTGTTTGTTTTGATCTGATTAAGTTTGTAATTACCAGTAGTTTTCTGAGATTCAGTAGGTACGTTGTGCATCAGGACTCACGTTGTGACGTTTGTTATGATGCACGCTCATTGGAACGTGTGGGGCAATTATTTACTGTTACACAGGAACCAGGTGAGTCGCCAAGTAAGCAGTAAGAAGCTGGAAGTTGAAACCTGCAGGCTTTAGGCCTCGTCACATGAAGATTGTGTGTACGTTCTTTGTCTCCCAGTTCTAATTACATGCCCTCATGTGACGAATTGGAGAGAGAGAGAGTGTGTTAAGGAGTCTGAAGGGCTAAGCCTTGATCTGGCCTCGCTGGCCAGTACTGTACCGCCTGCGCATTTCCACCCATCATGTCTTTCTTTTTTTTTTTGGAAGCAGGGTCTCTGTGTAGCCTTAGCTGTCCTGGACTTGCGTTGTAGGCAAGGCTGGCCTCGAACTCACAGCGATCCACCTGCCTCTGCCTCCTGTATGCACCACAACACCCGGCTGCTCTTTGCTTCTTTAGGCTTGTGTATATACTTTGTACCTAAGCCATATTTTGTTTTGTTTCTTTTTTCTTTTTCTCTTTCTTTTTATTTTTGATTTTTGATTTTTGATTTTTGATTTTTCAAGACAGGGTTTCTCTGTGTAGTCTTGGCTGTCCTGGAGTCACTTTGTAGACCAGGCTGGCCTTGAACTCAGAGATCCACCTGCCTCTGCCTCCCGAGTGCTGGGAACAGGCCCGGCTGTTTTGTTTCTTTTGAACTCTGTTAAGTGGGACTCTTTTTGTATGAAGTTTTTGAAACTTCCCCCTTTCCATTCAACTTTGAAGTCATGAACTTACTTTTATTGCTACACAGACTTTTGTATGATTTTTGCTTTTTGCTGAGACATGTTGTCTAGACTGACCTTGACCTCAGGACACCCCACTCCTCTTTCTCCTCAGTGCTGACTTTCTTGGCCTGGTGGTGGTGGGGCACTCCTTTAATCCCAGCATTTGGATCTCTGAGTTCTAGGCCAGCCTGGTCTATAGAGTTCCAGGCCAGCCAGAACTGTTATACAGAGAAACTGTGCTTCAAAAACCGGAGGGAGGGAAGGGAGGGAAGGGAGGAAGGGAGGGAGGGAGGGAAGGAGGGAGAGAGAGGAAGGGGGGGGAAGAGAGAGTGATTTCTCTTTGCTGGACTTTCTTGTCTCTCCTTCTTACATGTGACTGTTGGTTTTTTTGTTGGGTTATAGATGTTTCTTTTTGACTTCTAGGAGCTATTTGTATGACCTGAATACTAATTCACTGCCAATTATGTATTACAAATAGCTTTTGTTACATTAAGGTTCTGTTGTTCTTTTTATGTGGACTGTATTAAGACCAATTTCGTTTTAATTTATCATTACTTCCTTTGGTGATATAAACATTGTATCCTGAGATTGTTTTAAGCTCAAGATTATGGTGGTATTCTTGCATGTTTCTTACAAAGTTTCTATGCTGCCCCATTCTGTTCCTGAAGCTGACTTTGCAATTTCTTTCATGTGATTTATTTTCTTTCTTTCTTTCCTTCCTTCCTTCCTTCTTTCTTGCAAGCTCTGCATTGTTGAAGTTCGTAGTTTTTCAGTGCTAGGATGTGTTTATTTGCTATATTCTTCAGTAGTTCCCTACAATATAGGGTTGTTTTAAGGATTGCATTCTTTGGGTTTCTTTGTTTTTGTTTTTCGAGACAGGGTTTCTCTGTGTAGCTTTGGCTGTCCTGGAATCGTTTTGTAGACCAGACTGGCCTCAAACTCACAGAGATCTGCCTGCCTCTGCCTCCTTGAGAACTGGGTTTACAGGTATGCCCCACGGTGCCCGGTTATTATGTAGGATTTTTTAAAATCCTTTTTTAAAAGTGTGGAGTTACTTACTTTGAAATAGCAAACTCAGCCATCATATGAGATTTGTAAACATACTCAAACCAGGTTTTGTTTGCAGGTGTTTTTCCGAATTTGTCAGGACTTTTGTTAGGAAGCAGCTGTCACTGCTGGCATTTTGCTGCTTTCCCAGGGTGCTAAATGAGAACCACTTACTCTGCACCCAGCTGCTAGAGTCTTCTCACTGTCTGAGTAACCAGGATTCCCTTTAACTTCTCAGCTCTTTATGCCTTGCTTTTGTTACTTCCATTCCCCTCCCCTTGTTTCTGTTAGAGCTGTGCTGTGTTTGTGTAGACTCTCCATCACTGCTTTCTCTTAAGTTGATTGTTAGGGGGGCTGGAGCAGTGGCTCAGTGGTTAAAAGCACCTGATGTTCTCCCAGAGTTACCTGGGTTCATCTCCCAGCACCCACATGACCGCTCACAGCTGTGTGTAATTCCAGTTCCAGAGGATCTGACACCTTCACACAAAACCAGTGTACATAAAATAAGAATAAACAAATCATTTAAAAGATAAGTAGACTGCTAGGAATTTGCTTGTGGAGTGACTGAGTCAAAGTTAAAATGTAAACTGCAGACTAGATTGTAAGGTTTTAGGGAAAAGAACGAGTGAGCACTGCTGAGTTGGCCCGTCTGAGAGTATAGCTAAAGCAGAGCCACCAGGGAAGGAATTTCTTCTGTTGACGAGGGGGCACTATTTTTGTACTTAGTAATTTATCTGTGTGTGTGTGTGTACAGGTGTGTGGAGGCCAGAGAGCTTTTTGGGGTCAGTTTTCCTCTTCCATGCCCTGGGTCCTGGGGATTGAACTCGGGTTGCCTGGCTTACCTGCTGAGCCATCCTGCCAGCCCTATTTTTATTCTTTGGTTATGCCTTTCCCAGAGTTCTCCTGTGATTGCCTTAATCTTCCTCAAGCTCACATTGTGAAAGGGCTGCTTTTCTTCCCAGTGCGGGCCTTTCAGTGTTTGCCAAGACTAGTGAAAGGCGATGATGCCTTTTTGATGGTTTCACGGAATCTAGCGTATAATCTGCATTCGTTTAAAGTGTACACTGCACTGGTGAAATAATTACCATCTTACCATCCTCCAGGCACTTAATGTGTACTTCCTGTCCAAAATGTCTTTGTTTTCTTAGTAATCCCTCTTTTGTCTTGGGTGCCTAACTGAAATGAGAGGTCTTACAGTATTTGTAATTGTCTTCAATGTCACTGAGGGTGCTTTGAAAATACTTATGTAGCTGGGTGGCTGTGTTGGTTCAACCTGAAACCCTATCTCAAAAAAACAAAACACCTAAAAATAAAAAAATAAAGAGAGAGAGAGAGAGAGAGAGAGAGAGAGAGAGAGAGAGAGAGAGAAAGAGAAAGAAAGGCCAATTGGAGGTATTTTCTCAGTAGAGATTCTTTTTTTTTTTTCCCCCCCAGACAGGGTTTCTCTGTATAACAGTCCTGGCTGTCCTGGAAATCTGTTTGTAGACCAGGCTGGCCTCCAAGTCCAGTGATCCTCCTGCCTCTGCCTCTGAATGCTGGGATTAAAGGTGTGTACCACGACATCCAGCTATGTTTGAAAATTTGATTGCTTCTTTTTTTTTTTTTTTTTTAAGATTTATTTATTTTTTATTATTATGTATACAGTGCTCTGCCTGCATGTACACCTGCAGGCCAGAAGAGGGCATCAGATCACATTACAGATGGTTGTGAGCCACCATGTGGGTTCTGGGAATTGAACTCAGGACCTGTAGAAGCACAAACAGTGCTTTTGACCCTGGAGCCATCTCTCCAGCTCTTTGATTGCTTTTAATTGTTTTCCTTCCTGCCTACCTTCTTTCCTTCCTCCCCCCTTAGTATTGGTGTTATTTTTGGATGCCTTGGCCACCAGTACTAGGCATTCCTTAGCCTGGTCTAGCCTGGTCTACAGAGCTAGTTCCATGACAGTTCTTGGGTTTTTTTTTTCCTTTTTTCAGTTCGTTTTTTTTTAATGCATAGTCTCAGTTTATGTAATTGTTATGTTCAATATAAATGCCCTTTATGTGTAGCATACTGCTTATACACGAACCATTTTTCTAAAACAAAACAAAACAACTGCATTTGCCTTAAGGAAAAAAAAGCAACATTATAGTAGACATTGTAGGCTTATAGGACAGGAAGCATGGTGCCGTGGTGGTCTGTTTGGAATGTAGAATTTTTAGTCTCAGTGACCAGATTACAGATCGTTTTTCCCAGCCTTTAATAATCTTGTCAGTGTAGGCCTCCAGCTCCTGTTAACTGCCTTGTCCACTGAATAGCATGCTTGTGGGCTCATGCGTGAGCATGCACATCTTTTAAAGGTTAGCCCGCTTAGTTGCCCTCGTTCCAAGTTCTATAGTTGAGGGGTTTTACCTTCCTAGTTCGAAAACTACCTCTATTTGGGTTCATATATAGTTTTGTGTTTTTGTTGTTGTTGTTGTTTGTTTGTTTGTTTTGTTTCTTTGGCTGTGCCAATTTGTACATTTGGTGAATATGCATGAATGGGGGTGAGAACCACTTTAGTTTGTTCAGTCTTTCGTTTTCATGATTTCCCCCCAATTGCTCTTTTGGTTTTTTTCCAGACAGGGTTTCTCTGTGTTGCCCTGGCTGTGCGGGGACTCCCTTTGTAGACCAGGCTGGCTTTGAACTCAGAGAATCATCTGCCTTTGCTTCCCAGGCTTTGACTAATGCTGCCCCGCTGCCACTTGTTCTTTCAAATCATCCAGCGGATATAATTTTATTAATTGAAGTACAAAAAATTTTAAAAAGTAGGTACGTGCTTGTGTATGTGTGTGCGTGCGTGAGAGAGAGAAAGAGAGAGAGAGAGAGAGAGAGAGAGAGAGAGAGAGAAGAAAGAAGATGCAGGAACAAGTGAGCCTCCCAGTAAGAAGAAAAGAGAATTAAATTTTCTTTGATTTACTTGACATTTAATAGTATATGATAATACTGCTTAAGTCTTTCTCAATATACAGGCAAGCAAATTTTTAATATCTGATTTTTGTTTTAAAAGCATAACATACCTGAGTGTGGTGAATAACACCTATAATTCCGTATTTGGGAGTGTGAGGCCGGTCTGAGCTACCTAGGAAGGACCTTGTCTAGTGTAATAGTGCTCATTAAGAGTGACAGGTGGGACGTGGTGGTGCCTGTCTTTAATCTCAGAAGAAGAGGCAGGTAAATCTCGAGTTTGAGGCTAGCCTGGTCTACAGAGCTAGTTCCATGGCAGTTCTTTTTTTTTTTTTTTTTTTCCCCTTTTTTTAGTTCTTTTTTTTTTTTTATGCATAGTCTCAGTTTATATAATTGTTATGTTCAATATAAATGCCCTTTATGTAATTTTCTATGTCACAGTCTTAACTGTTGTGTAATGTTTCTGTAGGTATTTCACATTGAAGTAATTTGTTTTCCTGTTAAAAATAGTGAATGCCATCTCTCTGTGTGTGTTTATACACATAGACTTTTACCTGTCAAGTAGTTTGATTGGAAATCTTCTCTTTCTTTCTTTCTTTCTTTCTTTCTCTTTCAGTTTTAAAGTGACCGCTGGCCTAGAACTCACTGCAGTTTGCCTCCCTGAATGCTGGGATTAAAAATGGGGGCTACCATTCCCAAGTTTGATTGGAATTCTTAAAATTATTTTTAGATTTAAATACCTTCAGCCAGGCTGTGGTGGTGCACACCTTTAATCCCATCACTTGGGAGACAGAGGCAGGTGGATCTCTATGAGTTAGGCCAGCCTAGTCTGCAGAGTGAATTCCAGAACAAGCAGAGAAACTTTGTCTTGAAAAACAAAACAAGCCAGGTGTGGTGGTCAGTGTGGTCACAGAGGAAGATCCTGAAAGCCGTGCATAGCTGTGGAGGTATAGCTTACTCTTTTAGTTTCTGTGTCTACTGCTAAGCATTTCAGTTTTCTTTTTCCACCAGTGCCCTGGCACAGGCTGTATGTGTATGTTTCCTTTGGATATTTTAAAACACAACAGCAAAAAACCTTACAAAGCACTGATCTTTAAAAGCATTTTACTTTCCTGTAGCTAATCTAGGCAGACACAGCAAAGTGTGTTTAAATTGACTTATAAACTAGATGACTTAGTACAAAGGAGCAATCCTAAACAGCACAGTGGTCCTCAACATTTAATACTGGGTCCTTTATTACAGTTCCTCATGTGTGATCACCAATCATAAAACTATTGCTGCTTCATAAGTGTAGTTTTGCTACTGTTATGAATCCTAATGAAAATATCTGTGTTTTCTGTTGGTCTTAGGCGACCCTGGTGAAAGAGTTGGTTGAGCCCCAGCCCCCAGGGGTTCGAGACCCATAGGTTTAGAACTGCTGGGTTAGCATGTGTTTCCTTTCCCCCTTGAAGTTGTGAAAACTTACCTTAGAAATTTCTTGTGGAAAAGTGAACTTTAGTCAAAAAGAAAAATCTTGTGCCCATTGAACTGTTGGTTTTCAGATACTGTTTCAATTTTAGATTTGGGTTATTGCTGATACAACTTGAAAGGCAGTGAGTGCATGGTGGCTCACACCTTTAATCCCAGCGCTTGAGAGGCAGAGGCAGAGGCAGAGGCAGGTGGAGCTCTGTGAGTTTGAGGTCAACCTGGTCTAAAAGGTGAGTCCAGGCCAGCTAGGGCTACACACAGAAACCCTGTCTCAAAAAATGAAACAAAATGCTCTGTGTTTCAAAATGAGCTATAATTTAATTGAAAGACAAAGTTGATTTTAATACGCTTAAAGCTGCTTATGATTAGCATATACAGTTATATTGTTTGGTTTAGTAATTTACATAGATGAATATCTCTTTTACTAATGTATATATATTTATTCAGAGATAGGATCTCATGTAGCTCATGTTGGGTTTCGACTCTTTTTTTTTTTTTTTTTTCCCCCTTCAAGACAGGGTTTCTCTGTGTAGCCCTGGCTGTCCTGGACTCGCTTTGTAGACCAGGCTGGCCTCGAACTCACAGAGATCCACCTGCCTCTGCTTCCTGAGTGCTGGGATTAAAGGCGTGCGCCACCACCGCCCGATCTAAAAGCTTGTGACTTTTAATGACTAAAGTTGTTGGTAATTGTTAATATACAACTTTATTTTCACATGTAGTAAGTAGTATATATTAACATTATATACTTAAAGGGGGAAGTAAGTGTTAAAATAAGTACCAAACGTGAAGCTGGAGGTAGGGTTTATGGTAGAGTGTGTCTGGGGTGCTCTGGGTTCCCTTCCTGACAGTATTCCTTCTGACTCCATCTTTTACCCCCTACCCTGCCAGAAAAAGGGAGCACAGTGGAGATGAACCTGCCTTTTTCAGGGCCTTTTCATGAGGTTTGAAAAGGGAAGGACATGCTACACTTTTTAGTTAGCGCCTGTTTCCCTTCATAGCGTAGTTTCCATGTTTGGAACAGCAGCTTGTCTGGGCTGTTGGTAAATTGGATTAGGTCTGACATGCTGACTGTCAGGGCTTTATACGTTTGTCTGTTTTTATGATTGACTGTGGTTTTCCTTGTCTCTCGTGCCTCTCCTTCCTAGATCTTACAGGCTCACGTTGAGAAAAGCACCATGGAGCTGTACGAGTCGGCGTACTTTGTGGTCCTTATCCCCTCAGTGGTGATCACCGCCATTTTCCTCTTCTTCTGGCTTTTCATGAAGGAAACGTTATATGATGAAGTTCTTGCCAAACAGAAAAGGGAACAAAAGCTGATTTCTACAAAAACAGATAAAAAGAAGGCAGAAAAGAAAAAGAATAAGAAGAAAGAGACCCAGAATGGAACCCTTCATGAATCTGATTCTGAGAATGTACCTCGGGACTTTAAATTGTTGGATGTGTCGTCCATGGAGGATGAGCAGTTTGTACCTGCTGCACTGAACATGGTGGAAACTTCCAGCAGTGTTAGGGAAAGGAAGAAGAAGGAGAAGAAACAAAAGCTGCCTCTGGAGGAGCATGTCGTCAAAGACGGTGATGCAGCCAAGGCTCCCGGCAGCAGAGGGGAACCCGTCCTCCTTACAAAGCAGCCGGCCCCACCTGCCGAAGCTGCTGCCCTGAAGAAGAAAGCGGGACAGAAGAAGTCTAAAAACGGAAGTGGTACATAGTCTTTTTAACTCATTCTATGATTGTATGTACTGAGTCTGAAACAGATTGTTCACCTCACTGTGTGCTCTTGTTAACATGAATTGCCGATAGAAATTAGCTTTAAAACGTCACCTGTAACTACATAGAAGACTCCTTGGGAATTTATACTTTGGTTTCAGGGCTTGTAGTCATTGACAGCGATATCTTAGCAGACACTTTGTAATCAGTGTGATAGGACTTGAAAAGGTGAAATATTGTTTCTCACTTTTGGTTCAGTTTGTTTGTTTGTTTGTTTGTTTTTTGGTTTTTCGAGACAGGGTTTCTCTGTGTAGCCTTGGCCATCCTGGACTCACTTTGTAGACCAAGCTGGCCTCGAACTCACAGCGATCCACCTGCCTCTGCCTCCCGAGTGCTGGGATTAAAGGCGTGCGCCACCACGCCCGGCTTTGGTTCAGTTTTTAAACATTTGCATATCTGGGTCTTCAAGATGAATCACACGCCAGCTGTAGACAATAGCAGAAAAAGCTCAGGTGGTCTTGGTATCAGGACTTCCCAGGTGGGCCACTGGGAGCATGCAGTGCTATTAATTTTAAAGCTTGATATAGTGCTGGCTAGTTGTGACTGTGTATGTAACATATATATATTTGTGTGTATATGTATATATACACATATCCATACATATAAATGTATGCACATATATGTATATATATAATATAACAAATGTTAGATTGAAAATACTTGAAAAAGGATTGTGTCTATGAAAATATTTGAAAGAGTGTCTGTTTTCAATATAGACAGTCTTTTAAAATTGTCATTATTTCCTTGACAATACAACAGGACAACTGTTTACATAACATACACTTTGTATCGTGTATTGTGAGTAGTCTAGAGATGTTTAAAGAATGCAGAAGTATGGCTTCTATTTAAGTACAGTGTCATTTTCTGTAAGGGAGTTGAACACTCTGGTTTTGGTATTGGTGCTTTCTAGAACCTGCTTCCCTCATGGGTGTCAGAGGGCGACCTTGAAAAGTTTCTGAGGAATGGCAAGTGATGTGTGGAGCTGCAGAGAGTTGGCATTCTATGAGGGGCTGAAATCTCTCGTGTGTCATTATTTATGGTGTTAATGGCTGTGTTGGACTTGGAAGGCACTGCACACCTCAGGAAGGAGAATGTGTAACCCAGTGACAACATGTGACTTAGGTAGAAGTGTGGAAGAAATAATGTAGGAGAGATACAGAAGCCAAAGCAATAGCAATTCATGGAATTTGCAGGTAAAGGGTTTACGGAGGAGGCAGTACCTAAGCTGTCTTCAGGGCTGAGTCATTTTACCAAGTAAATACGGAGTCTTACCCAACCCTGACAGACAGCTACTTGTCAGGGCACATGTGGCTACAGAGTATTAGTAACAGTGCAGCAAGAAAGCTGAAAAGATCACGGTGCCTAGGTCACGGCGCTTCTTGTAAGCCACCCGGGAAGTGCGGCTTCATTCGATTAATTACTGTTAGAGCTTTTCAGTCAGGTTAATACCGCCAGTTTTAACATTTTGCTTTCTGCCTGCCTTCCTGCCTGCCGGTCTGTCTGTCATGTCACTCTATCAATTTATTCAGTACACAGAATTAAGTAGGGGAACAATGAGTTGAGGGATGTTAGATTGCATTTGATTTACACACACACACACACACACACACACACACACACACACACACACACGGGATTTGACTTTATTTTATGTGTACATGTATGTGAATATTTGCCTGCAGCCTGTTTGTGAGGCACTTGCATTCCTGGTTCCCTCAGAAGCTAGAAGAGGGTGTCAGATTTCCCAGAACTGGAGTTAGACATGACTGAGCCACCGTGTGGGTCGTGGGGCCTGAACCCAGGTTCTTTGCTAGAGCAGAAAGTGCTCATCCCTGATGAGCCATCTCTCCAGCCCCTGATTAGATTTTTGTCTTAGAAAAGTTCTTGGGCAGAATTTATAAGGACAGATTCCATTGGACGTTTTCACACAGTCCAAAAGATTGTTTGGACAGTGTCTCAGTCAGGTCGTGGGGCCAGAATGTTGTAGTGCCAAAAGGAAAGAAAGTAGAGAGGTGCACAAATTAAGAACAACACGACCAATCTCACGGGAAGGTAGGATCAGAGCTGTTGGGACTCTAACTTAGATGACGTTTGGCGTACTGCAGTTTGTGAGCTAACTCATCCTGACTTGGGCTGCTGAGAATAGATCTTACAGTTTAAGTGACTGGGGGTGTGGGTGGGGGAATCAAAGAAAAATAATACTTGGAGAAATGCAGAAACTATCCGTTAGGCTTCAGTGTTCATAAAGTTATTTTTGAGTACAGTCACTTCTAAATATCTGTAACTAGTTTTCAGTGGTCCGTCGTGAGCGTTTATGGTTGTGGCAGAGCAGGGAGTGGCCTTTATACTCTGGCCCTGACAGAAAGGTTTTCCAATCTGTGATAAGCACATGGCATGTCAGCACCGAGCTAAGGAATGGTGGAGAGACTGACTGTGGGGCAAGAAGAGAGGCTTTCAGTTTGTGTTTCAGGTGCTTGTGTTTGTCTTCGTATAGAGAGCAGCAGCTGAGGGTGCAGCCGTCTCCGTAAGTGTGAGGGCTGAGTGGAAAGCAGGCAGTCACTGAAGTCGTGGGTTGAGTGGAAAGCAGGCACTCGCTGAAGTCGTGGGTGGAGCCGTTTGCTGTGAAGAATGCCAGCATGTGAGGTGCTCCTTCAAAGCAGTTCAGAAATGAAACTCCAAAAGAAAATGATGGCAGCTGAAGGTTTTCTTTTGTGTTTTGAGACATAATTTCTGTGTTACAGCCCTGGCTGTCCTGGAACTTGCTTTGCATACCTGGTTGGCCTTGTACTCACAGAGACCCGCCTTCTTCTGCCTCCTAGTGCCACCAGGCCCGGCTGAAGTGCTTTTTTTGTTGTTGTTGTTTGTTTGTTTTGTTTTTATTGCAGTGCATTGGGACAGATTTCAGTTAGCCCCTTGGAGTGAGGAAGTAGTGAAGAAGTAGCTGCAGTTAGTGGTCCATAGAAAGGACGTGCGGGTCGGTTTTGTCCGTCTGGAAGGGCGAGGACATGGAAGGCGAGAATACAGCAGTACGGAAGCTGTTAGTCCTTAAGCTCTTAGGTGACCATACTGCGGCCGGGAGTGGCTCTGAGACGGGAGAAGACGGCCAACTCCATTCAAGATTTGATGGTGTGGAGTAAGAAAGCCAGAATGAAACGTTTTTGGTGACAGAGATTAAATGCACAACTAAGCTTTTTGTACTAAAGCATTCTATGAATTATTTACTCATGTCTTTTTTTTCTGGTGAGTTCATTGTTTGCTATGGTCATTTTTCCCTCAATTATGTTTTATAAAGATGACCAAGATAAAAAGGTGGAAATGCTGATGGCACCTTCAAAAAAGCAGGAAGCATCACTGTTCCATCAAGACACTAAGCAAGACGGTGGACCAGGGAAGAAGCAGAAGAGTTTGTCAAAGAAGCAGAAGACAGAGAATGGTGAGACGTGTAGACAGGCTCTCATGGACACTGATTCTGGAGGGTGTGGAGGGGCTGCAGCTCTGGAGAGCACACATGCTTGTGAACTGTAAACAAAAGTCTAAAATTCCCTTCAACCTTGTAGTTGCCTTGCTTTAACAGACCTGCTGAGAATGTGTGTGTTTAAATCTGTAACTTTTTTTTTTTTCTGAGACACGGTTTCTCTGTGTAATATCCCTGGCTGTCCTGGAACTCTCTTTGTAGACCAGGCTGACCTTGAACTCAAAGTGTATGTGGTACCATACCTGGCTAAATCTATAATTTTAAAAGGGCAGAATGTTTATAAATATTCATAGTCTTGAAAAATAGCAAGCCTATACAAGCTATATAGAATAAATTTTTTTTCAAATATTTATACCTAAAGATTTCCCAAATATTTCTTTTTTATTATAATTATTATTCATTAATTGGACACACTAATAGTTTTTTTAAAAATAAATTTTTATTTTACTTTACTTTTGGTTTTTTGAGACATGATTTCTCTATGTAACAGACCTGGCTGTCCTGGAATTGCTTTGTAGACCAGTCTGGCCTGGAACTCACATTGATTCACCTGCCTCTGCCTCCCCAGTGCTGGGATTAAAGGTGTGTACTACCATATCTGGTGTAAAATAAAAATTTAAAAGTTACTTATTTTGAGTTTGTCTCATGATGCGCAGACTGCATTCTAACACACCATGTAGTTAAAGATAACTTTGGACTTCTGATTTTCCTGGCTCCAACTTCTCAGTGCTAGGTATAGGTGCGAGCCACCAAGCTTGGTCACTCCAGATTTTATGTGGTGCTGAGGATTGATCCAGGGCTGTCCGTATGCTGGATGAGCACTCTACGAACTTAGCTACATTTCCAGCTCCAGTAATGCTTTTAATGTGACATGTTCAATGAGAAATTTCTGTTTGTGTGTGAGCGTGTGTGTGTGTGTGTGTGTGTCTGAGCGTGTGTGTGTGTGTGAGCATGTGTGTGTGTGTCTGAGCGTGTGTGTGTGTGTGTGTGTCTGAGCGTGTGTGTGTGTGTGTGTGTGTGTGTGTGTGTGTGTGTGTCTGAGTGTGTGTGTGTGTGTTGTGGTGTCCATTTGATCATACCCATCTCTCTACCATCCTTCCTTGTCTTAAGGCCTCTCCTTGTCCCCTGGTCTCAGTTGTGCTTCTACTTTTAAGTTAGTTTTAAAAGTTTTTACAGTTGAGGTAATATATACAATATTCATGCTTTTTAATACCATTTTGAACATTCTAATTCACATTTGTTAGACCTAGCATTCCTCTGTATTTCTTAGACTTAGCATGATCCTACGTTTCTTACTATTTCCTCCATAAAATTTGCATGTGTTTATGGCAAGTATCTAGTTAAACGTGACAGAGCAATCTTACATGTCAGGGTTTTTCAGGGGAAGCTTGACTGGAGTGTAAGTTTGTTGGAGAATAGACAGCAATGCTTTAAAACAGTGCTGGGCTGTCATATTGCCTAGTGCTAGAAAGCTTAACTTGGAAAAGAAATGGTGAATTTTATTTACTTTAAAATTATGATGTGTCAAACATAAGTTATGAGACAGTATTAGCTGCATATATTTTAAACTTTTAAAGTTTACCAGCTTTTAACTCTAACCCTAACCCTAACCTTACCAACTTTAAGTAAGATGTAGGAATTATTAACATGAAAGTCCTTGTGGGAAAGCTGTACAGGATCAAACCCAGGGCCTTATGCGTGCTAGGTAAGCAAGTGCGTCACGCTGAGCTGCTAGGTCAGTAAGTGCGTCACCGCTGAGCTGCGTCCTCACGTCCGAAAGTTTGGATGTAAAGGAATGTAGTGAGATTTTCATCTGGTACAGATGTGTTATTTGCTATCTCTAAAACAAGGTATTTTCAGGCCACCCTCCATTTATTTATTTATTATTTATTTTGAGGACAAGGCCTCTCTGCATCGGCTGTCCTGGTACTCAATCTGTAGACCGTGCTGGCCTCAAACTCACAGATCCACCTGTCTCTGCCTCCTGAGAGCTGGGGTTAAAGGTGTGTGCCACCATATCCGGCCCTTCTCTGATCTTGATAAGCATCGTAAGATGTGCTGTAGAAAGAAAGGCGTTACTATTAAAGTGAGAAGTTATCTGCAAGCCAAATGACTGATTTTTTTACTTAGCATAGGAAAGAAACTGAATTTAAAACGACGACTTGAGGGATTTCTGTGGCGTGCAGAAAGCTGTGGCTTTGGCCCTTGGCACCGCTGGCTGGGTGTGGAGGCAGAGGCCTGGGGCGGCAGAAGTTTAGAGTCGTCTTGGGTTGTGTAATGAGTTTAGTGCCACTTAGGAGAGTAAGTCAACATCGCCACCAATAAACATGAGCGCCCTAAGAGTAGTGGTGAGGTGGGACAGCTCACCTCTGCTCAGATAAAGAAACGGCTTGCTATTGCAGCACGCCTGTAATCTCATCTCTCAGAAGGCACGAGGGTCATGGTTCCCCTGGGGTGCTAGTGAGCTCTCATCTCAGAAACAGAAGACAACTTGAGAAGATTAAACAAAAGTTAGCTAACGGATAGGTGTAAGACGTCTCCAACGCTGTTGGAGAAGACACACTGCCCACTTAAGGTGACTCGAATGATCTAGGAATGCCAGACAGGTACTTGAGAAGTCACGCTAAGTGATGAGGTGGGACTTGGAAACTAAATTGAGGTAAGAAGAGATTTTAGAGTCACGGCTTCAATAATTAAATTTAAGTGCACCTGTATATTGTTTAATTGCTTTGTTTTAACAACTCACTACTTATTCTTGTGTTATTTGAATTGCAGTCTCGGTGGATGAGCCCCTTATTCATGCAGCTACCTACATTCCCTTGGTGGAAAATGCTAACTCAAATCTTGTGATGGATACGAGAGAAATTACAGATATGCTTAAGCCTGATCATGTAGAGGGGATCCAGAAACCTGGAGCTAAGAAGCTGAAGGTTGAAACTGACAAAGGTAGTGATCTTTAAAATTATGATTTTGAGTCATGGACTGGTGCACATTTTCTCATAAGATCAAGGTATTGAAAAGATGAGCAAACATTCTCAAAGTAAAAGTCTTCCTGGTAGTCTTCCTGGAAGTCCTCTGTTCAGGGCTTAACTTTAGACACGTGACCATCTTTTGCTTGAGAAATTTTTATGCAATCCTGGCTATATGAAACTGGCATGCCGACAAAACGTTTATTGTTAATAAGTCAAAGGAATTTGTTTCAAAACAGTTCTTTAGTATACATAATAATTTTACCATTTGTTAAACTTGAAAGCAAATTTGCTTTCTAATGAGATGGATGGGCTTCTTTATTTTTACGTAAGGAACTCAATGCAAGTGTTTTGTATTGCAGGACATCTGCATTTTTCTAAGTTGGCTGATATTTTGATTTTAAAATCCTCTGTGCTGAAAATGTTGCTTCATATAAAGATGTAGGACAAAATGGTTAGAAGTATGTTGATGGCCATTTCAGAAATTATTGGTAATTCTGACTTAATCCTAAACCAAAATCCACTTAGCATTAAAAAAAAAAAAAAAAAACAGGCTGGAGAGATGCTCAGAGGTTAAGAGCACTGGCTACTCTTCCAAAGTCCCGAGTTCAATTCTAAGCAACCATATGGTGGCTCATAACCATCTATAATGAGATCTGGAGCCCTCTTCTGGCATGCAGGGGCACATGCAGGCAGACCACTGTATACATAATAAATAAATAAATAACAAATCTTTAAAAAAAAAAAAAATTATGCAGTCCAGAAATAAACTATGTTGCTGCTTCCATGCTCAGGACTGACAGTAAGTAACAACCAGTCCACCATTTTCTGTCATTAAACCATTGTTTCTTTGAGAGCACAGGAGTGCCTATGTGCTTTAAAGACATGCAGACAGTGATTTTCAGACACTGTGCTGTTTTTTGTTTTTTTCATTTGTTTGTTTTTTGCAATTGGATGCAATCTATGGCCATTTAAGAAGAGGGGTCCTCAGTAGAGGAAATGCATCCTCCACCAGATTGTCTAGTAGGGGAGTCAACATGTCCTGTTCTTTTCTTTTCTTTTCTTTTCTTTTCTCTTCCTTCCTTCCTTTTCCCCCGAGACAGGGTTTCTCTGTGTAGCCCTGGCTGTCCTGGACTCGCTTTGTAGACCAGGCTGGGCTCGAACTCACAGTGATCCACCTGCCTCTGCCTCCCAGAGTGCTGGGATTAAAGGTGTGCGCCACCATGCCTGGCTAATGGATCATTTTCTTAATGGATGTGGGCAGGCCCAGCTTTCTGTGGGCAGTGACACCCTGGCAGGTAATCCTGAGTTTAAGAACGCAGGCTGAGCAAGCCACGGGGAACAAGCCAGCAGGCAGCGTTTCTCTTGACTTCTTCAGTGATAGACTGTGCTAGAGGAAGTAGAAGCCAGAAAAGGGTATGTGATCTTCAGGAACTGAAGTCACTGATGGCTGAGTCTGCATGTGGGTGGTAGAAATTGAGTGTGGGTTCTTTGGAAGAGTAGCCAGTGATTTTAACTACTGAGCCATCTCTCCAGCCCTTAAATAGACTGTTTTAGCTGGGCACATTCCTATATTTCATAATACTTTGGAGAGTGAGAAAGAGGATTCTAAGTTTAAGACCAGTTGGGGCCACATAAAGAGACACTGTCTCACTGTAAACTTAAGAACAGTTTTAAGTTCAAGTTCCTATCAAAATTGAGGAGAAAATGCAGAGTTTTCATTTACCCCTTTATTTCACACATGCACATGATTGTCTTTTTTTTTTTTTTAATATTTATTTATTTATTATGTATACAGATTTTGTTATAGATGGTTGTGAGCCAACATGTGGTTGCTGGGAATTGAACTCATGACCTTTGGAAGGGCAGTCAGTGCTCTTACCCTCTGAGCCATCTCTCCAGCCCCTCATGATTGTCTTTTAAAACATGCAGTACAGCTAACACGTGAAAGGCTCAGGCTGGTTGCTTTGGGTGTGTGGGGGTAGAAGTTCCTTGAAGAAAGCGAATTTGTTTCTTAATGGTGAATTAGACTAGGTGGATCCAAGAGGTGTTTTATGAATGCATTGTTCTAATGTCAGAACTGCTTGTACGTATTTGATCTTTTTAGAGAAGACTGTAGTATTATAATTATCCTAGACTTATTTGTCACCTGTGTGGTTTGGTTTACAATGGCAGGATTATTAAACTAAGATGAGGATTTTATGAATATACCTGGTGCAGGTGCTAGCATATACTAAATGCTTAAATGTTTTTAAACCCGAGGGCAGGACTAATGAGATGCTTTAGGTAAAGGCATTTGCTGCCAAGCTCGTGACTTAGGACTCACGGCAGGAGAGAGCCATCTCAGGGAAGTTGTCCTCTGAATTTCACATGTATGTTTTCTTCCCAAATAAGCAAACAAACATAAATAAATGGAATAAAAAATATACACACGTAGTTAAGCTAATACTCTTCAGTCTGGGAAAAGTTAGCTAATGTAATTTTTCCATGGTACAGATGTTAAGCATGTTTTTTCCTTCTTGACTAAAGTATCTATTATTACGTGACTTGAAAAGTCTGTTTCCTTGTGGTTATTGACTTTCTGGGTCAGGGATGTTTTTTTTAACCTTTGGCCAAATCATTGTTTGTGTCTTTAATGCTGACTTTATTCTCCTTTTGTTTTTTAATTAAGAAAATGCTGAAGTGAAATTTAAAGATTTCCTTCTGTCCTTGAAGACCATGATGTTTTCTGAGGATGAGGCTCTTTGTGTGGTCGACCTGCTGAAGGAGAGGTCTGGTGTGATGAAAGACGCTTTGAAGAAGGTGTGCAGCTTTTTGATCATGGGCCCAGTTGTGAACAGTTTTAAAGGTTACCAAGTGGGACGCGCTGTAGGAATTATTCATATTCCTGTTCTTACTACCCTTATAGCCATGTCTGAGTGACCTGGAATACCTGAGAAGTCATTTCATATATCCATGCTAATTTATGCACTTGTTTAGTCAACCGTTCTTTGAGTCATCTGCTTTGAAAAAAGCCAATTGTTTAAAATAAGGCAAGATGAGTTTTTTATGGCTTGACAGTCTTCGTTCTGGGTGGGTAATGGTGAATTTGCCCGATGCCTTCCTTGGGGTTGTTCAGGCAGTGAGCCCTTTCGTTCCACTGGGGCCTCCATGGAGGGCACTGCCCCCTCTGTGCTTCCTCTGCCCTTACTATAGTAAAGTTGCTGCAGTTGTTGTTGTTTTGTTTTCTCCTTTCTTTCATATAGCCTTTATGACTGATTCCATGAAAGTTCTTGCCTGAAACTTTGCGTTTGTTCCTCATGTCAAATGGGACAATCTGGTTTGTTTTGGTTTTTCGAGACAGGGTTTCTCAGTGTAGCCTTGCCTGTCCTGTTCTCGCTTTGTAGACCAGGCTGGCCTCGAACTCACATCGATTGCCTGCCTCTGCCTCCTGAGTGCTGGGATTAAAGGCGAGCGCCTCCACACCCAGCTTTGTGTTATATTTTTTCTCATTTTGGAATGGCGTCTGTTGACATCAGGGAACATCTTGGCATGTTGTGACACAAATGTTGAGCACTGTGTTTGATCTTCACCTCGCTGCTGGTCTTCCCTGTAATGTGCTTTGTGATTACACATGACTACTTACTGGTGAGAGGTCACATGGTTCCATAGTGCCCTGACCTTCTGGAGAGTAAGGAGGGGAATCACTGCTTCTGACTTTGGGCGTATGAGTGTTAGATCTATATGCGGTACGCTGCTTTAGAGGCAGGTGGATCTGTGAGCTTGAGGCCAGGCTGGTCTACAAAACAGACAAACACAAGGATGCTGCTTTGTACCCTACTCACTGTTGGAGTGACTCACCTGATTTTATTTGACTGAGCAGCGTGTGGCAGTCACTTTATCTTAGATGGTGTGCTCTCCATTCACCCAGGGGCTCTTGATAGTAGAGAGTTCACTCTGAGTTTTCATTGTGCTGTTTTAACTCATCCATTCCGTATTGATTTCTCAATTATAGTCAAGTAAAGGAGAATTGAGTTCTCTTCTGCATCAGCTTCAGGAGAAGGAAAGACTGCTCACTGCTGTGAAGGAGGATGCTGCTGCCACCAAGGAGCGCTGTAAGCAGTTGACTCAGGTGAAGACATTCAGGGGTATGCCTCTCACCAGGAGCACCAGAGGCTTAGGAAGCACCCATGCTCCTCGACTTAATCTCTGTGTGATACATTGACACACAACAAAAGTAATTTTCTTTTAGGACCTTGGTAGGGAAGACTAAATGTTTCATGATAAAACAAATAAACTAAAAATATTCACTCGTCTAACCAGAATAACAAAACCATTACACTCCAAACATAAGAGTATGTTTTGAATGGATTTGGCGTAGATTGGTTCTTCAGAGAAGCATGGCATCCAGTTATGTGAAGCTGTTATTGCTTGTGTTTGGAAAGTCTTGTGATAAGTATTTAAAATCAGCTGCTTTAAAACTGTAGACATTTTAGTCTGAGGGGTAAAATCTAAACCCAAAGAAACCTCTTTAATCCTAGCACTCGGGAGGCAGAGGCAGGCGGATCTCTATGAGTTCAAGGCCAGCCTGGTCTACAAAGCAAGTCCAGGACAGCCAAGGCTACCTTGAGAAACCCTGTCTTGGAAAACAAAAATAACTAAGTTAAATAGCTGCATAAAAGATAAATCTGACTTAATTATCTTCAAAATAAAACTCATGCTTGAATGCCATATTTTATATGGAGTTAAAGAAAGTGCAGCACCACCCCCTTTTTTTAAATTTTGGGACAGTCTTAAGTATCCCAGGCTGGCCTAAAACTGGCTGTATAGCTGAGAACGACCTAAGCACCTGGTCCTCCTCACCACACTCCCAAGTACTGGGGTTACACGTGTGTGCCACTATACCTGACTTGTGTGTGGTGTTTTTGTAAAAATACATTTAGTGTAATTCTTTAAAAAGAAATTGTCAAGTGTATTGTATATCAATATAACAACTTTCAAATATAAATCTGAAATATGAAATGTAAGTATATGAATAACTTTATAAATTACACAAAAGCTTCAGTTTTGCTTTCATTTGCTAGATAATATTTGTTCTATGAATTCATATCATTTAGATTTGAATTAGAAAGATAATAAAGCTTTGCTTTCTGAATTAGCCATTAAAAAAAAAGATTTATTTATTAATTTTCCATTCTTAAACCCGGGTTTTTTCACTGAACTCCAAAGGAGAGTAAGAAGCAATCACGCTGGGTGTGGTGGCGCACGCCTTTAATCCCAGCACTTGGGAGGCAGAGGCAGGCAGATCGCTGTGAGTCTGAGGCCAGCCTGGTCTACAAAGTGTGTCTAGGACAGCCAAGGCTACACAGAGAAACCCTGTCTCAAAGAAGAAGGAGGAGGAGGAGGAGGAGGAAGAAGAGAAGAAGCAGTAATCACTGTTTCATTTTAAAGTGTTTTTTTCTTATAATCACATTAGCGTGTTGGATTTTTTTTAGGCTCACAGTCTTCAATGATTGAATCAAAAAGTGCATTTGAAGTAGAACAGACTCATGAGTGTTTGTAATGTCAAGGAGCTGTAGAGATGGAGAGGACAGTTCTTGTTTCTTTGTTTTTAACCCTTGACTTTGCTTTGTACACAAGCGCTGACCGAGCATTCATGATTACGTAACTGTTAGGACTCTATCTTGCCTTGATATTGTTATAATTCCTTTCTCATGACACGTTCTTCATAAGTTCCTTTTCTGGTTTACTATTCTAGGAAATGATGACAGAGAAAGAAAGAAGCAATGTAGTTATAGCAAGGATGAAAGATCGGATTGGAACACTAGAAAAGGAACATAATATATTTCAAAACAAAATGCACGTCAGTTACCAAGAGTCTCAACAGATGCAGATTAAGGTATGTCTGAAATCTTGGAAAGTAAAATGAAATCTGTATATTCGCTGAATTAACAAGCTTGAGTGCCTTTCACGGGCTGAGCCATTGACCTACAGCGGCTAGTTAACTCTTCTTCATTCTAAAGCAAATTAATGTTCTGTATGGGAGGTAAGGCAGGAAGGCTGGAAGCTGATAGGAAATTACCCCAAGCCAGTAGAGGTAAGCATTCCTGCTTTGTAGTAGTGGAGCTGAGAAGGTGGGAAAGAGAATTGGCAGTCGACAGGAGAGTTGTTGGGCAGACGTTGAGGCTGTGTTGGAGCTTCTGAGTTAACACTGTCAGGTGGTAGTGAAGGAATGGGGGCTGGGAGGGTGACTCAGGGTCATTCTTTATTCCCATCTCTGTAGATAATGGATCACTGTGTATTTTGGGAACCCAGAGTTTTGTGAGAAATACAGTGTAAGAGCCAAGGTTGGAGTGAAGAAAGGATGTAGAAATAAACAAGTGTGGGCCATTTAGAGGGCCTCTTACGTCTAGGCTGGTCAGCCCGTGAGTGAACGTAGGAAAGCCAGTGCTGTGATTCATTTTTAAGTTTTCATGGTCACTCTTCAGCACTGTGGAGAGGGGGCATACGAAGTTGGAAACTTATGCAGGAATTTCTAGCGAGAGCAACCAAAGACAAGCAGCTGTTGATACTGAGAGGAGCTGGACCAATCCAAAAGAGCTAGATGGGGCATTACAGTGTGAGGGAGGAGAGTGAGCGATGATTCCCGGGGTTCAGTGAGAGTGTGCTGGTCATGGTGTCTGTACACTTCTCCCCAGGCTCCGAATGCTTCCAGAGATCTGGTTCTGAGGATCTTTTGCATGGATCATCCATTTTCAAGGTCTTAGTTAGGTCGGAACCAGTGAATTTTTACTCCTCTCCTCCCTTTTTTCTTCCTTCCATATCTTGATGAACAAGGCTTGGATTTGTTTGTCAGTTGAGATTTTAATAGTCTCCATAATTGAACTCTTCCAAATTGTCACTCCCGTTTGCTGGCTCATGCTCTGGTTCTAAAGTCAAGGACAGACGTGAGATTTAATGTTACTAATGTCAAGTTCTTACTGATCAAGTCGTTTTTATTTCCCAGTGGAGACATGTTCCTCATGTTGAATCCTTTGTCTTCATTGCCCAGTTTACAAGTTGGTCTGACTCTTAAAGGTACTTTATATAGAAGTTGAGGCAGGCAAATGTTACACTAGCGTAGCAGCCTGGGACTCAACCTGATTCAGGCTATGTTTATACCCTTTTCCTAAGAATGCAGCCAACAACCTCGGACCCTGCACTGAGCTGCAGGTTTGTCCCACTGCACCTCCAGCAGGAGAGTAAAATTCTCTTTTCTAACATCCTTTTCATGGTTAGTTTCTAGTATCCTAACGTCTTTTTGTGGTTAGTTTCTGGTTAACATATTTCAGGACATGTCTAGAGTCAGGAGGCAGTGGGCCCATCCTGCCTGATCTAGTTTTAGATGCATGAGTGGTCAGACAAACTGTCCTCAGAGTAAATAGGGAAAAGAAAATTCCTATTTACTTGCTTTCTTATATCTGAGCATAATGCTCACAGTTTAAACTCAGATGCATCACAAGAAGGGACAGGTATGGTAGAACAGGCTTACATAATCCAAGCCTGTCCATCAAAACAGAACTGCCCACATTTGTCCTTAGCAACCAACTCCTCCTGGACCCCATAAACAGGGCCTCAGACAGTAACCAGGGAGCTTTGAGGTCTCCACCTCAAGAAGCCACTGCACGTTTGCAGCATATCTGATCTATGTTTTAGTTTTACTTCTGAGTAGTTTTCTTGCCAGTTTGTAATCTGTGTATACGTGGCCAGTGTTTTGAGTAAGATGCCAAGAACCTGGAAACACCTATTTCAGATGTTAACCTGATAATAGAGCTATTCTTGCACTCAGTTCTTAGCTGTTACATAATTATAAAATTACATATAGAATAACTATAGCCCCTTACTACTAGGTTTTTCTATATTATAACTTGTGATTGGTTCCAGATTTTTTGTTAATAAAATAACTGATTCAGGTCATATTACTATTCTGTTAAAAATGTTTTCAAATTACTCTTCACAACAAACAAAGTTCAGTGTTTTTCACAGAAACATCACCAACAGCAGAAATGAGTGGCAGTGTTAACTTGTTACTCCCTGCTGTTTCCAAGGTTTGTCCTCTGTCTTCTCATCCTGTAGCCATTGGAGACACTCTATCTCTTGTCAGCTGGGTTATAAAGAGCTGCTCTTGAGCTGATCTTTACAGGTTTTCTTTTTATGTGATCTTTTTATATTTTAAGAAACATTCCTTTTGTTTTATGTGCCTGAGTGTCACCTGCATTTATATGTATGTACCAGTTGCATGCCTAGTGCCCTCAAAGGTCAGAAGAGTGTGTAGGACCCGTGGGATTGCAGATGGTGGAGAATTGCCATGTAGGTGCAGGGGACCAGCTTGGGGGTCCTCTGGAGAGTGCCCCTAACCACTGGGCCATCTCTCCAGCTCAGTGAGCCTCTCTTAATTACTGTTTACTGCTCATGTGAAACCACCTGTTAGAACAGCCTCATGGTGAAGGTGACGGTGAGTTGAATTCACTCATTCTGCCTCTGCTTGACTGCGTATAGGGTCAGGGTTAGTAGTTCTGCATGTGGGCCTCATAGAAATCCTCTGAAAACCAGAAATACTTTCACTCTTTTTTTTTTTTTGGTTTTTCGAGACAGGGATTCTCTGTGTAGCCTTGGGCATCCTGGAGTCACTTTGTAGACCAGGCTGGCCTCGAACTCACAGCGATCCGCCTGCCTCTGCCTCCCGAGTGCTGGGATTAAAGGCGTGCGCCACCACACCCGGCTAATACTTTCACTCTTATTAGCTAAATTGTTAGTAAGGTTATCAACAGATAGTCATTTCTCTTACTGGAATAATTTATATAGTAAAGGAAGAGATGTCCTTATGACTATAAGAATCAATGTTCTCTCTTGATTGATTTATAATTCTGAAATTAAACAATTAGAGGTCAAAGAAATGTTACAGTAGTGATTGTAAGGGTTGAGGGGTAAGTAGGAGTTATTAGGAATCACGCATGGAATGGTAATGATGTTTATATAGCAGAATGGATATGTTTAACATCACTGAACTTTGTACATATGGAAATGGTAGAGTCAGTAGTATGTCTGTGTGCGCTTACTGCCAAGTCTGATAACTTGAGTTCAGTCCCTGGGACTCAGGTGGTAGAGAGAGAACTAATTCCCTAATGTTTCTGAACGCACGCACGCACCACATAGGTATAATTAAAGAAGATACTGGTTGTGATGGTACTTTTTACATCATTTATTTTATGTTACTTAGCTCAGTCTTGAGTGTTTTTCAAGTAGATTTTATAGTTATGCTTAATTTATAACTTCTTAAGTGTTCATGCGTATTTATGATGTTTAAACTTTGGATAGCTAAAACTCTACTTGTTGTATGTTTGAGATTCAGTCTCTGTTTGTTGTCCTGGGTGGTCTGGAACTTGCCCTGTATGTAGACCAGGCCAACCTTAAAACTCACAGAGTTAGTCTGTTTCTGCCTCCCGTATGCTGGGATTAAGGGTATGTGCCACTGCATTCCAACTTAATACTTAAAAATATAATGTGATATTGTCACTCTGGGCTCAGGACAGGACTACTTCTGTGTCAGGTATGAGAAACCACAAATCATACCTAGTTGTGAAACCTGATGCATGTTGGGTTCTTATCTCAGACGTGGGGTTAGGTGTGGAGCTGCACAGTGTGTCCTGGCTTTGCGTTCATCACAAAGCGGCTTTCTTTTATTGTCTTCATATTGACCTGAAGAGCATGGTTTGTATTTCATTTTCTTAATTTTTAAAAAAATTCTCTTATTATAGTGCAATTTCTCCTAACGGTGGCTTTTCTTATCTTTGTTTTCTAATACATCTTATATATTTTAAAAATAGTTTCAGCAAGTTCGGGAGCAAATGGAAGCAGAGATAGCTCATTTGAAGCAGGAAAATGGTATACTGCGAGATGCTGTCAGCAACACTACAAACCAGCTGGAAAGCAAGTACGTCTCCAGTGTTTCCTTCTCAACGCAGTGGCAGGCTGTTAACGTCTGTCATCAAAAGGGAACTTCGTAGCTGTTGCTTAGACCTTTGCTTCCTCCATTTGCTTTTACTCCTGAGTTTCTTTCCCAGGGCAGCTGTTTTGTGTGAACCCCTGGCTTCTTTCCTGAGCTCTGTGAGTGGTGCAGACTGTGGCGTTCCCTGGGCATCACTGTTGTCAGTGAAGCAGCAGGCACATGCGGAAGCCGCCTGCACTGCCATTCTCTGGAGCACCTCTCATGCTAATGCATAAAGTGTAGTCTTGGTCCTCCTACCTCTGTAAAGGTTGTGATCCAGGGGCCCAAAAGTGGAGCCTCGGTGGGTCATGGCCATTTGAGAAACCATATCCTGGAGAGCCTAGTAGCCTTGCACAAAGTAAGCACTGGTTATTGTTGCAGTAATGAAGTAAAAGTCCATTCATTAGAATTGAAAACACTCTCTCTCGCTGTACAATAGAGCAGGTCCAGTTAGAATGACATTAGTATTTGGAGGGTGTTGTTTTTTATTTTATGTGTTTGAGTGTTTTGCCTGTGTGCGTGTCTGTGTACCACTTGTGTGCCTGGTGCCCAGGGGGGCCAGAAGAAGGTGCCATATTCTTAGGCATGGGTATGACCTGCATGTGGGTCATAGGAACTCAACCTGGACCTTCTCTCTAGCCTCCATATTAGGAGGGTTTTAGATCCCGTTAATGGCAACGATGTCTGTTCGTGCTCCTGTGTATATGCCATAGCACGTTTTCTGTGTATGTGGAGCGTGTGTGGAGGACGCAAAGCACGGTTTCTCCTGCCACCATGGAACCTGAGGTGGCACTCAAGTTGCTGGGCCTGATAGCTCTTACCTCTTAGCCACCCTTTCATCCTTATAGTGGTTTTTAGAGCTGTCGTCATTCTGATTATTTTATTTTATTTTATTCGAGTCATTTTAATTGTTTGAGAGTACATGCAGGGAACAGTGTTGCTACTTAGCCTACTTCCTTTACATTTGCTTGCAAGTAGAGTGACTAGCCCAGCACAACTAACAAAGACTATGTTGTGCTCCTGAGCTCTGTATGTGTGTAACAGTGCAAACCCCTAATGCAGGCACTGTTTGCAGGCAGTCTGCAGAGCTAAATAAACTGCGCCAGGATTGTGGGAGGCTGGTGAGCGAGCTGAATGAGAAGACGGGAAAGCTGCAGCAGGAGGGAGCCCAGAAGAAGAACGCGGAGCAGGCTGCCGCCCAGCTGAAGGTGAGCCTTCCGCCCCTCTGTGTACTGCCCTGGCAGTAGCATCGATTCCCAACTCCAGGACAGAAATGTGTGTGCAGGTTTGAGAAATCTAGCATGAAGTTTAACGAGACCCACTTTCTAAGGGCTCTGACTTTTCAGCGTTAGGTCTTGATAAGAGAATTGATTGTAGGCCTGGATTTGAAGCTAAAGACTGAAGATAGAAATGAAGCCAAGTGATAGTAAGTAAGGGCAGCT
The DNA here is from genome assembly GCF_903995435.1 of Acomys russatus. Taxonomy (NCBI): domain Eukaryota; kingdom Metazoa; phylum Chordata; class Mammalia; order Rodentia; family Muridae; genus Acomys; species Acomys russatus. Next base: position 77,952,792 of record NC_067139.1, read on the forward strand.
TATTTTGTTTTATATGTGGTAGTTAGTGTCTACACGTATAAGGCAAAATTTATTTTAGAAAATAATCTTTAGCATTACTTTTATCATCTATATAACTTGAATCAAGTTTAATAGACCTCCTCCCAGCACTGGGCTCTCACCCCCATGCCCCCAGCACTGGGATAAGTGTTTTTCTTCTTTTGAACACAAGACCAAGTACTACTACAGTGGTTTGCCCTTGAGCCCATGATGAACAAAACCATACCATTTTCAGATTCCAGAATGACAGTTTGTGTGGTGAGATGTTCATGCTGTCAAGACGTGTAGGGTTGCAAAGGCTGCCTGAAGCAGGGGCAGAGTCATCTCTCATATTTCATGATCTCTGGAACTTATGTGGCTTGAGGAATGGTCGCTACCTATTTTCTTTTTTCTGAGGAAAAAGATTTCCTAAAAATATTTAGTTCACTTCATACACGTTAAATGTAACTTGACTATTAACCCCGTCTACATTATATAATATATATTTGGGTTTTTTTGAGACAGAGTTTTTCTGTAGCCCTGGCTTTCCTGGACTTGCTTTGTAGACCAGGCTAGCCTCGAACTCAGAGATCCACCTGCCTCTGCCTCCCAAGTGCTGGTATTAAAGGGGAGCGGCACCACGTCCAGCAGCACAGGCCTGTAGTCCCAGCACTCCGAAGGCAGAGGCACGCCTTTTCTACAAAGCAAGTCCAGGTCAGCCAGGGATTTTACACAGAGAAAGAAACCTTGTCTCGAAAAACCAAAAGAAAAAAAAGAAAAAAGAAAATGTATAACTTGATTATTTCTCCTCCTCCTCCTCCTCCTCCTCCTCTTCCTCCTCCTCCTCCTCCTCTTCCTCCTCCTCCTCCTCCTCCTCCTCCTCCTCCTCCTCCTCCTCTTCCTCCAAGTTTTGTTCAAACCTTTCTGGAAGTGATATCAGTGCCTTCCTTTTAATACTGGGTTTTCCTGGGGATTTTACTGCCTACATGCATGAGGGAATGTATTCTCTATAGATATAAATACATAATAAGTGGCATTACAAACAGTAATCTTTTTGTTTTGTTTTGTTTTATTTTGTTTTGTTTTGTTTTTTGAGACAGGATCTCTCTGTGTGACCCTGGCTGTCCTGTACTTGCTTTCTAGACTAGGCTGGCCTCGAACTCACAGAGATCCACCTGCCTTTTCCTCCCAAGTGCTGAGATTAAAGATGTGAGCCACCACGCCTGGCAAAATCAATAATCTTTTTTTTTTTTTTTTTTTTGGTTTTTCGAGACAGGGTTTCTCTGTGTAGCCTTGGCTGTCCTGGACTCACTTTGTAGACCAGGCTGGCCTCGAACTCACAGCGATCCGCCTATCTCTGCCTCCCGAGTGCTGAGATTAAAGATGTGAGCCACCACGCCCGGCTCTCAAAATCAATAATCTTAATTAGTGCTTTACAATATGTGTATTTCAAAATAAGAACTTTAGGTACTGAGATTTAGCAATAAAGATACTATTTTTTCTCTTAAAAGCTTAGAGATTTAAGAATATCTGATGAGGGGCTGGAGAGGTGGCTCAGCAGTTAGGAGCATTGACTGCTCTTCCTTCCAGAGGACCTGAGTTCAATTCCCAGTCCTCACATTGCAGCTTACAACTCTGTATGACCCCAAGAGCTACAGCCTCACACAGATACCTGCAGGCCAGACACCGATGTAGTAAACAAAGAAAGAAAGAAGCCTTAAAAAAAAAAAAAAGGGAACGGCTGATGAAAACTAGGTCGTAGGTAAGTGGCTAGGTCAGTGTGTAGTAGCAGCCGTCGCTCTTGACCCAACAGCATACATAATTGAGTTTCTGAGATACTGAACAAAAAGGTGGATATGGCTGGCAAAGGGCTCTCTTTTTTGTAAATGAAATCTTGTCTGTCTGTGCTGACTTTTTAAAATTTCTTTGTAAATATCAAGGTTCAACTACAAGAAGCTGAGAGGAGGTGGGAGGAAGTTCAGAGCTACATCAGGAAGAGGACAGCAGAGCACGAGGCTGCACAGCAAGGTAACGGCTTTGTGCAGACCAGGAACTTCCTCTTTCATCTGTTTACAGAGAAAGATGATTTGGACATTAGTAAAGCCAAATAAAAATAGATTTTTTTTTTTTGTCCTTTCAGATTACCTGATTTCTTCAACATTTGTTAGTTTTTTCTTCTTCTTTGAGCAGGTTTCACTGTGTAGCTAGCCTTGGCTGCCTCGCAACAGCTGACTGTAATTTGCCTCATGCTCTAGCAGAGGCGTGAGTTTTTCCAGCTCCAGATAGTTTCTGCAGTTGTGTGATGTCTAGGACTCTGGGGACTTTTCAGAGGGTATATGAACGCTAGGGCCCCGAGTGGGTTGGTGGTGGCTGTGGCGTGTTATGTAGTAGTGCACAGAGAAGAAGCAGCAGGAAGAGGAAATTATACTCTTCTGATGGCAAAGATCAAACTTGCCCTGAGGAACTGATGCCTCTGATCATCAGGAAGTAGTCTTAGCAGTGACATCACCCCTTTTCTGACCTCTCACCTTATTCGGGGATCTCTTTCTTTTCCTCTCTTTTTCCCCTCATATCTAGTGTTTTGGGGTTGAAAGGGAAGAAAACGGTTGGTGAAGGGTAGAAAAAGAGGAACCCACAAAGTAGCAAACGCCATTTACAAATCTGGAGGCAGGAACTGGAATGGAGGCTGTGGACTGGCTTTCTCCATGCCTTGCTCAGGCTGCTTTCTTGTAGCACTGCCCTGGCTGGCCCTCCCGCGTCAGTCATCAGTCAAGAAAGTGCCCCACCAGCTTGTCCTCAGGCCAGGCATCTGGAGACAGTTGCTTGATTAAGATTTCTTCTTCCTAGATGACCCTACCTTATGTCAGATTGACAACAACAAAACAGCAAAACTATCCAGAATGTCTTTTTAAACTTGAATGTGGCTCCACATAGGATAGGTAGAGCTGACGTGTGTTAGTTCTTTGGTTTCCTCTGATTATCGCTTTAGGTCAACAGCAAAATGAACACAGGATACTTTAAGATCATAGAAGCTGTTTTTAACAAAATTTCAAATGTCTAGTTTTACCAATAAAGACTTGGGAGCCAGGTGCTGGGTGGGGTGGAGGCCTGCTAGCTCAGAGAAGCAGAGAAAGCACCCAGGGGATCATTGTCCTCAGCCAGTGTCCCCAAATGCCTTCCTTTCCCCATGCCATCTCAAAAGTCCTCAGCTCAATTCCCGTCTTCTTCCTTTGTGTCTGTCTATCCAACCTCTGCTCACCTAGGCTGGCCTTGAACTCACAGAGAGACCCACCCGCCTCAGCCTCCTGAGTGCTGGGATTAAAGATAAGCACTACTACTGCCCAGCCCTAAATCTGTTTCTCTACAAATGTTGTCATTACCTGGATAGCATCCCATTACACACACACACACACACACACACACACACACACACACACACACGGACACACACACACGGACACACACACGGACACACACACACACACGGACACACACGGACACACGGACACACACGGACACACATGCACGCACGCACACATGCTACCACATTTTCATTATCCATTTGTCTGTTGATGGACATCTAGGGTGATTCTGATTCTTTTCTATAGTGAGTAAAGCAGCAATAAAGAACTGCTTCCTTTTGGTAGGAACTGACTTCCTATTACAGAAATTAAAGTCTTAATCTTATTTCTTCACTGTATCTCATTGTTGTGAAATGCTGGTGTGTTTTCATTGTGTTAGTATTAATTGTTTTGTCATGACAAATGAAACGGTGACACGGGATACAGGTTAAAACTGATTTGTTCATTTGCACTATTTATTTCCTGAAGCTTAATATTGCTAGATTTTGCCCTTGCTTGATACGGTTTTATTCAAGTTTTTTTTTTTTTTTTTGCCTAATGTTAAACGTTTTTTAATCTACCTGCCCATCAGCATCTCAGTGCTAGAGGCAGGGAGTTGTGCTAGATTTTCCTCGTGTCCCCTCCTGGACACGCCAGCCTTCATGCTTTACTGTGTGTCACTTTCTAGGTCCCTCCACACCTGCCTTGGTAGGACTGACTTCCTCTCTACCCTTCTGTTTGACCCATGTCACTGCCACATTCCCCTCCTGCACTGAACATAGCTTGATTTTTCCCACCATCTCTACATGAGTACACCTAGAACTGTATAGGTGGAGGCCTGAGGCAAATCTGAAAACATTTTCACCGTGTAAGTCGTTTGACTGGAGGTTGAGTTGTAAGTTAGCAATGTTTCATCTTCAGAATTTTGACATCATGAACTTAATGCTTTAATTCTAAGTGTTGATAATAGATATTTTGCTTCTGTGAGTTCTAATCCCAGGTATGTCCATTACATGTTTAATTTTCAGGAGTTCTTTCTGAGCTATATTGTTTTGTAGCTGTGAGAATTTCCTTTTTTTTTGAAGGACACATTAAAATACATGCCCATGCACAGCTACATACATTTGTGTGTGGTAATGGGTTTCCTTCCACCTCTGGGCTTCTTGACAGTTGGGGCAGGTGACAGCTCTCCTGCACCTGCTGTCACTTGACATGAACCTTTTTGATCTAAGCTTCCTTTCCTCTTTCCTGTCTTCATTTATTGTGATTATGAACTAAGGTAGTTTATATATACCTTTTCTGATTTCTTTTTTTGGGGTGGCGTTATCTGTAGGATGGAAGAAAAGAAACAGAAAAGTTGTCCTTCATTTAAAATTATTTAAATGACATTTTAAATGTCAGCTTTTAGACAATAGATTTCCTTGGCATCTGTCTGTGTAGAGGAGTTCAAGTAATTTTCATGAAATTTGCTAATATAGTTGTAGAGCCATTTAGACACTTGTGTCCCATTTAGTTAATGCTTACTGAGGATGCAGTACTGTGCCAAGTCTTGGGCACAGCTACGATTAGAGACACAAGACCGTCTCTGACTCAGAAGAACTCACTCTTAGGGCAAGAGGAACTAGACCAGTGGCGGGTGCTGTGCCGGAGGATGAGCTGCTGAGACTGCAGAAAGGGACCGCGGATCTGTGCAAACGCTCCAGAGTAGACGATGCAGATATTGAGGATGGATGGGTGAAAGGAAAGGCATTTTGTAAGATGTAGTCCTTTTGTTTGCTGTAGATTTACAAAGTAAATTTGTGGCCAAAGAAAATGAAGTCCAGAGCCTACACAGTAAGCTCACAGACACCTTGGTATCAAAACAGCAGCTGGAGCAGAGACTAATGCAGTTAATGGAATCAGAGCAAAAGCGGGTGAGCAAAGAAGAGTCTCTGCAAATTCAAGTTCAGGTATTTGTTTTTTTCTTTAAAAAGAAAGGGATTATATTTGTGTTTACATGTGTTACAATAATTAAAGATCACGAATTTACAATTAAAGATCATGAATTTGAGAGAGGAGGGAGAGGTTGGGGGAGAATGTTATATTTTAATTAAAAACTTGCAATCTCCCCAACCAAGACCAAATCCTATGTCTATGTAAATACATTAGGTTCAAATAAACTTCTATTTCAATGTTTAAATTAAGAGAGAGAAATTGGGAAAAGTGTGGTATATCTTTTTTGGGGGTGGGGTGGGGTTGAGACAGGGTTTCTCTGTATAGCCTTTGGTAGACTGGGCTAGCCTCAAACTCACAGAGATCCTCCTGCCTCTGCCTCCTCAAGTATTGGGATTATAAGCATGTGCCACCGTGCCCAGCTAAAATTATTTTATTTTTATTTTTGCTATTTTTTGAGACAGAGTTTCTCTGTGTAACCCTGGCGGTCCTGGAACTCATTTTGTAGTCCAAGATGGCATTGAACTCAGATTTGTCTGCCTCTGCCTCCGTCTCCACCTCCCAAATTCTGGGATAAAAGGCGTGCACCACCACTGCATATCTTATGTCATAATTCTTTTTTTGTTTTGTTTTGTTTTTCAAGATAGGGTTTCTTTGTATAACAGCTCTGGCTGTCTTGGAACTAGTTCTCTAGTCTATGCTGGCCTTGAGCTCACTGAGATTTGCCTGCCTCCGCCTCCCAAGTGCTGGGATTAGAGGCGTGCACAATGTCCTAATTCTTAATGGTGGTAAATAACATTTAATCTTTGAGCATATGTTAAAAGATGAGCTCATCCACTTCCTTAGGACTTCTTGTGATAGTATCAGTAGGGACAGTAAAACAGCCTTAATGTCTACTTTGTAAATTAACTCAAAATAGAAAGCTTAAGTGCTTTAAATAAAGACAATTTAAAGATAAACCTACAACATGTAAAGCACTTGGATATTTATTGATAACACATTTGTCTCCTCTCTTTTTGTTTGCGGTCGATGAAAGGATATTTTGGAACAGAATGAAGCTTTGAAGGCTCAGATTCAACAGCTCCGTTCCCAGATAGCCGCCCAGGTAATGGTGCCTTCTGACTACTACCGTTAGTCACCGCCTTCCTGCGGTTTGAACCGTTATGTAAATACCAGTCAGTGGGTCAGTGTGCAGTGCTCCCAGGTTTTAAACACTATTGTTTACAATACTTGGGAAGCGCTAGGAACCCCAAGCCAGTGTAATTCGAGGGGTGGCTGAGAAGTGGAAGTGCTGACTGGTGCACTGCCACGCACTGACTCTGCCTGGGGAACCTCACACATGCCCACAGCTCAGCTGTCTTAACTCCAGCTCCCAGATTGTATTTGCAGAAGACTCAGTTTGAAATGTGTGATTCATTTTTATTAATGGTAAACATTACAAAGTTTTACACGATTACCCCATACTTTGATTGATTGATAGGTAGGCTTTTTAATACAAATGATAGAATATTCAGGGAAAAAGTGAAAGTTTAGTTGGGTGTGGTGGCCCACGCCTGTGATCCCTGCACTATGGGCGGCAGAGGCAGACTGATCTCTGTGAGTCCGAGGCCAGCCTGGTCTACAACGCCAGTCTAAGACAGCCAAGGCTACATAGAGAAATCCTGTCTTGAACACCCCCTCCCCCGTGGTGACTATTTCCAAAAATACACATAAAAATTTTTAATTGCAATTGAACTTTAAAATTATAAAAATTGTTGGTAGCAACAAGTACTAGAAATTTGTTGGACTGGAGAGGTGGCTCAGCAGTTAAGTGTGCCTGCTGGTGGTCCAGAGGCCCAGAGTTCAGTTCCCAGCACCAGTACCAGGTGATTGACAACTGCCTGGAACATTGACGCCAGGGGAGCTAATGCCTCCTGCGTCATCTGCATGCATGTGCTCATGTCGCCAGCACTTACACATATTCAAAATGAAATGAAACATTTAAAAAAGGAGAAGAAAATGTAAAAGTGATTTTTAACATTAAAAGTGAATTTTAAGAGTTCAAACTTGCAAAGCTGTGTGCACCTAAATGGTTTTTCTAATTGCTTACTTTTTATAGAGATCACACTCTAAATGGAGCTGTATGCTTGTGAGTTGCCAGCTCCCATTGGGGTGAGATCCTCATTATCAGCTGAGAGGGAGTGGTACGGCCTGTCAGAAGCGCCTTAGAGAGCGCTGAGAGCCCGTAATAACGGGAGGGCAGCAGGGCACTCTGCCCTTTTCCTTAGTTGTGAAGTGGAACATTTCAGAGGATTTTGCTGAGGAAGAGATGCACGGGGTAGAGGTGCTCCCCGAGGACGGGTCTGCCCCTTGTGTACTTGTTGCTTGTCAGTTTCCAGGCCCCGCCCACCTGCTTAAGTCTTTATGGTCTGTGATGTCATGTGTAATTCCGTAATACTGGCTGTTGGTGATTAGATGTGCTTTCAGAATGATAGCTACTCACCATAGGCCAGATATGTCTTTAACAACTTTCTATATGTTAATTTCTCTTGTTTTTTAAAAGCTCTGTTGTGATTATTATTGTACAGCTTTTAAGCTTTTTCTCAAATGCTCTTATGTTGATATTGTTTTTCTTTCTCAGACCTCCGCTTCAGTTCTAGCAGAAGAATTACATAAAGTGTAAGCTTGCCGTTCACACTTCTCTTATCCTTGTGTGATAACCACTAACAGACGCCTAAGTGATACAATACACAACTAATTTCATACTCTGACCTGTTTGAAAATTACCCTAAATTCTATTTTGCTCTTTTCTTTTAACTTGTGTCTGGTTTGTCCCTAAACATTACACTTTGTTGTGTTATTATAAAAGAGCTGGGCAAACTTTTCCTTCGTTTGGGATGTTGGTAGTTATGTAGAAGAGGCAATTGTGCTTTCAGAGTAGTGGTAGGAAATTAGTGCTGTGCTGCTTTGTACTTGTGGCTCTTCTACGTCTAGCCCTGTGGCAGTAGGCCGTACATTCCAAGTGAGTTTTGTGTTGCTTAACTATACGGAGATAGGTCAGTTGTGTGCAGATGACCTATAGTCCCGTTTGGGTGCCAGACTTTTCAATGTAAATTAAAGTCTTTGACTTCAAAGTTTTAAATAATGGATTTGTCTGTCTGTCTATCCATCTATCCCTCTCTGATTCGAGGCCTCATTCTGTAGCCCAGACTGGCCTTGAGTTTGTGGTCTTCCTGCCTTAACCTCTGAGTACAGGTGTGAGCCACCATTCTGCTCTCATTGCCAAACCTGATTGATGACCTACTGGATTTTTCAGACCATAAGACGCACTTTTATCCCCAAAAGTGGCGAAAATAGGGTGTGCCTTATGGTCCAAATGCTGTTTTTACTGTTTTTCTTGTTTTACTGCTCTAAAAACTGGATACGTACGTCTTATGGTCCAAAAAATACGGTAAATTTTATTCCCTGGTCTCACGTGCTGGAAGGGAGGGAGTGTGCGGGTGCATGTACACACACACACACACACACACACACACACACAATTTCAGGGTGCCATGCTTTATGACAATTGCTAGTAGAGTAAATAGAATATCTAGAAAGAGAAAGTACTTAAGGTGATGCTTTCCATGTAAAACTTTTTAATCTTTTTAAAATAAATGTTCATTAAAAGCATAAATGTGTTTATCTCCCTTTTGAAGGATTGCAGAAAAGGACAAGCAGCTGAAGCAGACTGAAGACTCATTAGCAAGTGAGCGCGGTCGCTTAGCCAGCAAAGAGGCAGAGCTCAAGGTGCGCTCATGTGTCCAGCACGGCGCAGGGTCTTACAGGGCTCGAAACGCAGTTGTCCTGAAGATCTATCTTTAGTCACCCATGTGTGTTTGTTTAGGATAAGGAATACTTTAGAACTCATGAGAAGTGCTCTCTCTTTTCTTCTTTTGTCTTTTCTTTTTCTTTTGAGGCAGGGTTTCTCTTTGTAGCCTTGGCTGTCCTGGGCTTGCTTTGTAGACCAGGCTGGCCTCAAATTCACAGTGATCTGCCTGCCTCTGCCCCAAAGTGCTGAGATTACAGGCGTGAGCCACCATTCTCGGCTGTGCCATCCCTTTTTTGAACTATAAAAGAAACACACTTCTTTAGCTCTTAAGAGGAAAAGCCCAAAAGGGTTTTACTTATATGTTGCATGTCTTAACAATTTCAGAATGTTTCCAAAGACCAGAAATTGATGGTGTTTCCTTTTGATTTAGGAAATTTGTTATTTGAGACCTTTACTTAACTCTTAAGCATAACAGATACCTTGCTGCGTGTTTAAAGTAAATTTTATTAAATATTTTTAATATCTCATACTTTTTTCTTGCTCTAGGATATCCAGAATATGAGTTTCTTATTAAAAGCTGAAGTGCAGAAATTGCAGGCCCTCGCTAATGAGCAGGTAGATCACTTTTGCTTATTTACTTATGAAGAAGTTTGATTCGTTTGTTTGTTTTGAATCTGTGAGTATATAGATACTATCTGTGTATAAATACTATCTATAATGGTTGCTTATGTTTGGCTGTGGGATGCGTTATTGAGAGCCTCTGTACAGACAACTTAGACGTCCCTGATTCATATTGGAACTATGTATGACTTAATGAATTAGTCATTTCTGAGAAAGAGGAGATTGTTAAGACAGTCTTAATATGTTGCCGTTTTTGGACCTTTCCACTTAATATGTAGGGAAAACGTTTATTGGAGAAAGTTGAGAAGTAAAGAAATAATGGGTAGTGAAACACAGAAGCCATGGTAATTCTTTAATCTAAATATATGAAAGTACAGGTTTTTGTATGGATAATAAGTAGTTTAGATGGTTTCCCAAGAAATGGTGAGACTGTCCTTTTATTCTGAGTACAGGCTGCTGCAGCACAGGAGGTGGAGAAGATGCAGAAAAGGTGAGTAATGCATTCTGTGCAGAGATGCTCGTGTGCCCATGCTCATGTGTACTGCTGCCTCCAGCCGAGGCTTGTGCATACACCTGGGGAGCGTAGACTGTATGGACTAGCTTTAATTGAAGCCCTTCTTCTTGCAGTATTCATGTAAAGGAGGATAAAATAAGATTGCTTGAAGAGCAGCTGCAGCATGAAGTTGCAAGCAGAATGGAAGAATTTAAGGTGTGTGATGGAGCTTGAACTTTCTCAGAACAGCTTTATACATGTGTGGTCATGATGACTCTCAAAAAGCTTTAGTTTTGTTTCTGGTTTTGTTTTTTGAGACAGGGTTTCTCTGTGTAGTCTTGGTTGCCCTGGATTGGCTTTGTAGATCAGGCAGCTGGTCTCGAACTCACAGAGATCCTCCTGCCTCTGCCTCCCAAGTGCTGGGATTACAGGCGTATGCCAGTGCACCCGGCTTCAAAATGCTATTTAAAAAAAAAAAAAAAAAAAAATCCGGTTATTTGGAAAGGTTAGCTTAGTTTATTTGGCAGCTTATATGGACAGTGAATTTTTAATAGACTTTTTGCTTAAATGTTCCAAATTAATTTTGCCTCAGGCATTCCGTGGCATGTTTTAAACGAATCCTTTCCATTTGTGGATAGTTTTGCTGTTTACACTGTTGCTGCAGTCCTAATCTCTGTCTACTGAACTCTGAATTCTTTATTTTTTATTTTTTTATTTTTCAAAACAGGGTTTTCTGTGTAGCCATAGCTGTCCTGGACTGGCTTTGTAGACCAGGCTGGCCTCGAACTCACATTGATCTGCCTGCCTCTGCTTCCCAAGTGTTGGGATTAAAGGTGTGCGCCACCACCCCTGGCTGAACTCTGAATTCTTATGTCTCTGTGTAACTCTTCAGTCTCTTATGAACACCTGAAGAAAGCAACAGTGTGGATTTGTTTGTTCAAGACGCTGATTCGAAAGATTGCTTTATTACCTTTCTCCTTAAAAAATAATAAGCTGGGCTCGTTTCTTCCAGATCCTGAGTGACCAGAACAAAGCGTTCCAGCTGGAGGTGCAGGAGCTGCGGACCGTTGTCTCTCAGCAGGTGAGTGAGGCTCTGTGTGGGGTCTGCTGAGGGAGACAGTATGGGAAGCGCCAGCCGAGCTGCGCATACAGGTGCCCATCTCCAAGATGAAGCATTTTGAAGAACAGAAAGGAGGCAAAAAAGTTCTATCTTGGGGGCCTTACCCTTTTCATGTAGGCAGCATGACTTTGTAAAACAAGAATGAGGCTGAAACTTATGAGCCCCTCAAAGTTGGCTTCTGACTCCTCATCCTCAGCCTTTCTCACTAAGATTGTACTTAAGGATATCTATCTGTCTCTTTCTTTCTTTCTTTCTTTCTTTCTTTCTTTCTTTCTTTCTTTCTTTCTTTCTTTCTTTTTGAGACAGGATTTCTCTGTGTATTCCTGGCTGTCCTGGACTCTGTAGACCAGCCTGGCCTTGAACTCACAATGATCCACCTGCCTCCCGAGTGCTGGGATTAAAGGCCTGCACCACCATGCGTGGCTCGTATTTAAGGATTTCTTAGATCTGAATGGCAAAGCTTGAATATATTGCTTAGTGTAGTAATTTCCATGTAGACTCTATCTAAATAATCTTTTAAAGAATATATATAAGCTGGGCATGGTGGCACACGCCTTTAATCCCAGCACTCAGGGAGGCAGAGATAGGCAGATCGATGTGAGTTCAGAGTCAGCCTGGTCTACAAAATGTCCAGGACACCAGGGCTACACAGAGAAACTCTGTCTCAAAACAACAACAACAACAACAACAAAACAACAAAAAAAGCAACCAACCAACCAAGAATATATATATTCAATATATATACATATATACACACATATATACATACACACATATATAATCCATATTACCCACCTTAACACTTTCTTTTTTAAAAAAGATTTATTTATATATTATTATTTATAGTGTTCTGCCTGCATGTACACCTGCAGGCCAGAAGAGGGCATCAGATCACATCATAGATGATTGTGGGCCACCATGTAGTTGCTGGGAATTGAACTCAGGACCTTTGGAACAGCAGTCAGTGCCCTTCACCTCTGAGCCATTTCTCCAGCCCAACACTGTCTTTCTTTGTATATTTATAGCAAACCAGTAAAACTATAGCAGCTTTGAATGGCACTGCTTCATAAGGCAACATCCAGTGATATCTTTTCTCTGGTGCTGCTACATGCTATATTAGAATATAAACCACATATTTTCCCAGTAGTAAATTTGTGAAATATTCTTTATTGGAAATGGTTACATTTCCTTTAGAGACATTTGCATTCTTTGTTTTAAAGTTACAATTAAGCGGTTCTGTTGCTCTAAGTAGCTGCTGCTTGAAGGATTGTTCCCATCAGTTGTCAGATCACACTTTTCTCCCTTCTCTGTGACGTGAAATGCTTTGTATTATTTTTGTTACTTTATATATGTGTGACGGTAGCAGGAAAAATGTACATCTTCTCATTTGTTGTATTATAGACTAGATCAGGCTTAGTGGCAAGCACCTTTACCCACTGAGCCATCTTGATGACGAGAAATCCAGAATCTTTCAGATCCTCCTCTTAAGTGATGTGGACTTCAATAAAAGATAAATCAGAGAGGGAATGGAAATTAAACGCCTTTTCTTCCATTTGTTAAATATATTTAACATTTGAACAAAATATTTGTCAACTGAAAGAAAAATAGAAACAACCTTGTAAATTTCTATTTTTTGCCAAAGTGATGTTTTCCAACTGTGTGTAGCAGTGAAACCGCCACCAGCCTAAAGTTTTCCCTCTAGATCCTATGATGCTTTGAAATATCGCGTTCTATTATTTTACATAAAATTTCAAATCATACTTGTAGAAATGATTATTTTGAAAAATAGTCTTACTTTTTGTCCCCAAACTCATTTTCTACCCACATTTTGTACACCGTGGGTGCTGTTAAATGACAGGTGTTAGTTTGATGCAGAATAATTTTATATTCTAAATAAACTTCTGTTGCCATAATTTTGTATTTACAGGATCAAGGAGATAAAAGAGTAGTTTTGTGGCACGAATTTAGATTTGCTATTGGGTGCTTCTTAAATGTGTTCTCTAGTTTTGAAAAAAAAAAAAGATAGAAGTCACATAAGTGATTTATGTTTGTTTTAAAATTTGAGATATACGTGATGTATATTCCATGTCTTGGCAAATAAAAACCCTTGTACTTTTCTTTTGGCTCTTTCTTTCTTTCTTTCTTTCTTTCTTTCTTTCTTTCTTTCTTTCTTTCTTTCTTTCTTTCTTTTCTTCTTTCTTTCTTTCTTTCTTTCTTTCTTTTTCCAGGCTTTTGGTTTTTTCGAGACAGGGTCTCTCTGTGTAGCCCTGGCTGTCCTGGACTCACTTTGTAGACCAGGCTGGCCTTGAACTCACAGTGATCCACATGCCTCTGCCTCTCAGGTGCTGGGATTAAAGGCGTGCGCCACCACTGCCGCGCCCCCCCCCCCCCCCCCCCCCCCCCCCCGGCTGTTTCTTTAAACATTTATTCTTTTTTTTTTTTAAACATTTATTCTTATGCACATATTTTAGGGCGTGTGGAGTTCAGAGGACAGCCTTCAGCATGGCTCAGGAATCAGTTTTCTCCCTCCACCGTGTGGGTCCTTTTAAAGTTGAACTCTGCTTATTGAGCTTGGCAGCAGGCACATGGACCTCCTGAGCTGTCTTGCCAGCCTTACTCTGCCTTTTTCTGTAGTCTCCTTTTTATTGTTACTGAGAATGAAACAAGAGAGAAAAGTTAGTGTGCCTAAGCCTTTTTTTCATTTCCAGCTTGTTTAACCTCGTCTTTCTGGTATAGCAGTTAGAATTCTAAATGGTAGTTAAGCTAGAACAGGCCTGTGATGTAAGCATTCCAGGTTCTGTTGTCAGAGGGCTCTCTTCCAGAGGAAGAGGCTGGATTAAAGGAGCAGGAAGCTGTAGTGATGCCCTGTTGTTGTTTCTTCAGGTGCAGGAAGGGCAGATGCTACAAGGCTCAGGTATTGAGGGGAGGGAGGGTGACGTGCAGGTCTGCTCGTCACTAGAGACAGAAAGCCCTGCTCATCAGGGTAAATCACACCGTGGCTGGGCACGCTTGCTGGCCTGAGGGCAAAGCAACTGTTGCCTTGGTTCTTGCTCCAGGAGACCTTTACGAGCCTGTAATCGAAGGTCACTAAGTAAAAACCGTGGGAAAGTGTTTCTCTCTGCCCGACTCGTGTTTCTGATCACAGTGAATTGTAGAAGATGTAGATTTATCATCCTGAAGGAAGAAATAGGATTGGATGAAGCTGCTAAAGGGTGTGGTAAAGTGAAAGTGTTGGTCACGTTAAGCTCAGGGACCAGAGCACTTAACGACCATGACTTCATCAAGGGGTGGAGTCTGAGTGTTGGCTGCTGTACACCAGGTATTTATTTCCATGCTGAGGCTCTGAAGGCGACTGAGATGCCAGTCTTGCTGTGAGAATGTGGCTTAATGTGGAGATAGCTGTGTATAATAGAAAAGTGTGCTGAGTTAAACTTCTGAACTGTGTGTAGGTTTATGGTAAGATTTTATTTGAAGAGTGGAAAGGTAACATGGGGGAACTCAGAAGGAGTTTGCCAAACAGTGAGGGACAGTCCAGGCTGAGAGAAAACTTTTTAGCAGCTTGGTGACATGTGGCAGAATTGACATATATTTGAGAACATGCTGAGCCACTGTGTAAGTGCAGAGACTAGGGTGCAGGGTTACAGGAAGATTTGCTAGTGCATAACGCTTTGATCTAACACTGAAGAAAACTGTAAGGATGGACAAACATTACTCTGCGTGTGAGAAAGTCAAAGTGATAGTAGTGAGCTGTTCGAATTTAGGAGTCAGAAAGCAGGCAGGATTGCGTGAAGGCAAGGAACAACTAAATTAAGGTAGAAGTAAGCTGTCTCTTTTGTGAGATGAGATTTATTGAAACACATGTAGGTTAAAAACTGTCTTCATGGGCTAGAGAGATGGCTCAGAGGTTAAGAGTTCAATTCCCAGCAATCACATGGTAGCTCACAACCATCTATAATGAGGTTATAATGGTGCCCTTTCCTGGTGTGCAAGCAGAATACTGTATAAATAGTAATTAATAAATCTTAAAAAAAAAAAACCCAACAAACTGTCTTCATGAGAGTTTTAAGTTTAT
This sequence comes from Acomys russatus, assembly GCF_903995435.1. NCBI lineage: Eukaryota > Metazoa > Chordata > Mammalia > Rodentia > Muridae > Acomys > Acomys russatus. Next base: position 77,968,158 of record NC_067139.1, read on the forward strand.
AAAAAGCAACTTCCATGGCAATTGTTGCTGACAGTACAGGGCAGCCTGCCTCTGCCTCCTGAGTGCCGGGATTAAAGGGGTACACCACCACGCCTGGCTACACTAGAACTTTTAATATAGTCTGCTTTGGTCTGGTAGCATTTTCTGGTACATGTTCAAAATCCATTGGACTATAAACAAAATTTATGCAATTGTGTTTATGTTAGACTTCACTATAGGGGAAAATCAGTTGAAAAAAGGAAAAGGCAAGCTGGGCGTAGTGGCGCACGCCTTTAATCCCAGCACTCGGGAGGCAGAGGCAGGCGTATCGCTGTGAGTTCGAGGCCAGCCTGGTCTACAAAGTGAGTCCAGGACAGCCAAGGCTACACAGAGAAACCCTGTCCCAAAAAAAAAAAAAAAAAAAAAAGAAAGAAAGAAAAAAAAAGGAAAAGGCTTCTTGTGACTTCATTTATTTATTTTTGAGACAGGGTTTTTCCTGTGTAGCTTTGGCTGTCCTGGAACTTACTCTGTAGACCAGGCTGGCCTCAAACTCACAGAGATTCGCCTGCCTCCTCTGCCTCCTGAGTACTAGGCTTAAAGGTGTGCGTAACCACCTTACGGCTTCTTAAAAATTATCCTTAAGTTACGAAGTTCTTTTTGCTAGTGGGGGCTCTGCCTTTAGCTATTTCTTTACACTCTCTCTTGAATAAAAGAGTTGTAATTGTGAGAAGTCCTCAAGGACTAAATTTTGGAACTATTTAGAATGGTAAGCTATTTCTACATAGTTCTTTTTCTAAACTAATGTTTATCTTAAGCAGACTTGGTAGAATTAAATCTTTTTTGATGTTTTTGTTTTTAGCCTAATAAAGATGTTGTGGAACAAATGGAAAAATGGTAAGAGTTTAATTTTTTATGTTGGTGAGTTGTTCCCTCAAGAGTTGTGGGGCCAGAATTGCTAGCTGTAGTAATCTCGCTTCTTAAAGTACTACTTACACTTTGTGGTAGATAAGAGTATTCTGGGCTGTGCATTAGCTGGGTTACCGTATGGTTTGTGGGTGGGTGTCATGTGATTGATTGCTAATTGACTTGCTCAGGTTGTTGTTGGTCAATACATTACCTGGGCACATTTTACTCACTTCCTGGTGAGGAATCACCTTGACAGCATGACTGAGATCCTCAGAAATCTTTCTAGAATTAAAAGTTAATGATGAGTGAGGGACAGAAGGGTTGATCCATAGGAAATACTTAGAAATGTTATCTGCTTTGGTCAAATGATTTATATGTATGTTTTAAATTTATAATTTCAGCATTCAAGAAAAAGATGAAAAGTTGAAGACTGTAGAAGAATTACTTGAAACTGGCCTCATTCAGGTGGCCACCAAAGAGGAGGAGCTGAATGTAAAGCGTTTTTGGATTGTTTCCCTTGTGTCTACTCTGTCAGCATAAAGAGGCTTCACTGTTTCCCCACAACTGGGTGCTGCATGTTTAAAGTTCATAAACATTTTTTATTTAATTTGAATGTTATTTCTTTGGAAATTGAGAATGCATAGGTGATTCTGGTGTTCACTGCCTCACTTAGGTGAACTCTGGTGATGCAGTTTGTAGTGTGTGTGTCCCTCTTGGTGACTCGCAGACAGTGTAAGTCTGGAAGTGGCATCGGAGTGAGAGCAAGTCAAGCACAGCTGCTCCATGGTCATTGCTTTAGCCTTCACTAAGTTAACACGGAGTTTTGGGAAAGTCAATTAAGAGATGTAATTGAGTTTATGAGTGCTGTGGCTTAACTGACAAATGACACACTGTGTTTGAGGATGTCGTCCATTCAGTTGAAATGTATGTGGTGATAACTGAATTACAAGATGGTTGACTAACTGTAACTGTTACAGGGAGAAGGGTGAGGGGGAAGAATGGGCTAGCTTAATTTGAACCAGCTAGTGCTTCAAGAATAAAAAATGTACGCTGTGCTCCTATGTTTTTGAAAAAAGGCCATAAGAACAGAAAACTCAACCCTGACGAAGGAGGTTCAAGAGTTGAAGGCCAAGCAGAGCAGCCAGGTGACGTACTGTGTGCAGCTGATCCCACACGCTTCCTTCTTGAAGGGCCGATACCCAACACAGCACCTAGGTGTTTCTTTTCCAAGGCTGAAATTTTCAGTTAGACTGGTTTTTTGTTTTGTTTCTTCAAGAAAAGGTTTGAAGTTTCTTCAGACTTGAAGACCAGGCTGACCTCAAACTCAAGAGATCTGCCTGCCTCTCCTTCCCAAGTGCTGGCATTAAAGACCTGCCTGGCTAAACTTTTAATCAATGAATGATTTGTGACTTGAGTAGTAATAGAAGTTGCAATCTATTGAAAACTATCTGTATGCTAAGTAGGCATTCTGTGAATTGCTCTAAATAAGATTTCATTCTTTTTTCCTTAATTAAATTGACTTATAGTTTATTTGTATGAGTGTTTTGCCTGCATATATGACTGTGCACCAAGTATTTACATAGTGCCCACCGAGGCCAGAAGAAGGTGTCAGATTCCCTGAGTCTGGGGTTTAAAGATGGTTGTGAGCTGCTATGTGAGTGTTGGATCCTGAACCTGGCTTCTCTGAAAGAGCAGCAAATGCTTTCAGCTACTGAGCTATCTATTCAGCTAAATTAAAAAAAAAAAAAAAAAAAAGATTTATTTATTTAGTGCTCTGCCTGCGCATACACCTGCATGGCAGAAGAGGGCACCAGATCTCCTTATAGATGGTTGTGAGCCACCATGTGGTTGCTGGGAACTGAACTCAGGACCTCTGGAAGAACAGACAGTGCTCTTAACTGCTGAGCCATCTCTCCAGCCCCAGCTCAATTTTTTAAAAAAAAGTTTTAAAAATGTATTACTATTGTTGTGTGTGGGATGTATGAAGGTACACATGTACCATGGATCGTCCTGTCGACGTCACAGGACAGCTTTGAAATGAGTCTGCTCTCTACTTCCACCTTTCTGTAGGATTGGACTCACTCAGTCATCGGCATAACAACCACTCTCACCCTCTGAGCCATCTTGCTAGGCATTTTCTTTTTGTAAATACAATAATGAAAACTTTTGAGTACACATATAAATTGTCTCTAATAATGGCAAGAAAGGGCACATGAAATGAGGCAGTTTCTTAGTTGTAATTTCTCACCTGCTTAGAATGACTAATTGAGTAACTTAAGCATGAATCTAAAGATTACTTCTCTGGGCTGTACTGACGAATAGTCTCAAATCTACTTACTTTGAAACTGTCACTCATTTTCACCATTATAATATCAAGAAAGTCTAAGCTGGGCGGTGGTGGTGCACACCTTTAATCCCAGCACTCGGAGGCAGAGGCAGGTGGATCGCTGTGAGTTCAAGGCCGGCCTGGTCTACAAAGAGAGTCCAGGACAGCCAAGGCTACACAGAGAAACCCAGTATTGAAAAACCAGAAAAGTGCTGGGCGTGGTGGCACATGCCTTTAACCACAGCACTTGGGAGGCAGAGGCAGGTGGATCTCTGTGAGTTCGAGGCCAGCCTGGTCTACAAAAGAGTCCAGGACAGCCAAGATAACACAGAGAAACCCTGTCTCAAAATAACCAAAAAGAAAAAAAAAAAAAAAAAAAAAAAAGAAAAGAAAAAAAGAGGGCGGGGAGGGGAGGATGAGTTTGAGGCCAGCCTGGTCTACAGAGTGAGTCCAGGGTAGCCAAGTCTACACAGAGAAATCCTGTCCAGAAACAAAACAAAACAAAAAAATCCCCAAAACCCAAACACCCAAAAGAATTTCTGGGTTTCCTTTTTTTTTTTTTTTTTAAACTTTTTTGATTTTTATAATAACAAATTCAGGAGATATGTATTTCTGACTCATAATTTTATAAATTAATAAATAACATTTTTTTTAATTTCTAGGTTTCTTTTATGTCTGTAATTGAAGAACTTAGAAGAGTGTAAGTCATATCATTGTTCTAAGTTGGGCTTTTTATTTTGACTTATTTTCTTAGAAGTATTAAATGGAGTTTTATCATTTATTTGGGAGAGTTGACATATTGTATCTATCTATCTATTTATCTATCGATCTATCTATTCCTGTATCTGTCTATCTAGAATTGACACACATTCCTCCTCCCTATGTCCCCAGTTCTGCCTCATTCTCTCCTTCCTTCCTTCCTGATGCTCTGGGCAGGGTTTTCCTGAGCACCTGGACCGCCATATTAACTCCTGACAGTCCTCCTGGACCTTCCTGAGCATGCTGACACAAACACGCATATCACCACACTGGGATTAGTTGGACCTTCATCCTAGAATTTCTCATCAGTGGACTAAGAGAGATTAACTGTGTTTCCAAAATTTAAAGATTTTTATCTTCATCTTTTTTAAAAATCAATTTTCATAGTTGATTCTATTTTGATGTGGCATCAAATTGTTATTTTTCTGTGTTTAGTAGAAGCTTTTACAGAGGAGTTTCTGTTGCACAGAGAGATGAGTTTCATGCATGTATACCCTTAAAGGTCCCTGTCAGCTTTGATGCCATATTATGTAGTAAGCTCAAAATTCTGTAATCTAAGACTTTTGCATGGAACTCAAATCTCCCTGGTATTGGTACTCTTCATGGTTCAAATAGTAGATTTTCTGTTTACTTTTGAAACATACCACCAACTTCTTATATGATAGGTTTTAGTAGTATCTGAGTAAAATCTTACTGAAAAGAAAGGAGGTATTTTCCTTGCTTTCGTCTGTGAAGCTGAGTTGCTGTCTCATTTTGAATGCAGGACTTGGCTTGAGAGGCTTCTCGTGGTGTCCTTATGCTTAGTTGGTGGGTCTCAGTGATTTCACATCAAGTTGATACTTGGTTTGTTTATTTAAGGATCAGTGAGAAAGATGGACAGATCAAGTCTGTGGAAGAGCTTCTAGAAGTTGAACTTCTCAAAGTTGCTAATAAGGAGAAAACTGTTCAGGTATTAGGAGGGAGAACTGTGTCTGGCCTTTCTGTTTATCAACTTGAGTTAAAACCATTTGATTTCATGTGTTTGTATGTTGCATTTCTTTGTCAACTCAGTGTGTTTTCCATTGTCCAATCTTGTCTGTTTTATCATTGTCAAGGCTTTGAAACAGGAAATAGAGGTTCTAAAAGAAGAAATAGGAAATGCCCAGCTTGAAAAGGCTCACCAGGTAAAGATCCCAGAGCCACAGCATGACAGATGTATTAGTGTGTATGCTATTTGTGAACTGCTTTAACATTTTGTTTACCTTGTGGTTCAGAACAATATTCTTAGGCAAGAGTGGTGGTGCACACCTGTAATCCCAGCACTCGGGAGGCAGAGGCAGGTGGATCGCTGTGAGTTCAAGGCCAGCCTGGTCTACAAAGCAAGTCCAGGACAGCCAGGGCTACACTGGGAAACCCTGTCTTGGGGTGGGGGTGGGGAACAGAAAAAAATTCTTTACTAGATTGCTACAAGTATATTTGTTTATATTCCTTTTTAAACCTTTTCGTGAGCACTTTTCTAGAAAAAGTTTTTTTGTATTAGTGTTTCATTTTAGTCAGTTTTCAAAACTGCAAAACACAGAACAGATTGGTAAAAGAAACTACATAGGTCAGAATGCGCTGTTAAAGAGGAAGCGCTCATCCTCTGACTATAGAAACAATGCATGTTTCCCTGGAAATCCTAGGAGGAGAGATTTTTACTTGGTAGATGGGTTTCATGAGGTTTAATATGCTATTAAGTCTTTGTTGAATGGCGAGACTCTGGGAGAGATGATCTGCACATCATTGAGTTAATCCACCAGCTCCTCAGGGTCCTGTGCGAGGTTGGGACCAGTGTGCAGGGTGACTGGGAAGCGAGGCCAGCATGAGGACTAGAGTTTAGCTGTCCAGCTGTGGAGTCAAAGGCCAAGCCCGGGAGCACACAGCTGTAAGCTGAGCACGGGAGGGTGGAGGAGGACACCCTTAGGGCCGTACTGGCCAGCCAGGAGAGCCAGGTCGGACAGTTTCAGGTTCAGTGAGGGACTTTGTCTCATTATACAAGGTGAAGAGCCATAGAAGAATCTATCTATATTCACAACGTTGACCTCTGACCTCTACACATTTGCACACACGCCCACATGCATTTAACACATACAAAATTATAAGTAAGTACATAGATAAATAAATGTGAAGTTCGGGAAGGCAGCAGAGCAGGTGCTGTTGGAGACTGGGCTGGAGCACTCCCGCCACCGAGAAGGCTTGGGGAGCGTCACTGAGTGAAGACCCTGGGCTCTGCTGTAGAAACAGCGCCTCACGCCTTGGCTGCCTGTCACCGCCTTCCTTACCCTGACCCCTCCCTGTTGCTTTTGTCACTGTTACTTCCACTGTCACTGGAACAAGAGGAGATGAAGTGCAGACACAGGCATGGGCAGCTCAGCTGGGGCTTTTGTATTTTGATGTGTGATGTTATCAGGATTTATAACATAAAGCCTGGTGAGATGGTGACTTGCTTTTTTTCTGTCCTTTGTGTTTTAGTTATCTGTCACTTCTCAAGTTCAGGAGCTTCAGAACTTGTAAGTAGCATTTGTCTCATTATCCTGTAAATATCTCTTTCCTACAAGTTACATTTAATAAAAATTAAAGCTTTTTAAAAATATTTGATTTCAGTGTTCTGGAAAATACTAAATTGTTTCAAAAGGCTTTTTTTTTTTTAAAGTCTTTTTCGTTCTCTTTATATTTTATCAACCACTAGTTTTTCTGGAAATGCAGTGTGAACTCTCATTCTTATAACTTGCTTCTGAGTGTACCTTAAGTAGAGATGTTGCTTTTTCGTTATTTTGGTGGCCATGTATTTGACACCTAAGGCAGTTCACTAAACTTTGTGAATTTACTGATGCTGCCTAGGTGGGATGGGGTAGGTAAGAGGAGAGCTACACGAATTTATCTGCTCTGTATATTCAATGATAAGGTGACTTTCAAAAAATTAATTCTTATACTTTTCAACTTGGTGTCTCAAATCTTGTGTTCCTTTATATTAAAGTGGTTTGTAGAAATATTTATTTCTACTTTAGTCCAGTTGACTTGGACTATAAGAACACCTGAGATTTTTTTTTTTTTTTAATAGTCTTCAGTACTTTTGCTTTTTATAATCATGTAAACCTTTTATTTATCCCCCTTATAACAGATTAAGAGGCAAGGAAGAGCAGGTGAGCACCATGAAGACTGCTTTGGAGGACAGAGACAGAGCCCTGAGAGACCGAGGGAGACGGATGCAGGTGAGCAGCCGCAAGACAGATGCGAAGACAGCCCTTCTCTGGATATTTGATTATCAATTCACATCTCTTCTTTTTAAGGATCTTCAGGAGGAAAATGAATCTTTAAAGGCTCATGTTCAGGAGGTAGCTCAGCCTGATTTGTCTGAGGTACAGTATAAACAGATGGCAGCGTGCTGTGTAAGCCGTGTGCCAGTCCATTCAAAGCTCTAGAAGTAAGAAGGTTCTCACTCTGTCGTGCCACACGTCAGTTATTGCTGATAAAGTACCTTAACTTTTATTACTGTCAAACCAAGTTTAACGACCTGATTTGTCAAACTAATAGTAGAAGCGTTTTTTCTTCCCTTTGTCAAATGTACTTCAGAATTACGCTTGATTGTGTCTATTTGGTAGACTAATCTGTGGTCCTATTAGAAAAATAATTTTAAAAGCTAAGTTTGATCAGGAAAACTTATTCACTTTAGGTTGGTGGCTCACACCTGTGATTGCATCCCTTGGAATGTTGAAGAAAAGGGATCACTGTGGGCGTGAGGCCAGGGTGGACTACATAGTGAGGTCACTGTGGGCGTGAGGCCAGGGTGGGCCACATAGTGAGGTCACTGTGGGCGTGAGGCAGGGTGGGCTACATAGTGAGGTCACTGTGGGCGTGAGGCCAGGGTGGGCCACATAGTGAGGTCACTGTGGGCGTGAGGCCAGGGTGGGCTACATAGTGAGGTCACTGTGGGCGTGAGGCCAGGGTGGGCCACATAGTGAGGTCACTGTGGGCGTGAGGCCAGGGTGGGCTACATAGTTAGGCCACTGTGGGCGTGAGGCCAGGGTGGGCTACATAGTGAGGTCACTGTGGGCGTGAGGCCAGGGTGGGCCACATAGTGAGGTCACTGTGGGCGTGAGGCAGGGTGGGCTACATAGTGAGGTCACTGTGGGCGTGAGGCCAGGGTGGGCTATGTAGTGGGCTCCTGCTTCAAAATAGTAGGCAAAGGGGAACAAAAACCAGAAAACATTTTTTTTTTTTTTTGTAAACAACCTACTCTTAAATTTGGTACATATTATATTTTTATTTTATGGTTGGGTGGTTCTGCATGTGTATTGTAGTATCTGACTTGTTTTGATGTTGACATTAAAAAGGTGGATTTGTTTTTTTAGGTGTGCTCGACACGATTTGAAGAATTTGAAAATGTGTAAGTATGCTTTTAGCTAACCTTTTGATGAGGTGTGCCAGGATGTGCTTAAAATGAATTTTTATGATTTCATGGCTAAGCACTAATTATAGTCTAGAAACAAGCTTCTGCCTGCTTGTGATAGGGACCCTTTACATGCTTTGGAATACATAGATTTGCCCATTTTCCTCCAATATTCTTTCCGCAAATGCAGACTTTTCCCCCTAAACCATGCAGTTCTTATAAAGAGGAAATTAGTTTATTTTCATTTAATCAGGCAGGTAATGTTAGCCATAACAAATCACAGGCATTTCATAATTGTCTTTGCTCATAAGGAAACATGGATCTTGTCAAATTAGTTTTGTGCTAATATAAAAATGTCATTACCAGTTAGCATCATAGAGGGCTGTTTTCTCAGGTATTCATACTGGAACATTTTTTTTTTTTAATCCTGTAAAAGTATTTTTAATTTTATTTTTAACAGAGTCTCACTTTGTTCCCTAGGCTTAGAACTTACTAGGTAGAGCATATTGGCCTCAAACTAACCCTGACCTCCTCCTCCTCCCTCCCAGCTGCTGGGAGTACCAGTGTGAGCCACCATGATCAACAAAAGTTGGTTTCCTAAACTATACCACAAAGTAAAGGGTTCCAAGTTTTTCTCCAACTTTAACTTTAAGCAACTGTTTATTTTCTGTGTGTGTAGGTGCGGGTGTTAGATAGAGCCATGGTACATGTGTGTAGGCTAGAGGACAGCTTGTGGGGGCCAGTGTTCTCCTTCAACATGTCGGCCTGTGGGCTGAATTGAGATTCTCATCTTAGTGGCAAGATCCTTCCTTCCCTGTCTTGATGGATTACCTCAATGACCCAAGGCGAATCACTTTAAGAGATTTTTCTTAGGCAGGCTGTCTGTCCATCATCATTGATGGACATTTGTTTTAAGAACAGCCAGTGCCTTGAAGATGGTGAAGGTTCTCGGTTGTCTTTAAGAAAACATGGGACTTGACTTTCTGGGCATCATGGTTGTGTGTTTTTTTATGTGCCTGTTTATTGAGGTATAATTTCCTCATTTGCTAGTAGGAGCTTAGAGACAAATTTATGGCCTCCGCAGTAGGTATATACTCAATAAAGTATATAGTTTGGGGTTTATTTTCATCCTTCATTTTTCCTTTCCTGTCCTGCCATTTTCTTTTTGAAGACCGGGTCTCACTGTGCAGCCCTGGCAGGCTGGGGACACAGATGTCTTCCTGCTGTGCTTCCCTCGGGCGCTGCTGCTCCTGTCTCTTCACCTTCACTGATTTGGTGAATTATTCGACTTCACTTTGGGGGAAGCTCTTTTAGATCTACAGAAAGGATTGAGAAGCACAGCTCTCCCATTTCTACTGTTACTGACATGTCAACACTGAGGTGGAGCATCCATTACCGCTGATGGCAAATAGCACTACGGCCGTTAGTTAGCAACTAAACATCCCACTTTCCATTAGTGTTTAACAAATGTGTGAGAACAGCACATCATGACATCATCATGCGGGATAGTTGCCCTCACCTAAAGATAGGTTTTGTCCACCTTTTTCATCTCCTCCTCCTCTCCTCTCTGTTTACTCTCCTACCAATATTTTCCTTGAAGACCCGGCAGCCACCGACTGTCTCTGTAGGTTTACCTTTTCCAGAGGGTCCTAGTTGGAGCCGAACAACAGTACAGAGCCTTTTCAGACTGACCTCACTTACATATGCCTCTCACTTCTCTAACCCTCTTCACTTTTTTATACCCTCCCTTATATATGCCTCTCCGTTTTGCCCTGTATTTCCATCCATTTTTTCTTTTCTTTCTCTCACTCACTTTTCTTTTTATCCCTCTGCTCTTCTCCTCCTTCACCCTTTTGTCTTTCTTTTAGGAAACAAGGTCTTCTTTGTAGCTCAGGCTGTCCTTGAACACACGGCAGTCAGTCAGTCTGTCTGTCTGTCTGTCTTTCTTTTTAAAAATTTTGTCTTTCTACCTTAGCCTCTTGTGTGTAGTTATGTGCCAACATGTCTGACTTTCCATTTTTTTTTCATTCTTCTCTTTGTGTATGCTACTGTTATTTTTTGCAAGTACCTTTAAATGTCTAGGCATTTCTAAACTAAGGAGGGATAAAAGTAGTGTTCTGCTTAGCAAATGCTTGGTGAGTGTTATATGTCTCCAGACACTGAGAACACGGAAATGGATAAAAATAGGTTCTAGCCCTGAGGAAATAGACAAATCATTTATTAGTGTTAGGTGTTGAGAAAGCTCTCTTCTTTAGAGTGGCAAGAGCAGTTGGAATGGTTTGGGCTAAGTTGAAGCATTACATCAAGATTGTGTGTAAGGGAAGGTTAAGTGGGTAATGGTGCTCACTCCCTAGCCTGACTGTCTGAGTTTTGATTGCCAGGAATCGCTCGGTTTAGAGAAAAAACTTCCTTCTTCATGTTTTAGCACAGAAGCACACGTGCACACACACCCTGTAAATGAGAGAATTGCCTCTTATAAGTTGTTTTGTGACTAGTGTGCACCATGGCACCTGTGTACCTCCCCCCAATAAATAGATAGATAAATGTATGTACTAAAATGTTTTGAAAAATTGGCTAAGGAAATAATAATTAGTATCCACATATTTGTAGCACAAGAATTGAGTGTTTTATAATTTCCAGGGTTAATGAATTATGTCTAAGATTTTCTAAAAGTAAAAATTCTTTATTCATTTTTGGTTTTTCAAAACAGGATTTCTCTGTGTGGCCCTGGTTGTCCCAGATCTCTCTCTGTAGATCAGGCTGGCCTTGAACTCAGAGATCCATCTGAATGCTGGAGTTAGGAGTACACCGTCACTGCCCAGTTCCTTTCTTTTTTTAAAGTAGTACTTTTTATAATAATAGCTGGAATACTGTTTTGCACATAGCATTTATTTTAGCTTTTCCTCTTATATAAAGCCATACTTAAGAAGTGTTAGCATAAAATATGTTGTTTTAGATTGTTCTTGACTAGGAAGTAGAGTGACTTTGGAAATACCATCTTTTAAAGCAAACTGTAAGTTGATAGAATACAGACAGAAATGGCTGGTAGGCATTGTTTGTGCTGTCTTTTCTCATGGGTGTCATCAGAGTCTGTTTTTTTTCCTTGTACATCAGTAAAATATGGTCTTTGTGAAAATTCTAGGTTGAAAGAAAAAGAAAATGAAATTAAGAGAATAGAAGTCATACAAAAAGACACAGAGAATGATCTTTTTAACAAGTCAAAGCTGTTACAGGTAAGTTGAATACATCAATTATTGCATGAGTTATCATCTCTGGTTAACTGCTGTAAAGGATAGAGTGTGCAGAGTGAGCCTTTCCTGTGAAGTGTGGGTCTTGCTATCACAGGTGAGTGCTGTGTAGGCTAGTTGTCTTTTCAGAAAGTGCTTCGTAAGTTCCAGTGTTACGACTTCATAGGAGTGTCCTCTACTCTTTTTTTTTTTAACTTTATATTGGTTCATTGTGAGTTCATGTCATGCACCCCTCCATCCCACTCACCAACCCTTGTACTCACCCTCCACCCTTGAAAACCACACACCCCCCCCCCCCAAAGAGAAGAAGAATCTTGTTGTGGAAGCAGTTGTGTGTGGGTCGAGGCCTCCGGCTTCTGCTACCCTATTAATATTGCATCCTCATCGGGACTCTTCTCAGATACCCTGCTGCCCTGTGCCAGGGAGATGCTGTGGTTTTGGGTCTATGGGACCAGCCTCTTCATGCACTCCAGCAGTTCTTTGGTGGGGTAGATGTTGGGGTGTGCCAGTTAAAATCCACGCATCTGGGCCTGCCAGCTCTTCCCCTCTCCTGCCCTCTGGGCTAGCTCTCCTGCAGCCTCTGCAACTAGGGCCAGCTCTATCCTGCTGCCCAGGTAAGGTATAGGCCCTGCTTTCCTGAGTGGGGAAGGGCTTGCTTCTCCCAGTCTCGTGACCCTGGGTCCGCCCCTCCCACCCGCTGTAGATGATGAGGGATAAGGAGGAGAAGGACCCACTCTCAACGACCAGTGTTTTGTCCTTTTCACATCAAGGAATACAAGGCCTTGTACATGCTAGACAAATAATCCAAGGAATACAAGGCCTTGTACATGCTAGACAAATAACCTGCCACTTCCCTAACATTACTAGTTTTCGGTTTTTGGAGGTTTTTTTGAGACTGTGTAGCTCAGCCTGGCCTTGAACTTGATATGGAACTCAAGACTAGCCTCAAACTTGTGGTTCTCTTGCCTCTGAGCTTGAGTGTTGGAATGGGTTTGTTTATTGTATTACATAGCAATCCCAGCTGATGAAGTTACCTAGTGTATTTAGGGTTGTTCTCCAGTGAAAAACTACACTTCAGTGCCTATCTTTACATAGTATTTACAAATAGTATTTTGAATACTATTTTACTTATACTTTCCTAGAACTAAAATTTCGTGTTAATGGTTTATACAAGCTTGCTTTGTTTTCCAAGATATTAATAGTTTAAAGAGAAGCACAGATCTCACTTTTCATGTAGCTACTATTCAAAGTAGCCATAGGCCACTGACCTGAAGAGGCAGGCAGCACACGTGCCGTTGCTGGAGAACCTTGAAGCAGTGTGCCTTACGCTTCGTGCTCTAGGCGACACTGTTGGTGGCGCTCCCAGCTCACTTAAGCAGCTGTACATTGAGTTTTGTTAGGCTGAACTGCTCCTTGAACCTGTTCTTTTTTCCTCTACCCACTTGCCAACAGGACAGTTTGTGCTTCTTGTCCACCACTGGCAAAAGGTGCAGACATGATGTCATACCTGAAAGCGAGGATCATTTTAAATTGCTTTAGACTGAGAAGATGAGATTTCTTAGTATGTTTAAGTCATTTGTATTTAACTGCTAATTTAATTTTGTTCTACAGGTTTTTCTTCTGGGATGGCTTAAAAAAACAAATGTATAAGATCTTTTTATGTGATATGGAAAACATTTTGTTATGGAGGTTTGACTCCTTTTACAACCGTCCCCATTTCTAAAGAAATTGAGAATGTTTATACATTGAGATATAAGCAGTGCCCTGTTTTAAGTGTTAGGAGGAAAGGTCTCATTTTGTGTTATAAACATTTTTGTGTTTCCTTTAGGAAGTATAATTTACTTATATATATTTTTGGTTCATATGCAATTTACCTCATGAAGTTGTGACAAAAGTAGCGCGCTAACCCTAGGAAAGGAAGTTAACTGTGCTATTAGATCTTCAGTGCTGATGTGCCTGTGCCCCGATGGAAGAAGCCCCTGCCTGGAGCCTGACCACGTCACTAGACGGCAGAGCAGCCCACAGCACATGCTGCAGCATGCAGCTGGAGGACCTGTGCTGTGCCAGCTCCTCAGGTGCTGGGCCAGGCCCCTCAGCACGCCCCTTCCCAGACCTGAGGAGACACAGCTGCTCTTAGCCCATCCTTATAACATTGTGACTATTTTGGAATTTTTTTAGACTGTATGACATTTTAAAAGCTTATAATCTCTGACTAGGTATTCATGTTTAATTTTTGTTTAAATAGGAGGCACAAGATGAAAATAAATTACTCAGATCCAAAGTTGAGCTACTGAGTCAGCAGAACCACCAGCAGGTGGGTGCTGCCCCGTGTCTCACCTGGTCCTGTGGGCTGGCTGTTTGTGCTTCCCCCTCATGTTTACATGTTCAGAGTGGAAACTAGTGTTCTCTATCAGATTTTCTGTAAAAGCAACTTACTAAGCAATGTCTAAAGTATAATTATAAAATATGTGCAAGTAATGTTACTGTCAGTGTTTCAGCTTGATTATATATGTGTGTGTGCTCTGATCAGTGTTCCAGCTCTGTTTTGTGTGTGTGTGTGTGTGTGTGTGCGCGCACACACACACGCTCTGATCAGTGTTCCAGTCCTGTTACATATGTGTGTGTGTGTGTGTGTGTGTGTGCGCGCGTGTGTGCTCCTGCTTTGATCAGTGTTCCAGTTCTTTTGCGTGTGTGTGTGTGTGTGTGTGCGCGCGCGCGCGCGCGCGTGTGCGCCTGTGTCTGTGTGCTCTGATCAGTGTTCCAGGTCTGTTATACACACATTGGTTTGGTTTGTTTTCTCATCAGTGTTCTAGCTCTACAGTATACCTATGCATGTGCTGTGTGCTCTGATTGCACATACATGTGTATATCGTAGAGCTGGGACACTGATCAGCAAACAAACCATCTGTGTGTGCTTGTGTGCTCTGATCAGTGTTACGGCTTTATTATACACATGTGTTCTGGATTTATTATACACGCATATATGCACTGATTAGCATTCCAGCTCGATTATATACATGTGTATGGGTGTGTACGTTATCAGTGTTTCAAATATACGTGTGTAGCTTTATTGTACATATAAGTGTGTTCTCTGGTCCAGCTCTATTATTCACACATCCATACATGCTAGTGTGCTTGCATGTGCTTCTGTTGTACAGAGCGCTTTTCTTAGCCAGTGAATGTCGGAGAGGTGTGTTTAAATCTAGGATTCTTCTCTCCTCAAACAAAACATCAATAATTGGAAAGAAGCTAATAGAAATTTAAGATTGGTATTATAAGTAATGGGCTAGTATTAATATGTCCTTTAATATGTATTTCTGCCTGGTAAAAACAAAAAATATGATCTTTAAGAAGAAATAATGCATATAGCACACATGCACATGTTTTTGGCATTTTGGGGGTCTTGTGCATGCTAGCCAAGTGTACTGCCACTGAGCAAAGCCTCAAGCCCTGTCTAATATGTGTTACCCATTGTTTTTATGAACATGAGTGCGTAAACCAGAATGCATTTTGAGAAACAATTTAAAACTCCTTGTTAGCTGGGCGGTGGTGACACATGCCTCAGATCCTAGCACTCAGGAGGCAGAGGCAGGATGATAGATGTGAGTTCAAGGCCAGGCTGGTCTACAAAGTGAGTCCAGGACAGCCAAGGCTACACAGAGAAACCCTGTCTTGAAAAACAAACAAACAAACAAACAAACAAACAAGTCCTTGTGAACAAGCAGCTTCTGGGAGTTGAGTTTGACTAGTTACCATACTGTGCACCCTTTATGTGAGAGCTGTGAGCCTTTGCATGTAATACAGCATCACTTTATAAACGTGTGTATGTTTTTATTAAACCACTTGATTAAAGTCAGGAGTGATGGCATAATGGAGTATATGATATTTTAACTTTGGTGTTGGTTCATCTCCAAGAAGAATTTAATTTTGTTATGTTCTAGAAAGCTTTTGAATTAATATTTATACTCTTTTAATAGGCATCTTTTCCCTCTCAGGAAGAATTACAAAACATGTGAGTAACTCATTGATTCAGAGTTTGTCGCGTTACAGATAGTTAAGTGCTCAGTTGCCCTCAGACAAGGAATTTACTGTAATTGCAAATGTGTATTCACCCTGTTGTAACAGTTGTCTTTGTGTGCCCTGGGCTGCAGGCCAGCCAGCAGCTCTGCCTTTCCTTCCCAGTGCACAGCGTGAGGCCTGTTCTCTCCCAGAGTTTTGTTGGGCTTGTTTCTTCCTCTTGTTTTCTGGAGACTTCAGCAAACTGGGGTGGGGTGGAGCTGGCTGTGGAGGCTGTCCTCAGCTCAACACAGCCCTCATCCCCTCTGCCCGCGCTTCCTTCAGGTCCCACTCTGGGCGAGGGCTGCAGACTCTGCCCCACCCCTGGGGTTTTATGAAAACTTATGAGTTGCCTCGGTTCTTTTTTAAAGACTTCTTATTTTTTATTTTTCTAAGAAACTGAAACATTTTTTCTTCTTGGCCTCTGATTTCTCTAAGAGGCCAGTAATTGAAAGTCAGTCCTGCTTATAGTTTGTTTCAAAATGCTAAATGCTAACCCTGCTAAATGCATCTACAGGAGTCTAAATAGTCTTCCATCTTGGCTAGTTTATACGATTGGTCATTAGTAGGCTGTTTAGAGTCTTAACTGAGTCTTGAGTTTGACTGTATAAAGTAAGAGCACAAACATTTTCTATAATAAGCTGATAGTCACCTAGGGACCATAGAGGTCCCAGTTTCATGCTGTTACTGTGTTTTGTGTGTATGTGGGTTTTATTTTGTCTTTGCTTATATATATGTATGCTTTCCTGCTTGTGTGTATATGCATCATGTGCATGCAGTGCCCTTGGAAGTCAGAAGAGGATGTTGGGTTTCCTGAAACCGCAGTAGTTGCCGCTGGCCTTATCTGGGTGCTGGGAACCAAAGTTGTGTCCTCTACAAGAACAGCAATGCTCTTAACCACTGGGCTGTCACTCTAATCCAAATTTTAATTTTTTAAAACATTTAAAATTGTAGAAGCACAACTTTATGGCACAGTGGCACATACTTATAATCGCAGCAGCTGTTCGGCATGAGGAGGCAGGAGGATCACTTGAGCAGTTCAGTGTTAGACCAACCTTGGCAACATAATTAGACTTTGTTTCAAAGCACCCCCTTCCAAAAAACCAAACCAACCAACCAAACAGCAACTGAAAAACCAAAACATTGAGTATTCCTATGTTAGTCATACTTACTGCTGTGACCAACTTTGTGACAGCCCATTGTCCTTAGCTCTACTGACCCTGGGCTGTAATGGAGGAACTGGGCTGGGACCAGGAGACCGTTGGTGACCACCTCTAGTGATACACTTCTTGATATGGCTCCTATCAGACCCATTTCAAAATAGCACCATCCTGTGGGCCAAACTGCATGGCATGAGTCCTGGTGAAGAAGCACCTCATGCCTAAAGTGTAACAGACAGCTTTTCTTAGTTCCGGGCATGGTGGTGCACACCTTTAATCCCAGCGCTCAGGAGGCAGAGGCAGGCGGATCGTTATGAGGTCAAGGCCATCCTGGTCTACAAGTCGAGTCCAGGACAGGAAGGACTACACAGAGAGATTCTGTCTCAAAAAACAAAAAACAAAAAAACAAAACAAACAAACAAACAAAAAAAGCTGTTTGTTATTGGACATGCTACTCAAGTATAATACAAATTAATTCTGAAAAATTATCTCCTCTTTCTGCATTTCTGAGAAATAACCAAGGCATTGGACAAGACTAGGAGAAAAACAAACAGTAATCAAAGACATAAATTCTAAGAGTGAGTAAAAATAGCAAGAGAATACCAGGTCATTTTATCACAATGTTGTTGGTTTAATGAGCCAATTAGTTACAGCAGATTTAATTGCCTTGAAAAGTGCTTGCAAAGACCACCTTTGTATTAAACCCACTCCCAACCCCTCTTTAGGCAGTTACATAGCCCATGCTGGCCTTGAGCTCACTGTAGTGAGGGTAACCTCGAACTTCTAGTCTTGCTGGTCCATTACTCAGGCTCTGGTGTTGCAGGTGCTTTGCAGTCCCATGTGTGGGCTTCGTGTTCTGGGAATTGAAAGCAGGGCCTTAGGCAGCTTCCCAACTGGGGAAGCTACATTTTTCCTAAAAAATCAATTTTTGAAATTAAGAATTTATAGGATGGGCTCAGGCTGGGCATCTTTTATCCCAGCACTTGGGAGGCAAAGGCGGGTCTATTGCTCTGAGTTCAAGGCCAGCCTGGTCTACAAAGCAAGCCCAGGACAGCCAAAGCTACACAGAGAAACCATGTCTTGAAAACCCTGGGGTGGGGTGGGGTGGGGTGTGTGTGTGTGTGTGTGTGTGTGTGTGTGTGTGTGTGTGTGTGTGTGTGTGTATGAATGTATGAGACGAGCTCTTTATGCCAAATGTAGCTGATCTATAGTTACACTTTTTCAGTGTATTACCTGCTTTTTTTGTTTTGTTTTTAAGATAGGATTTCTCTGTAGCCTTTAGACCAGGCTGGCCTTGAACTCAAGAGATCCACCTGCCTCTGTCTCCGAAGTGCTGGGATTAAACGCATGCACCACCACTGCTAGGTCACCTGCTGTTTTTATTTGTATTAAAAATACTGATATGTAGTTATCTGGTATTACTGTTTGCCTAATATGTAAGTTATGTTATTCTTTATCTTAGATTCTATTTACCTAAAATATATTCATATTCTGATTTAGAATTTCAGGAAAAGAGCAAGAAATAACTGATCTCCAAAATGAGTTAGATTCTTTGAAGAATGCTGTTGAACGTCAGAGGAAGAAAAACAATGTAAGTCCCATCCTTGAGAATCAGGCTTCTGCGTGGTAAGAGTGTTTGTGTTGAAAGACGGCAGGGTTTTCCTTTGCATCTGTTTCTACTTTAGATTTATTGATCTTTGTGTGAGAGCACTTTTGCTTTCTTTGTGCCTTTGGAAGTATCACTAGAGTAGCAATTTTATTATAAAGCAGTTTTAATAGTAAAAAGATGAATTTTTATACTGAAAAATACCAGTATGGAGCTGCTCCCCACATCAGTTTTTCGAGACAGGATTTCTATGTGTAGCCTTGGCTGTCTTCGCACTCTCTTTGAGGACCAGGCTACCAGGCTGGCCTTGAACTCACAGAGATCCATCTGCCTCTGCCTCTTCAGTGCTAGGATTAGGGGTGTGCACTACCACACTCAGCTTCAGTATAGAGCTTTTAAATTTTTTTAAAATAAAAAAAATAATTTTTGTTTAGAAAAATAAGTCTTTTAATCTTGTTATTTTAAAAACAAAGGCATTTTCTTTTAC
The DNA here is from genome assembly GCF_903995435.1 of Acomys russatus. NCBI lineage: Eukaryota > Metazoa > Chordata > Mammalia > Rodentia > Muridae > Acomys > Acomys russatus. Next base: position 77,987,093 of record NC_067139.1, read on the forward strand.
TTAAAGAGGGCTAGTTATTTTTTTTTTCTGATAGACTAAAATAAATATTAGTTTTAGTCTTTGTAATCAAGTTTGCAAAATCATCTTCTTTAACCGCCCTTTTTCAAAAGGGAGAGGCAGTACACATATTGGTAGTCAAGTCTGCTATTTGTCTTAGAACTTGGATAAATGTATACTATATATTTAAGAACTATAAATCCCATTACTTTTAGCAAGCAGACAAATAATAGATGCCGCTAGATTTCATAAGTTCTCTCTTATCAAAAGATGGTAACAATTAGAGTCCAAAGTAGTATTCTTGCTAGAGAAGTGTTTTTCAAACAAAACTATGCTTGCAATTATGAACAAATCAAAATGTTATTTAATGATAGAACATTGATAATAGATATCAATTTTTAATGTAAATTAAATCTTTCAAAGTTTGTATTCAATTGCTAACTAACAAGTTGGCATTTTCCTGGAACCCCTAGATTGTCAAAATTAGGTATGTGAATTATAGTTTATGTTAGGTATGTGAATTATAGTTTATGCTATGGAATATTAATTACTAACAGCATCACTTAGCCACAAAGTTTGGCATGAATGTTCCAATATATTTCTAACATTGTAACTAACTGTGTTTCATTGCTGGGTTTTGGAGGTAAAGGGGGCACAGGAGTGTTAATTCAGTCAGTGCAGCAGCAGCAGCAGCAGCAGCAGCAGCAGCAGCAGCAGCAGCCGCCCTACAGGTCTTGGTTTTAAGTCTGTGAAAAGAGCCAGGACAGTGGAGGCCATTAGGGTGCATTGTCAGCCACTCTAGTTCTGCTACGCATTTGTTCTGTACATTTGGCCAGACTTCTTAACTTTTACCTGTGGTTTCCCATCTATAAAGTGGGAATAAAAACCTCATCAGTTGTTCCAAGGATTAATGAGAATTTGTGGAGTGCTAAATATAGTATTTGGCATGTAAATGTTCAATAAATGGTTATTATTGGCTTTTAATTTTTATGCTTAGATTCCTTATTCTGGAGATGAAATACATTGGCTTTATTTGTATTTGCTAAGGAAATTCTTTCTGTTTTTCCCTAAGGAGAATGTGTTTTATAGTTTCTCTGCCTCACTTGCTTCAGTCACCTGGCTCGTACAGTTGTATCTGATTGCTTGTGGCGTCCATGTTTGACTATGCCAAGACACAGAGCACAGAGGGTTACTTTGCCATTCCTAGAAAGATTGGAAAGAGCTAATTTTATTTAAAATAGGGTTAGAGAAAAAAATGTTACTCAGTAAAGTTTGTGAGGGTCATGTTGATTATTGCTTAACAGTTGCACGAGAAGTGTTTTGTAGTCCTTGTGTATTTGCTCTGTCCTAGGCTGTAATGCTTGAACTTGACTTCATAATTAGAATCCTGGTTGGTGTGTTTACCTTTGAATGCTTGCTTCTTTGTCACATGTGCCCAGTTAATTGTTCTTAAAAACTGGCATATTTTGTGTGCATACTAAAACATGAGAAGTGGGCATCTTTATTTTCTCATTCAAATTTCTAAACATTTATTTATTTATTTATTGCTAATATTCACATTTTCCCATTGAGGTAATTTTGCAGTAACGAGCATTTAAATGCAGTGCAAAATATTGATGAAGTTAAAGGAGAAATCTTTTAATAATGGATAAACTGAAATCATTTTTTCTAAAAATGATTAGGACCTTCGGGAGAAAAACTGGGAAGCAATGGAAGCATTGGCATCAACTGAACAAATGCTGCAGGACAAAATGAACAAGACTTCCAAGGTTGTAATTAACTCCCAGAACCGCCATGCTCAGAGAGTCTGCAGCTTGTCCAGACCAGACCAAAGCCTTTCCTTTTACTGCAATCTAAATAGTTTAAACATAGCATCTCTTTATCATCCACATTTATAATCTTTGCCATCTCTGCTTTTCACCGTCTCCTCGAGACTTTAATTTTGGGCACTTTGATGTGTTGGGATGACCTTGTTGTTGGCATTTTCATGAGCGCAGGTTTAGGGGAAAGATCTCAAAGATGTAACATTGTATGCAGGTCCTTCCTTGTCACATGCTGTGCCACTTGGCGTAGTTAGGAGAACTTCGGTGAAGTCCCTAAATCAGAGAGATCAAAGTAAATTAATGGAACAAATTAAAAAACCTAGCATGTGCCCATGATGCATAGCACAGTGGGGCTTCTGGAGCAGACCAGGAGGATTTGGACAAGGTAGGAAAACAGCAAAGCCTTCCGCAGTGCAGAGACTATCAGTTTGCACAGCGTTGCTAGGGATGATTCCTCAGAAGAGAAAGAGCTAAGCTTTCTATTTATTTTATTTGCTTTTTGTTTATTTGTTTAAAGATTTATTTATTTATTATTATGTATACAATGCTCTGCCTGCATGTACATCTGCAGGCCAGAAGAGGCCATCAGATCACATTATAGATGGCTGTGAGCCACCATGTGGTTGCTGGGAATTGAACTCAGGACCTCTGGAACAACAGTCAGTGCTCTTAACTGCTGAGCCATCTCTCCAGCCCCTATTTTATTTCTTTTTAAAAATTAATTAATTTATACAATATTCTGCCTGTGTGTGAGTCAACAGGGCAGAAGAGGCCACCAGATCTCATTATAGATCGTTGTGAGCCACCATGTGCTGGGAATTGAACTCAGGACCTCTGGAAGAACAGCCAGTGCTCTTAACGTCTGAGCCATCTGTGCAGCCCAAGCTTTCTATTTGGGAGTGGCTGGACAGTAGTGGCACCTGTGTGTGTCCTGTTAAGTATGGAGTATTAGTGAGAATGAGAATTCTCCTGATGAGACTATGTAAAAAATGTACATCTGTTCCCTTTATCTTCAGAACAACAAAGGACTTTCTTCTGCAGCTAAAGTCCACTGGGGAGAAGGGTCATAATGGAGGAGCAATATAAATATTGGGGCAACTGAGTCTGTATACAACATGAAGCCTGGGTTTGAAGCCGGGTTAATGGATGTCCTCTATGATTAATTTTCACATTTGGAAAGTGTTTGTGTGCCGACTATTGTGTTTCAGTTACCAGGGTGTTGAAGGTATTTGAAACAGTTTCTTAGTAGAATACAATTCTATTATTTGCCAATTCTATGTGTATAGTTATTTTTCCTTTAAGATTTAAGTTGAGAAGTTGACAAGTATTGCTGCCAGAGGGATTTAGGCTAGAGAGTGTGAGGCTCTAGGCCACACAGGTCTTGTTTAGTTGTGAGGGTTCCTGTTGCACAGTCATCTCAGTCAGCAAGGAGAGTTCTAGGCTGGGGTTTTCACTGTTGAGCGAAAGTGTTCTTCATGCCTTTCCTGCACACAGCTCATGGCATCCTGCAGGGAGAAAGGGAGCTCCAGTATGTGTGTGATGACTGACACAGACAGTGAGCTTCAGGGAACAGACTGCAGTCTTCTCTCAGTGGAATTGAGAATACTTTGGTCACCTGAGTATAAAGTGATGCTAATTTACTAAGTGACACAAATTGTGATGTGACTGCATAAAACACCGCAAGAGTTTTAGGCGTTAGAAAGTAGTCAGTGTAAACAAAGAGTGGCACGCTGTGGTAGGTATGTAGCTTTTATTAACTAGATCATCTTTTGCCATTGGTCTCAGTATGTCCTCCATGCTGGCCTGACACTTGAGACCCTCTGCCTTCAGCAAAGAGCGGCACGCTGTGGTAGATATGTAGCTTTTATTAACTAGATCACCTTTTGCCATTGGTCTCAGTATGTCCTCCATGCTGGCCTGACACTTGAGACCCTCTGCCTTCAGCTTCCCGAGTCTAGGCATCGTAGGCGTGCACCCCACCAGATGTAAGCTTCTGGAAAATCTTATTTACTTGTTTTTTCTTTTGAGACAAGGTCTCACTTTGCAGCAGCTTTGGCTGGCCTGGAACTCGCTAATTAGAACAGGATAGCTTCAAACTCCTTGAGATCTGCCTGCCTCTACGTCTGCTGGGTAAAGGCACGATCCACCAAACTTAGCCTAGAGTTACTTTTAACATAGTAAATGCCTGTTAGAAACTATAAATGACAGACTTACATTAAAGACATGCTTTACATGTTTCAATCAGTGTTGGCACTAAGGAAATAATTTAGTCCCTAAAATTGTCTTTTTTTCAGATGTTGAATGGAAATTACTCTTCACAACCAAATTTATGTCTAATGAAAACTATAGCTAAAGCATGTCTGTAGAATACAATAGCTTACTCAGTGCCTGTTGAGAATGAGTGAACCCCCCCCCCCCATGGCTTCAGGAAGCTTGTGTGCCACAGCTTTTCTCCTTTAAGGTTGATCTGCATGTCTGTGCTCAGATGACACAGTTAATTCTTGACTGTCTCTGAAAGAGCAGGTGTTTCCTATGAGTGAATGTACCCTACGTCGTGTCATTAGTTAGACATGCCTACAAGTTCAGAGACTCGACTAAGTTACTGAAAACACCCCAGTAAACAGCTGTTCTAAAATAGTGCTGCTGAACTCTAATGGTATAGTAGCTCTTAGTATGTATAGAACATGACATTTTGGTTTCTGTTGTGTAAATTTAGATTTTCATGTGACTAAAGTTTATTGAGTTGAAGCGGATATGTCTTAAATCAGGAACAGATTTCAAAGAGCACGTGAAGGCTGAGGGGGTGCTTGCCGCCCTCCCGCTGTGTGTTGGACTACAGTGTGTGTGAAGTGGCTGTGTGGGTGTGGCTTGGTGTACATTTTTTTAATCTTCTAGGAATAGCTTGAGCATTAGATTTTGAGGGGATATGTGTATGTGATCATATCGTTTCCCTAATTTTGGCAAACAGTGGTTCTGAATTGATAATTGGGCTTAAAATCAACATATTTGGATTAAGCATTACTAACAGTTGAAATCTACAGCCCTCTGTGTGTCAGCTGTGTTCTCATTGCCCACATGGAAGCTGAGTTAGTGAGGTGATGTCTGCCCCCCATTCCTACTTCCCATCAATCTGTCCCTTTTGTTTTGCATAACAGAAATAGTTTCATCTGACTCTGAAGAGCAGAACAGGGAAGAGTCAGCTCCTTTTGCTGACCTTCACTGGTCAGGAGGCCTCTGTTGCCTCGTCAGGTGCATCTTCCTCAGTAAGGTCCTCTTGAGGCTTTGCTGGCAGGAAGGGATGTGTGTGCTTGAAGTGGTCCTGGAGAGGCACGTCCCTTAATTTCTAATGCAGAAAAAATTTACATGGATAGATACTGCTTTGCTTGATAAACTTTCATATACCTTAGAGAGTTGCAGATTATTTAAGGAGGTATGTTTTAATGCTTTAAAGTGGGAAATAATTGATAATTTTAAGTATTTAAATAAGTTTTGAAAATTTGTTTTTTCCATCAGAGCTTAAAAGGTCATAGCTGTTTTGTTTTGTTTTTTTCTTTCAAAATTGTGGAATGTTGTAAGTCTGACCCTGTGCATCTTTTGCTTTAGGAAAGACAACATGTGGAAGCTGTTCAGTTAGAGGCCAAAGGACTTCTCGAAAGATTATTTCCAATGGTGTCTGTGCCTTCTAATTTGGTAAGATGAATCTCCTTTTTTAACTTTTAACCTGAAGTTATGTAGGAAGCCGTTGTAGCAGCAGCATTTGGTTTCTGAGTTTGCTTTGGTAGCATGCTGATCTGCCTCAGTGTCCCTGTGCCTCACGTGCCTCCGAGCACTCAGTAGCTCAGGTCACACAGCTCACCTGTCTGAACCCGACGCTCTGTTGCATTCCGCTAAACTCTATGGCTTGAAAATGTACTTGGAAAATATTTTTTCTTTTTCCTGAATGGATAACAAAACCAATAATAATAAATTTAAGTGGTTATTTAATTTTAACAACAGTCTCCTTTGATGCCATAAATTAGGGTCTCATACATTTCAAAATCATAATTTTCATCTATTCTTCACCCCAAGTGGTAAAGATCAGCTGGGTTGAGGTTGAACTTGGTTCAGGTGGGACAGGAAGCTGACTACTTCAGATCAGCAGCAAGTATCCAGGGCAGAGAAGACAGGGAATGTGCCTCGATTTCCTAAAATGGCAAGAGAAACCTTCTTACTTTTTTTGTCTTTCAAGACAAGCTTTCTGTGTGTAGCCTTGGCTGACCTGGACTCACTTTGTAGACTAGACTGGCTTCAAACTCACAGAGACCCTCCTGCCTCTGTCCCTCTGAGTGCTGGGATTAAAGGCGTGTGCCACCGAGCTGGGCTTCCCTTCTTAAATTTTTAATAGAAAAATGTGTGTGTGTACTCAGAAGAAGGCAATGGGATGGCGGTCACAGGGCCCACTTCATGATTCACCATCATGCTTTGCTCACACCTGACAATGGCACTCAACATTCCGACAGCTGTGACTCTTCAGTACAGCCCCTCAGATTGTGGTGACCCAACCATAAAAGTATTTTCATTGCTGCTTCATAACAATAAGTTTGCTGCTGTTAGGAAACAGAGTGGAGATAAATTTGCCAAAGGGGTCACGACTCACAGGTTGAGAACTTCTGTGTTAGATCATGCCCAAGGAACTCCAGCACCAGAGTATTTTATCTGCAAATATTTTAACACAAGAGATTAAGAGCTAAGGATCATCTTAATTTTTAAAAAAAAAATACACCTTTAATTAGGCATATACAGTCCTCATGCCAGCTAATAACAAGGTAGTTTATGTTATAATCAGAACCCAAATAAGATCAGCACGTGTTGGTGTTTCCAGTCGCCGACTCTGTGCATGTGTGCTGCATCTACCCTTTCCTGCCTCCCACAGGACACGGCTACAAGTGTCCCATTCTGGTATTTCTGGTATTTGGGTTTAGCTGACTGCATTCCTGGTGACAGCATGTTCCTCTGTCCTTTGTGTAACTCATAAACTGGTACTCCTAGAGGATGATTCAGGGTCCGGATTTCAAAGTGGGTAGTGGTGGGTACTGTTGCCTGTAACAGCTGCTTGCCTGGTCCAGTGGGCCATGTGTAGGCTGTGATGTCCTTTGTAGCTCTTGTGCCTTGTGCTGGAACAAGATGCTCCTGATTGGTTGGATTCAGTTAAAACCTCAAGCATGGAATGGTCCTTCTCCAAGGAGCTATGTTTTCTCTAGGTGTGGGTGCAGGGGCAGAGTAAGTACTTACTGCTGTGTGGGTAGCAGGAGGCCAGCTGCTCTCTCCTCAGGGTGTGTGTGCATGTGTCCTTTAGTTAATGCTGTTTCCTTTGTAGCTGTGGGAAGATGTAGGCTCTAATAGCAGGTGATCACCAGCACCTGAACTGAAGACGTGTCTTGTATTAGACACAGATGACCTAGGGGAAAGGGCTGCTGACACTCCCTGCCATTGCTTTATTGGTTGATTTACTTATTTGACAATATTTCATGAGCCAAGAGCACTGAAGATCTATAGTTTCTGATCTTCAAAGAGTGTAGAAAATGGCCAGCAGTCAGAATTTTTCTTTTAATGTAATAAATTTATTCCTTTTGTTTGCTTGTTTGTTTTGCTATTGTGTGCTTGTTTGGTGATGTGGTCTTGCTATGTAGCTCAAGCCTTGAGCCCCTGATTGCAGGTATGTGCCACCATCCCTGGTTAAACTCATTCTTTTGTTTTGCTTCACTTTTTGCTTCCGTGACAGGGTTTCTCTGTATTGCCCAGGCTGTCCTAGAGCTCACTCTGTAGACCAGGCTGGCCTCACACTCACAGGGATCCATCCACATGCCTCCGCCTCCTGAGCGCTGGGACTAAAGGCGAGCGCCATTAAATTCATTCTTAATGGCATTGCTACTGACTGTCAGTAACTAAATATTCATGGCTCTGTAAAAATTGGTGAATCATCATGAGACATGGGCAGTATTTTTTGTGTTTTCTTCCCATTCTTGTTAAAAGTTGAGTACAAAACTTTTCATGTGCTACTTAGAGATTAGTATTCTAAATCTTTTAAAGAATTACTTAAATTAGCCAGGCATGGTGCACACACCTTTAATTCCAGCACGAGGGAGGCAGAGCTAGGTCATTCTGGTTTGTGCACCAGGCTAGCCAGGACTACATACAAGAGAAAAAGAAGACCAAATTAGCCCCTACCCAGATCTAGCCAATGGTCAGAACATTCTCCACAGTTGAGTGGAGAGTGGGATATGACTTTCTCACGTACTCTGGTGCCTCACATTTGACCATGTCCCCTGGAGGGGGAGACCTGGTGGCACTCAGAGGGAGGACAGCAGGTTACCAAGAAGAGACTTGATACCCTATGAGCATATACAGGGGGAGGTAATCCCCCTCAGGAACAGTCATAGGGGAGGGGAATAATGGGAAAATGGGAGGGAGGGAAGAATGGGAGGATACAACGGATGGGATAACCATTGAGATGTAACAAGAATAAATTAATAAAAAAATTAAAAAAAAAAAAAGACCAAATTAACTTAAGACTCATTATTACTGGGACAAATTAAAAGGGCTTTTATAAGGAGTTTATTGCTTGCTATTGCCAATGTGTAAAGCAGATCCAGATAATAGATAAAGATCTCATCTGGATTCAGTTTTATGTTGGATCCCGGCATTTGAAGCTTTTGTGTTGTGAGAATGCCGTCCTTTTAAAATGGACGGAGGCTTTTAAACTACTTTGACATTGAAAGTGGTGCAGTATGGGTGACCTCAGCGTTCACTCACTCGCATGTGATGCTTGCAGAAGACACTGATTCAGCCAGTAAAAGCTTTACAGCACAGAGTCAATGAACACTTTACTCATTTTCTTTAGCAATAAACCAAAAATGTAAGAAGAAACTTGATTTAATACTTTTAAATCAAGATAAGATGCTTCAAGAATTTATAATAAGTTATTCTAAAGTTCCTGATAATGGTTTAAATAATAGTATATGTATTTTTTTTTCACTTGATTAGTAAACAGAAACCAATTTTGTGTTGGAGCTAAACATGTGATTAAATAAATCATGCCCCATTAAAATATGCTTATAGTACATTTTTTGGAATAAGTATGTTGAGGAGTTTTGGGAGTGCCTTCACAGAATTTGAAACCCTCTAAAGAGAATGGCTTCAGCTAGACTTTGAGTCTTTGAACTCCGAATACTTTGTTTTTAGAACTGTTTCACATGGAGAAGTTTCTGACGTGCTGCTTATTGTAGGTCTTGAGGTTTTTGTTTTTGTTGTTGTTTTTTTTTTTTAAACAGAGTTAGCTTATTAGCTTTTGCTCATGAATACTAGCCGTGTCCTTAGAATGTGAACTTTGAACTTAGGCCTCCTGCCTCTGAGTCCAAAATTCAGTTGCAGATATTTTTGGTATAGATAAAAAGAATTTTATTTTGATAGTAATGTGTGTGTTTAATTTTTGGTGTACTTTAAATTATTTATTTATGTATATATTGCTGGTCATGGTGGTGTTTGTCTTTAATCCCAACACTCCCAACTCTGCCTCAAAATAACTGTTTTCTTAAAGATAGCCTCTCTGCACAGCCTAGGCTGCCCTGGGCTGCCCACCATGTAACCCAGAGTGGTCTGGATCTTAGTCCCATTCTGTTCACCTTTCCCAGGCTGTGGGGCTATAGGAGGAATGTGGCATCATTTAGCTTTTAGTGGGTTTTTATTTTTCATTTGTTTTTAAAAACTGGATTATGTTTAATTTATTATATCTGCCCTTAAAATTCCAAGTAGGATGACAACGCTTACAGGATTCTTTTATAATTATCTGATTTGGTGCTTTTACATGTTTGGTTATTTCTCTTACTGTCTTTGACCTTTGTCCCCTACAGACTTACAGTGAATGGCTATGTGGCTTTGAAAAGAAGGCAAAAGCATGCGTAGCTGGAACTTCGGATACAGAGACGATCAAGGTTAGTTGAGTAAATAAACAGTGATTTTAAACAAACCAAGAGGTGGAGCAGACCAGAGCCTGCTCTCAGGAACGTTGGGGTAATGAAAGGATGGATTATTAGTTGGGTAGTGAAAAGAATATGGTGCCTTCATTTCTAAAACTGAATGTTTTAATTACTCGTATCTCCCTTTAGCTTAATTTTTCAAAGTAATTCCAACTAAGGTTTGTAGCTAGCCTCACTGGCTTGCTGAGGCGCCCCACATAACCCCAGCAGTACTCAGAAGCTGGCCTTCTCCTTACCCACGGCTACAGAGACTGCAGACCTGTGATGGTTTTGAATCGAGGTGGTAGGAATAAAATCTCCTTCCTTGTTTCGACGTAATCATTGTAATGTTTACTTAAGGGTCTCCTTAGATGTTGCCTCGTGCATAAAGAGCAACATTCTTGTTGTAAACGTGTGATGCATTTCCTAGTGAGGACTTAAAAGGAGCTTCACAAATGGACCGTGTGACCAAAGGCCATTGAACTGCACTGGGGCTTAGGAAGGCTGAAGTGTAATACTCTGCTGTGTATCATTCAGATCCACTTATCATGTCATCAGAGAGGCAACCTAATTTAACTACGGCCCTTTTATTGTTTTTGTTTCATTCCTTGCAGGCTTTGGAACACAGGTTGAAAGAAGCTGATGAAATGCACACACTGCTACAGCTAGAGTGTGAAAAATACAAATCCGTCCTTGCAGAAACGGTAGAATATTATTTGAGTTTACATTTTGATATTATTATTATTATTATTATTATTATTTATTTATTTATTTATTTATTTATTTATTTATTTATTTAGGTTTTTCGAGACAGGGTTTCTCTGTGTAGCCTTGACTGTCCTGGACTCACTTTGTAGACCAGGCTGGCCTCGAGCTCACAGAGATCCACCTGCCTCTGCCTCCCAAGTGCTGGGATTAAAGGTGTGTGCCACCACGCCCGGCTACATTTTGATATTATTTTTAAGTTATTGATTTATTTCCTCCTGGCCTATGTGATTTATCTTGGCATCAGAATAATTGAAAATCATGAATTTTTCAGAATAATTCTGCCTCTGTCCACAGGAAGGGATTTTACAGAAGCTACAGCGAAGTGTGGAACAAGAAGAAAGTAAATGGAAGATTAAAGCTGATGAATCTCGAAGGACTATTAAGCAGGTATTTAAGGACGAGCTTAGAGCATCAGTGCTGAGCATATGGGTCCCCACCAGTGTCACCTGGGAACATGTCAGTCACTTGTGTTCTACACGTGTGTGGAGGGGCAGAGGATCATATAAAGGAGCCCTGGGTGTTAACTCATTTGAAAGTCGTTCATCAGAGTGACCAAAGGACGGTGCAGCGGCCGAGGCTTTGAAGTGGTAACACCACTTATTATAACGAGGTCAAGAACCCCAGGTTCAAAACCACCTTTGAAATACTGGTCTCTCCATGTTGTGTTGTATCCAAGAAAAAGTTAAGTCATTCTGTTCATGTGACACATATGTTGCCGGGAAGTCTTTTCCTGCCATTTTCACAGATGTAGTGAAAGAAACTCAGGGGTTTTTTTGTGTCACTTTGTGCAGGCAGGCTGCAGGTGGCTAGCTGTGTTCTGTGTTGATACCTTTGGAGATTGAATATAATGATTAGCCAGTGTTACCAAAAATTAAGTGGCTCTAGCTGCCTCTTAATACAGGATCAGTACAGATGGGCGGGTTCTGAGTATTACTGAAATGAAGTTAATATGTAAGAGCTTTAGTTGACAATTCAGTATGGGGTACATTTTGAAATCTCTAAGCAGGGTTGGTGAAAGGCACCTGCTAAGACCTGGCAGTCTGATTCCATCCTCAGGGCCCAGCCACATGTGGGAGGAGAGAGCTGGCTTCTACAAGTTGTCTTCTGACCTCTGATGCACTGTGGCTTATATTTGCCCCTCCCCCCAATAAAATGAGTAAAAACTTAAAAAGCAAAACTAAAAAACTCTAATCCAACCTGTGGCCAAGGAATATGGCCCAAACATTTGTAGATGATGCCATGTCATAATTGAGAAGATAGGTGCCCTTCGAGTGTGTCATTCTTAGTAGTCCACGTCTCCAGAGTAGAAGCTGTGTCCTCAGTGGCTGTGTCTTCTGTCGCCATTGCAGATGCAGTCTTCCTTTACGTCTTCAGAGCAAGAGCTAGAGCGCCTAAGAAGAGAAAACAAAGATATGGAGAGTGTATGTTACTCCATAGTTACACTGTAACCTGTGAACTCATTTTTAGCAGTGTGGGTTGCTCAAACATCTGGGTTTTAAGGTTACTTTCATGTCTAATGATATAATTATGGTTTTATTATCTTGAGTACTTTGAGTTGGTACAGTTTAAAATTCATAAGTATCCTAACTTTGCATTATGGGAAACACCATGGAGGGAAAATGTAAATGTATTAACTTCCCTTTGTCATCCTGATAGCTGAGAAGAGAACGGGACCACCTGGAGACGGAGCTAGAGAAGGCGGAGATTGAGCGGTCAACCTACGTGACAGAAGTCAGAGAGGTGCTTAGAGATTCTTCACCTTTGCTTTTCAATTCAAACTAGGTTGACACAGTGTTAAAGTGTTTCCCTCCGAGTTGTTTGTAGAAGAGCTTGTGCTTAGCTAGAGTCTGGGTTATCATGGAGATCCACCTTAAACTGTAAACTTCATTGCAGCTGAAAGATCTGTTGACTGAATTGCAGAAAAAACTTGATGACTCATATTCTGAAGCAGTAAGACAGAACGAAGAGCTTAATTTGGTAAGAAGCTTGTCCTTCGCCAAGCGCCGAGCAGGCCCTGGAGGCACACGTGCTGTCGTGCACACGCCACCAGCCTGCCTCTCCTGGCTAACCACCTTTAGCTTGGCACGTTTCCTAGGTTAGAGATAATCTTCCTCTTCTGATGTCTCTGAAGATGGGTCTTTTCTTAGCTCCTAATAATGGCGTGTTTGGCTTCTGACTATTACAGCCTTTCTGGTCTTTTATACAGCCTAATCTTGAACAATGTTACTTTTTGGTGAATAAAGAAACAAAGATTTGAGGATCTGTAACAACTGTCTTCTCAAGCTATCATAGTTAAGTAGGCTTCCTAGTTTTGTAACCTGGAGGAGGCTTGTTGAGCCTTACAGATGTGTTTTTCATTTGAGGAGTAACCCAGCCAAAGCTTCTAACTAGTCTCATAAAAGTAAGTTTCAGAACGTCTGTCTGTTCTTTTGAGACAGGGTTCTTGTGTGGGCTGATCTCAAGCTCATAGTAATTCTTCAGCCTCTGTCTTTTAGCTGGGTTATAGATAGGAGCCAGTGTTCACCACCAATACAGTATCTAACACAGACTAACAACCACCGTGACGGACGGGCGGACGGAATACCCTCCCCCTTCTTCTTTCCTTGTTCTAAAAGTTAAACCTAGGGAAATAAAGTAAAAATTAAACCTAGGACCTCATGTATATAACAGGCAAGCATTCTATCTCTGAATTAGGTCCTAAGCCCGCCCTTTTACTTTGCCTTTGGTTAAAAGGTCTTGCTAAATTGCCTCAGGTAGCTTTGAGTTTATAGTCAAGGCTGCATCAGCTTCCCGAGCCCCACCAGGCTGGCTTCAGCCACGCTTGTTAACATACTGAGGTCTTCGCATTTCTTTTCTTGTAGTTTTTAGGCATCTATAGTTGACATGGTGACTTGTTAGATAGATATAGCCATCCTGTTCTGTTTTAGACTAATCATTGTAGCTCTCTGTGACTTAAAACACATTACAACATATTAGCTTTAAGGTTTGTTTGTTTTTAATGTTCTGTCTGCATGTACATCTGTAGGCCAGAAGAGGGCATCAGATTACATTACAGGTGGCTGTGAGCCACCATGTGATTGCTGGGAATTGAACTCAGGACCTTTGGAAGAGTAGGTGGCGCTCTTAACCACTGAGCCACCTCTCCAGCCCCCTGAGCATACTTTAAAAGGAATAAAGTTTCTCCTTATTCCAGATTAACACATGTACAAGGAGAGTTTACCTGCAGCCCATTTATTCTCATTCTTGTCCCTCTTCGTTATAGCAGTAATGTTTATTATTATTTTTTACTTTACTGCTTAAAGTTTTTAGGTTAGCATATAACATCATAGCGTCTTCATATTTGTATCTTGACCTTTCTCTTCCCCCCACTGCCCTTCCCTGTCTTCCCTTCTTCCCTCTGTTCCCTGGCTATTTCTTTTTCTTTCTAGTTGTGATGGTAGGAGACAGAATTTGACATATAACCCAGGCTAGCCTCGGACTGGCAGCAATCTTTCTGCTTCACCTTGTTGAGTGTTGAGATTTATAGGTGCGCACCACGATGCCCACACACTATGATAGTGATTTATGAGAATTAGATTTTAGAGTTGTATGAGGAGCAGATACAGAATACTGGGTGCATGTGTGTGTGTGTGTGTGTGTGTGTGTGTGTGTGTGTGTGTGTGTGTGTGTGTGTACACATACACCTCAATTTTAAAGATCCGTGTTGCATTTACCAATACTTTGTTTTAATTGTTCCCCTTTTCCAGTGCAATATAAGACTAGTTTTGTTCATGTATTTGCTATGTATCACACTGATCAGGCCTTTGATACAGTTGCAGTCACGTGGAGGTTTAAAAGAACCCTTTTTCTTTTTGTTTTTTTTTGTTTTTTGTTTTTTTTTTTGTTTTGTTTTTGTTTTCTTAATTTTGGTGCTCAGAAGCTTACTCAGCAGTGGTACCAGAGCTGTAGAATTGTGCTTACACTTCCATTTTCTGATGGTAGTTGTATTAATTACCCTGCTGCTATCAGGAGACAATTTTAAGTGGCAATTTCTTTCTTGTCTTATGATTGTAATAGTTCCATTATGTTAAAACAAAATGAATTTGCTTGTCCATACACACATTGTTGTGTTCTAGTGTCAAACGTTGGCGCACTCTGCCTGGAAGAACTGAGCTTTCATTTAAGTGAAAAAAAAAAAAAAAAAAAAAAAAAAAAGAAAGCTTTAGATATTTAAATGTAGTTCCCCAAATAAATTAACCAAGTGGGAGTTCCCCATCCCACTTAATATCAGTCTATTTGTTTGTTTACTTGTTACTCCTTTTAAGTTTCTAAAAGTGTTTGAAAGGTCATGCCTGTGGCTGGGAGGCAAAATCAGTAACTTTTTTTTAATACCCATTTTCTTTCTTTCTCTCTCTCTCTCTCTTTCTTTCTCTCTTTCTCTCTTTCTTTCTTTCTTTCTTTCTTTCTTTCTTTCTTTCTTTCTTTCTTTCTTTCTTTCTTTCTTTCTTTCTTTCTTTCTTTCTTTCTTTCTTTCTTTCTAAGATATTGTTTCTCTGTGTAGGACCTGCTGTCCTGGAACTGTCTATGTAGATCACACTGGCCTTGAACTCAAGAGATCTGCCTGCCTCTGCCTCCCAAGCCCTGGGATTGAAGGTGTCCACCCTTGACATTTCTCACTGGTGTAGTTTAGGATCGAGTGGCCTTCAACTGCTGTTTTCAAACTCACTTTGTTGGATTTGTAAACTGTTCACTGGCCTAAAGTAATAAATAATTGACTGTTAAAAATGTTGTAGTCTTTATATGTATGGGTATGTCCCTGTGTGTGCCTTTGCACCACATTTATGCCTGGCACCTGCAGAAACCAGAAGAGGACGTTGAATCCCTTGGAACTGTAGTTAAAGACAGATGTGTGTGCGCGCGCATGCGTGTTCAGACCAAGGGAGGTCGGCTCCAGGAACAGGTAGTGTCTTAGGCACTGAGCTACCCTTCAGCTTCTGACCGACTCTTTAAAAAAAAACTCTAGTGCCGGGTGTGGCACACACCTTTAATCCTAGCACTCGGGAGGCAGAGCAGGCGAATCGTTGTGAGTTCAAGGCCAGCCTGGTCTACAAAATGAGACTAAGGACAGCCAAGGCTACACAGAGAAACCCTGTCTCCAAAAACAAAAATTAAAAACATCTAGTTTAAGGGAGTGTTTTAAAACTGTTGAAAAGTTTTCTCTTTTTCTTCAGCTACTGTGAACAGTAACTTTTAAAAGTCTCTTTCTTAGCGTCTGGCTTTGGTTTGAGCTTGACATTTTCTACAGGAAATTCTAGTCATTGTGTTGCGTTTCTTAGGTTCAGCTCTGCAGGTGGGACCTCTGCTGCCGGCTTTTCTGTCCCTCTGGTCACCTGCTAGCTAATCCGTGGTGCATCATGGCTGTTAACTCATTCTTTCATGTTCATTCTTCATAGACAAGCAAGTGGGCAAATTAAGATAATCATTTTGTTTTGTTTGTTTTTTTTATTTCTACAGTTGAAGACACAATTAAATGAAACACGTTCAAAACTTCAAAATGAACAAAGTGAGAGAAAAAAGGTAGCGGATGATTTGTATAAGGTAAGGCACTGCTTGACAGTGTCCCCGACCTCTGTCCTACATCCATCTCACGCAAACGCTCTGTAAAGCTGCTCTTGTCCTTTGGGTCCCTAGACGTGTAGGCTCCTGGTTAAATGGTTACTTTTGGGGGTGGGTAGGTGGGTGTGTTTCCCCATTTGGAGTTAGTCAAGTATTTACCTTTTATTTCTTCATTTCTCAAAAATTCTTTTAAGTTATTATTTGATGTGTTGGCATGTATGTCTGTGTAACAAATGGGTACTTAGTACCTGTAGAGACCTCAAACAGGCTCTGCATTCCCTGTGACTGCAGTCGCAGGTGATTATGAGCTACATGTGGATGATACAAATTGAACTTGGGTCCCCTGGGCCTCTCCACTGCCTTAAAGTGGATGAGCTATGCTTAACTGCTGAGCCACCTTTGCAGCCCTCTAAAGTTTTAAAGTAAGATTTGCCATTGTTACTTACAAAGTACATTTCTATTTGCTTATGAAATGAAAAAAATATGTATAAATATCTGTAGTTTCAGGAATTTGTTCTTTTGTTCAGTTTTTTCATACCAATATATGTTTTTTCTCTTTCTATCTCCTCCCATTCCTGTTTTTTCTTCTGAGATGGGATCTCCCTGTATAGCTCAGGCTGACCTTGAACTCAGCGACTTAGCTTCCTGATTGCTAGATTGCAGGTGTGTGCCACAGTGTTGAGCACAAATGCTTTTCTTTTCTCTTAATCAAATTGAAGAATTTTTTTTTCCTTTCAGCTTACATTTCTTACTCTTTTAATTTGGCTGGCAGGTTATTTGTAGTTCTGATGTGTGATGCTTTTTTAGTGGTTTTTATGCGCTTCAAAACAAAGATGGCTTAGAGCCATACTACTCTTTGTGAGTGTGAGATTATATTTATCAGAGAAATTTGCTAGTGTTTGGGGGAGGTTATATTTATTAGAAAAGTCAGGTATGTCACTTTCTTAGAATTGCAGAATCAATCAAGCATTTGCACAGCTTATATTTTGATGCCTGTAGCAATTACTAGGCACATTTAAATATTAACACACTAATCCTTTTTTTGTTTTGTTTTGTTTTGTTTTGGTTTTGTGTTTCTGTTTTTTGGGGGTTTTTTTGTTTTGTTTTTTGTTTTTTTTTTTTTCAAGACAAGGCCTCTCTGTATAACAGCTCTGGCTGTCCTGGACTTTGTAGACCAGGCTGGCCTCGAACTCACAGAGATCCACCTGCTTCTGCTAGGATTAAGGCTTATGCCACGACATCCGGCCCCATGCTAACATCTTTTAAAAGTTTCTCCCCCGGCTGTGGTGGCACAAGCCTTTAATTCCAGCACTGAGGCAGAGGCAGGTGGATCGCTGTGTGGTTCTTCAGGCAGTGTGGTTCTTCAGGCAGTGTGGTTCCTCAGGCAGTGTGGCTCCTCAGGCAGTGTGGCTCCTCAGGCAGTGTGGCTCCTCAGGCAGTGTGGCTCCTCAGGCAGTGTGGTTCCTCAGGCAGTGTGGTTCCTCAGGCAGTGTGGTTCCTCAGGCAGTGTGGTTCCTCAGGCAGTGTGGTTCCTCAGGCAGTGTGGTTTCTCAGGCAGTGTGGTTCCTCAGGCAGTGTGGTTCTTCAGGCAGTGTGGTTCTTCAGGCAGTGTAGTGCTTCAGGCAGTGTGGTTCCTCAGGCAGTGTGGTTCTTCAGGCAGTGTGGTTCTTCAGGCAGTGTGGTTCTTCAGGCAGTGTGGTTCTACAGGCAGTGTGGTTCCTCAGGCAGTGTGGTTCCTCAGACAGTATTTAGAGAATATTAAACAGGCTCTTACAGGCACCGATACACCCTGCTGTGTGTGCTAGTTGATATGGAGTGGTAGGTGGCAGCCACCTCCCACCTATGTGTGATAGGAGTGCTCAATTGGATTGGAAATGCACATAAATATTTTTGACTGAAACAGTTAACAGAACACTTTAAGACATGCAGCATAAATGGTAAAGTCTGTTGGTGCCCATTCCCAGAGCGAGTGCTTTCTGCTGATTTTCCCTCAACATGTTTACAGAAGGATCCAGACTACTTTAGGGTCAGCGAGTGGTCCATATAGGGTGGTCTTATGTGTGTCATTGAAAAACAAAAAGTAGAAACATTTAGAAATATGAAAGGCCAAGCCTATAATCCAACTGCGTGGGCAGCAGGGGCCAGAGGATCATTAATTCAGCACAACCCTTGTCTACACACAGGTTCACGGCTAGTCTGAGCTATCAGGCTACCTGAAAAATACCAAAATTAATTTATTCAAAACATAAAACCCAAGGCTGTAGAGCTGGCTCAGCAGTTAAGAGCCCTGACTGCTCTTCCAAAGGACCTGGGTTCAATTCCCAGCACCCACGTGGCGGCTCACACCTGTCTGCAACTCCAGTTCTAGCTGATCTGACACCCTCACACAGGCATATTTGCAAGTAGAATACCAATACACATAAAATAAAAAGCCAAAAAATAATAAAACTTGTTCTTAGATATGAGCTGTAAAAGACAGGCTGTGGGTTAGATTTGGTAGACTTGTCATCTAGACTAAAACTTAAATATCAATGTGGTTATTTCTAGTATTAATTTCCTTATACAGTTCCTACATTTGAACTGATGAAAGCGCACATAACCGCTCTTACAAGCTGAGGAAGATGTGGTAGTTTTCATTTTGGTGGCAAAAGCCTTACATTGTGGCACTGTGAGTGAGAAGAGCTTTAATTTTGTGCAGAAGGCATATTCAAGTCACTTCTTTCGTGTGTTTTGACATACCTGCTTTTTGTTACAGGCTCAGCAGTCGCTGAACTTCATCCACTCAAAAATTTCACTAAAAGCTGCTGGAGACACTGCTGTCATTGACAATAGTGATCTTTCCCCAGAAACGGTGAGTATTCGCCCCCAAATTTCTAGGCTTGTAAGCTTCTTGAAGAACAAGCAAGTGCAAGACCTGTCTTTGGCTCCAAACTGTGCTTCTGGGTTTGGGGAAAGGCGCTGACCTTGGGCATAGTACGCTCGCTGTCTCTCGCTGAGCTAACCCAGCTCCGTGTGTGGCTCTGAACTGCGGGCTGTCTTCTGCATTCCTGTTATTGGTGGTGTCCACTCTAGCCGTGTGAGACCCCGCCTTCGCGGTAGTGTTCTGTGGAGAGGTGCTGTGCTGTAGCGCTTCGGAGTTAGGTTTGGACGTTTGACTCTGTGGGCTGCTGCTTACTAACTTCCTGTGTGGCCGTCACTGCTTCACTAGGGGATAGTGGTAATGTCGCCTGTCCTGTAAGGCTATTGGAAGGAAGAGCTGAGTGCTGTGGAGAACACCTTGCATAGATGATAGCTCCAGCACCCAGTAGGCGCCTGGACGTGGCATCTGTGGTTGGGGCTGTTGGAGCCATGCTCTCCTTTGCTGGACAGGATTTTTTTGAAAAACAGTTGTTTTCTGAAAGGAAAAACATATTTCTGAAAGCCACAGACTAGATTTTTTCCTTTGTGGCCAGCATTTTATGCAATATGGTTTTCATTGGTGCCAGCTAGTTTTTGCCACTAATCAGCAATTATTTTTGTATGCAATGTTTACTGTTGCAAATTTTTGTTTTATAAAATGTTCATATCGTTTTCCGTTTTTGGTTGCACATTCTTGTCTTTGTGTTCGGAGGCTTTTGAAGTTATTATCCCTTCCACCTTCCTTCCAGGAGTCTCCTGAGAAAGAGACGATGTCTGTGAGTCTCAATCAGACTGTGACACAGTTACAGCAGTTGCTTCAGGAAGTAAATCAACAGCTCACAAAGGAGAAGTAATCGCAGGTGTGGGGTACGGCTACTAAGTATCGCTGTTTCTTTATGGATAAGGCAGTGGGGGAGCAGCACGGAGCAGTGCGCACCAGAAGATAGTTTTCTTTATTGAAGGAAAAGAGTCCCTTTTTGTCCCGCTCACAGTTTCCAGGTGGTAGCTTGACCTTTCTTGTTTTGTGTCTCTCGTGGGCGTGTTTTGAAGTCTTTTCTTTTAGAGGAAAAGAACCGCAGTGTGGTTACTGCAGCCTCCTGCCAGGCAGCTTGCTTATGGCTTGGCTTCCTGGGCTGGTCTGTTGCAGTGATGCCCACAGTTGCCGTTAGTGATTCCGATCCTAGTTCAGGGCTGTGTCTATGTGACATGTCCCTTCTCCATGACTCGTAGTTGGTTTTGGCTTCGTCTTATCAGTGCTGGACTAAAAATGAAGCCATCATAACTTTGTAACATGAAAAGATCACAAAACGTTTATTGTAGCCCTAAAGATGGGAGTATCAGAGTTCCATAATTTCTGTGGATGAGAAGCTGCCTTGGTGGGTTGCTTTTTTGTTTTGTTTTTTGAGGTGCCTGGCTCAGATGCTGTTGAGGCTTGGCCTCCACTGTGCTGGAATTACAGTGGCTCCACCATACTGAGTTGGTGTTTTGATGGAACTGGTTTTTGTAGATAATCTAAGAAACTAAGTTTTTCATGCTTGAACTGAGAGTTTTTGTTTGGGAGAAGTAATAAATCCATCATTAGATCATGTTAAAAGTTCTGTTGCTTACATGACTGCAGAAAGCTCAAGTTTAAAATCGTTTAAAGATGAATTGTATTCTTGCTGGTGAATGGAAGCTTTGTTATCTAGATTTTGCTTTCTATAAATGACTTAAATAAAACTGCCAAGGGTGGAGTGTTTGAGTATACACAGGATATTTCAGATATTTCTTCTTCTTCTGAGACTCTTCGCTCCAAAATAATCTTGATACACTGTAGGCACAAAGGAGCAACTCAGACTGCCACTAAGAACCTGTACTCAGTCCCTCCCTCTGACAGCCACTCAGAACCTGTACTCAGTCCTCCCTCTGACAGCCACCCAAAGACCTCGGGAATAGGTCAGGTGTGTGAAAAGGTTGACAGACTTCTCTTGTGGTAGCTATGTACTGTTACCCTTTATAGTTAGGATGCCCATCCTTTAGCCTACCTAAGCTCCTGTTCTTAAACATGCTGACTTGCTGTCAGAAGACTGACCCATCTCGGTCTTTAATTTTAGTCCAGAAGGTCTCATGTCAGACTTCAGCTTCG
Source organism: Acomys russatus (assembly GCF_903995435.1). Taxonomy (NCBI): domain Eukaryota; kingdom Metazoa; phylum Chordata; class Mammalia; order Rodentia; family Muridae; genus Acomys; species Acomys russatus. The sequence goes on from NC_067139.1 coordinate 78,008,293, forward strand.
TGAGCACAATTCCTCATTTTCCTGAAGTCATGATTCTGGCACTTTTCTTTCCCAAATTGGCAGACGACTTTCTGTTTCATAGAGAAATCCTTGTTTCTCGCCTCCTGGGGCTTCAGCCTGACTGACCTTCTCTGTCTTGTGAACATGGCTGGATCCCTTCCTTTAATCTTCTTTTCCCTTCATATCTTGCTAACAAGTCATTTTCTCATCACGCCTATCTCTCCCCTTGCTGTAATTTCTCTATCTACTCTAGGTGGCTTTTCTCTGAAGCCATTTTACAAACATAATGATTTGCCGAAGCTTGCCTTTGAGGATGATAGCATAGATATTGAAAGTTTGGGCAAAATATGCCAGGTCTGCCAACTTGGTGTTATGAAAAGGGCTTAATTATTAGAGAGCTTTTTAAAAAAGCGATGAGCCTGACTCCCACCTCCTGGCTTAGGACCATGTCCGTGCTTATAGAGCTGGGGTTGGCGAGTTTCATTCTCTTCCACACACTTGGACCTGAGCAAGACTTAATAAAAGTCACTCCTTGGGGTTGTTATCCTAAAATATTTATGTACAGGCTTTGCCTGCGTGCTGAGAGTCCCCTCTTGTTTTGATTACCATCCCACTAAAGCTGCTCTGGGTGTCACTCAAGGTACCAGGGTGGATTTCGGGAAATATGTACGGGATGCATGCACTTGGTGGCTTTTCTTGCTCTGTTCTAAACAAATTGCTTTCTTTTCTTTTACAGAGTGAAGTAGCTGGGAAACTATTCATTAGAAGCTAACAGATGATGTTGTATTATATTTTGCCAAATTAAAGCCTTATTTATGTTTCACCCTTTCTACTTTGTCAGACACTGAACAGTTTTGTCTTTTCTAATCCTTGTTAGACTACTGACCTAAAAAACAAAAACAAAAACAAAAACAAAAAACCAAAAAAAACACTTTAAAAGCCAACTCTGTAGACACCTTCAGAGTTTAGTTTTGTAATAAAACTGTTTGAATAATTAGACCTTTACATTCCTAAGGATAAATAAATGTAATCTTTTACCTTATTTTACTCAATTAAATTGTTCAGAAGATCAAAGTGGTGTAGACAACGTGAAATTTAACATTTTAATACTGATGTTGTACACTGCTTTACTTAACATTTGGGAAGTAACTGCCTCTGACATCAACTCAAGGAAACACCTTTTTTGTTGCTAATGTAATCAGCAAATAAAGGGACACTTGTTATTCAAACATGACTCACTCTAATTCTCATTGAGTTTGAACAGATTTCCTTAGTGTCACTTAGAATGCAGTCTCCAATTGCAGCCTCCAAAACAAGCCAGATCTTCCTGACCTTTGTGTCTTCTGTGGGTCAGGGCTGCGTCAAGGACCGCAGCATGGCTGACAGCAGGGATGGTGCAGGCATCAGTCTCGTCCAGCACGGAGGAGAGCTCTGCTTCATTTACAATAACAACTGTTAAGCTTCTGTCTTGAGACTGTTAGCACAGGTCACCGCATTCTCCTTTCTGTTGCGAGGCGTGCGTGTGTGCCTGCATGTATGTTGGGAGCACAGTTTTCTTCAAATAGCAATAACAATTGACAAATATCTTGCACCAGTGAGTATTACAGTACCTTTTCGTATTGCTGCTTCTTTTTTATTTATTTGTTTTTTGCTTTATGTACATGGGTGATTTGCTTGCATGTATTATGTATATGCACCATATGCTTATAGTGCCCACGGAGGCCAGAAGATAGTATTTGACTCCTAGAACTGGAGTTTGCAGACTTGTGAGCTGCCACGTGGTTGCTGGGAGTTCAGCCCAGGTCTCCTGGAAGTTCTCTCACCACTGTGGTAGCTTTCTAACCCCTCCTGCTATTTCTTGGACAAGACAATCGTGTTTCTACCACAGAGGCTTTTCACTCTGTATTCCCTCACTTGGAGCTGTTTTGTTTTGAAGAAGGTCTATACCCCTGTCAGACTTGCAGTTGGTAAGTAGAGGCAAGAGGATCAAGAGTTAGAGGTTAACCTGGGCAAGATTCAATCCCCAAACACCAATGGCCTCTTCTGTTTTGAATGTCAGCTCAATCCTGTATTAATTTGTGCCCCTCCCTCAATGTCACAACCACAAACACTGATGCATCTTCTGCCTCCACAGTAGCACCGTTTGGTGATGGCTCAGTTGGGCAACCGTAGCTCTGTGCTCTCTCAGGCTATGCCCTTAGGTTAAATATTCCCAGAGCCCAGTTGTACGCATGGTGAAAGGCCTTACTAGCCTCTTTGCCTTCTGGTCCCAGTGCTCCTCTTCCTCTGCCGTACCAGAGGTATATCTGGGGGCAGACGTGTTGGTACTCTAAAAGGGAAGGACAAGATACGGACGGGAGTGCTGGGAACGCCTATTGCTCTTGGTGTGAGGGAGCTCATCGGTTTCCTGGACATCAGGGGCACTGTGTAACAGACCAGGGGTCAGCTGTCCTGAGTGCTCTGCGACAGGCGAGAGCAGTAGTTGTGCTGCCTACAGGACTGAGGCTGTGACCCAGATAGTGAGGACTCTTCTGGAGGGTGCATGTTATGTATGAGAAACACAGCTCCCCCTTCTCTAGATCTGTGTGTAAGAGGCCTGGGCCCCAGTTGGTGGTGCTGGTGAGAGGTGGTTGCATCATAAAGGCTCTACCTTCCACCGCACGGTCACATTGCCATGATGTCCTGTCAGGCCCCAAGTGATGAAGGCAGCCAATTATGAACTGAAGCCATGATTCAAAATAAATCTCCCTTTAAGTGGTTTTCTCAGGTCTGGCTGTGGGAGCTGACTGTGGTGTATGGGAGCAGCAGAAGCCATCAGGAGAAGGCTGCCAGTTGCTCCCTCACAGAAGAGACTCCATTATCTGGGTCCCCAGAGGAGGCAAATGGAGGAAAGAAAGGACAGGCCCTGATTGCATCACTAGTGCCCGAGCTGGGGTGCTGACTGGGCAGCTGTGGGGTCTGGTAAGGGTTTGCACGATGTGAACAACGTACCACGATCGCCAAAGAAGGCCAAGTTCAGACTGTTGGCAGACTGCTGGTTGAGTTTTCTTATGGTTCCCTAGAAAAAGACTGTTTCATGTTCATTTGTAGAGTTCTATTATATAGCAATGTCACATACAGTTTATCATGTGCTAAGTTTTCATCTTTTTTTTTTTTTTTTTTTTTTAAGACAAGGTTTCTCTGTGTAGCCTTGGCTGTCCTGGACTCGCTTTGTAGACCAGGCTGGCCTCGAACTCACAGCGATCCACCTGCCTCTGCCTCCCCATGTGCTGGGATTAAAGATGTCGCCACCACGCCCGGCTCATGTGCTAAATTCTTAAAAGCATTTACTTGAATCTAATTCAAGTAAATGTCTGTATTTTATTATTGAGGTAGGAGAGGGATATACTTCTGTCATCCTCTTCATCATAGATGTTGGCCTGGAGCCTTGGCTGCTCAGGAGAGTCAGTCTTCTAGTCTAAGCAGTCTGGCGTGTGACTGACATGCAAGCATGCACGCATCTACACATGCGTCTTGTGATTATGTGCATGTAATTGTAGTTAGAGAAAAGTAGAAGATTGTGTAGAAAAAGAATTTATTTATTTATTTATTTATTTATTTATTTATTTATTTATTGAGACAGGGTTTCTCTGTGTAGCCTTGGCTGTCCTGGACTCACTTTGTAGACTGGGCTGGCCTCAAACTCAGCGATCTGCCTGCCTCTGCCTCCCGAGTGCTGGGATTAAAGGCGTGTGCCACCACGCCTTTTTAAAGGAGAGGTATTTGTAACAATTATTATACCTTTCTCTTATTCCCTTGATACTTCCTAAGGGACCATGACTTTGTGTCCTCCTGACCTGGAGTTGAGGGGTCTTGAAGGTCACAGCTGCTTCCATAGGATACCATTTGCCTTTTTTACTGGGCTGACATCTGTGCTGCTCCAAGGAAATAGTGCCTTCCAGACACAACAGGACTGATGCACACCTAAACTCACAGAGACTGACAACATGTACAAATTCAAGCCAGATGGAGCCCCAGCATCGCTAGAGGAAGTGGACATGACCTCCACCCCTAACCATGAAGCTACCAAGCTGCACTTGGTACCCGCTCACAACGGATAAAGTTTTTTCCAGTCGAGTCTCATTGGGTATAGAAGCCATAGGCTTACATAAGCCTGGGCTCCCTGCCCAGGGCTAGTTGACCAGCATAAAATGAATTCAATGGAATAGAATGGTATAGACTTTCTGTCTTGCTTTGCTTTGTTTGGGTTTTTGTGGGGCTTTTTTTTTTTTTTTTTTTTTTTTTTTTTTTTTTTTTTTTTTTTGGTGAGTGAGTGTGTGTGTGTGTGTGTTTAAGATGTCATGGAGTTGGAGTTGAGTGGGTGAGAGGGGTTGGGGGAAGGGAAAACATGATCAGATATGTTGTATGAAAAAGTTTTTTCTGTTTGCCAAAATGCTTTTATATCAGTGTGAAAAAAGTTGTTTTAATAATTTTTTTCTTGGTTTTAATTTAGTACTTTGAGTAGTGATAGAAATAACAAAGATTTTTAGATCTAAAAGAGTTATGAGACCAAAAATTAGAGAGGTACTCTTTTTGCTTACTGTAATGACATCTCGCAATTGTCCACGCTTAAAAAGATACACTTTGTTTTATATTTTTAAAGTTTTCATGTTTGCCATCTTTTGTGTAAAATTTGCTTTTAATAAATTTACTTTAGACTAGGTTTTCCTCTGGACTACTTTGCTACAATTTTGATGTGCAGGGATTTTTTTTAACATTAAAACTATATATATATAATAGAAAATATTTAACATATTTGCTTGACTTAAGTGAACTGTCTTGTGTGAACTGGCCTTGCCTCACTCTTCAGATACAGCCACTACCCTGAGGGTGAAGTTGGACATTAAATCCATGTTGTCATGTGACCAGATAACTAAGCACATACATACTCTGCTGTTTACTTAAGTGTAGGTTTAAGCCTACGTGCCCCGGAATGGAGCTTCCCGTTTGCAGAGTGCGCATGCGCTCAGTTCTTCTTGGCACCATCAGCTACTTTGTTTCAGAAGGAGTAGACAGGGGGTCCGCTTGTCCTGTAACTTTCACCTCCTTGATGTAGATCACTTTGGCTCGTTTAGTGGGAGAACCCTGAGCACCCTTATGGTTTGTTGTTAAACAGTTGTCTGTGTATAATGTGCACAGCTGGATACAGTTTGCTGTATGCCTATGGAACCCCTGGAGTTAAGACAGTGAGTGAACAAAGCTGCCGGGCCTGGTGACGCCTTCCTTTAACCCTAGCACTTGCGAGGCAGAGGCAGGCTGGCCTCTCAGGCCGAGGTCAGCTTGGTCTACAAAGCTAGGGTAGGCCAGCTAGGGCTACACAGAGAAACCCTGCCACAAACAAACAAAACGAACCACAAGATTTGGTGTCTCCTCTGCTTCCTGGTTCCCAGTCAGCTCCTCATACGCTCTCTGTCACTTCAGGTCACTTTGAACTGTCTCAATTTTACGTAAATGGAATCACCCAGCAGCTGCTTTTGTCTGGCTTCTTTGACCCAGAGAAATAAACAACGGTTCTTTGTATTTCTGAGCGTATTGTACTGTGTATACTGTGCATTATAATTGGCTTTTCCACAAAGGGCCTGAACATGAACATGTATCCTAATTTGCTTTTTGTTGGACATTGGTAATCTTCTGGTTTTATTGACAGGCTTGGGTTACCTAAGCCTTGGTTTACTCTGCACATCTCCCAGAATGCATCTGCTTTTAATCATATACACGATTATGCATGTTTATGATTTTGCACCGTTATGCATAGGCATCAGATGGTAAGTAGGCTTTCTCTGGATTTCTTTCGTTCTTTCTTTTCTTTCTTTTTCTTTCTGTGTTATTTTGAGACAAGGCTTCTTTTGTATTCCTTGCTGTCCTGGACTTGTTTTGTAGACCAGGCTGGCCTTGAACTCACAGAGATCCACATGCCTCTGTCTCCCGAGTCCTGGGATTAAAGGTGTGCACCACTGCACCGGCAACAGGGTTTCACTTAAAGTTCATCTTTGCCTTACACTACATGCACCCAAACCAGGCTGCACTGGCTCACTACCCCTAGAACATTTTAGGCTTTGCTCAGCCACAGCAGGGGAGTTACTGAGGGATTCTAGGGAGACACAGCTTAGAGGAGCCTGGTTGCTTTGCCTGGAGAGGGGCACACATGCAGCTCCATTCCAGTGCACCTCAGGTCATTAGGTGCAATGTTGGGAAAGGCTGTGTCTGTAGCTTAAGGCAAGTAGTGGCCTGGGCCACCAGGCTTTCCCCATGCCATGCCATGAATGTCAGTCATTTCTGCTTCCTTTCCCTGAGGACCTTTCTCTGCTTTAATTTCCAACACCCAGCTGGGCCTGGTGGCGCACGCCTTTAATCCCAGCACTCGGGAGGCAGAGACGGGCGGATCGCTGTGAGTTTGAGGCCAGCCTGATCTACAAAGTGAGTCCAGGATGGCCAAGGCTACACAGAGAAACCCTGTCTCGGGAAAAAAAAAAAGTTCCAACACCCACCTCCATGGTAGACCTTGCTGGAAACCAGCTCCATGGTAAAACTGTCTGCCAGGTTTTTAAGATTTATTTACTATATACACAATGCTATGCCAGCATGTATGCCTGCATGCCAGAAGAGAGCACTAGATCACATTATAGATGGTTGTGAGCCACCATGTGGTTGCTGGGAATTGAACTCAGGACCTCTGGAAGAGCAGTCAGCGCTCTTAATCTCTGAGCCATCTCTCTAGCCCATCTGCCAGGTTTTTACTGTTGTTCCTCTGAGCCTGACCTTTGTCACATGCCAGCTAGGCAACCTTGAGGGGAAAATGTACCAGCCACCCAGCCCTTCCTAAAGGAGCCTCGGTAATTGTCAGAAAAGCCCCTGGAACCTTGGCAGCCAGGCACAGTTGGACCAACACAGAGTCCTTATCTCATGCTGGAGAAGGAAAGAATGGCAGGTTCTGTTGCCTCCATCCTCATGGCAGCCGTGGTCTTTAAGTATTTGAGTGATCTGTGTCATCACACAGCTGCTTAACTCAGCTGCTCCCAGCCTGTCTAATGGGGTCACATTTACCTGCTTTCATCACTGTGGAGCTAGCCAAAGGACTCAGGCCAAAGCATTCAGGGGAAACCTGAGCTGGCTTGTAAAGGGAGTGTCAGGGCTTGAAGTTCAGAGTGTTGTGTGTCATAATAAAACCAACAATAAAACCAGCGGTCGGTCCAAATGGGCCCATGGGGAATAGAGTCTTGGGGTGAGATCAGTTGTTATTTGATGCCTTAAACCAGTGGCTCTCAATCTGTGGGTGTCGGACCCAAGAACATGTCTCTCACAGGGGCGGCATATCACTCATCCTGCATATCAGACATTACAGTTCAGAACAGCAGAGTCACAGTTCCGAAGCACTAACAACAATAATCATATGGCTGTGGGTCCCCACAACACCACCTGTGTTAAAGGGTTGCAGTACCCGGAAGGTGAGATCCAGGGTCTGAGGACGTTTGTGTAGGATGTGGGGAGGCATCTGGGGTCCTTGGTGACTTAGGTGGTTCTCGAGTCTGGCTTTCAGGTTCCCCAGAGCCGTCTACCGAAGCACTTTTTAGTTTCCAGGCTTGATTGGGGCTTGGAGTGTTACGCCATCCACACGTGGTGGGTTGGGCATCTGCACACTGTCAAAGCCTCCAGCTCTGCAGTAATGACTCCAGAGCTGTTAGGAACACTCAGACCAGTGAGCTCAGTCTTGTGTAGTGCCATGCCCTCCTGCTTCCCAACACCAGGCCCCTCGGTGCCATTTTTCTGCATGTTAGCTCTGAGTATGCCTTCCATTGTTTGCTGAGAGGTAGAAGCGCTGGGTCTTCTAAAGCTGCAGCCGAATGTGTAGGAGGGATGTCGCCTGAGAGCACCTCCTAGTTGTGGTGTTTCCCATCTGCTTCCTCCTGAGTGACAGCTGTCAACTGTGTGGGGTGAATATGCTGGCGCTCACCAGGGCTGAGTGTCGGCTCTCAGCCACAGAAAGGTACTCCAGGGAGTGGTAGGTTTGTTATGTGCCAGAGCACAGCAAGTGTTCAGTGTGTGTTAACAGGTCTCCCATCACCTCTCTCTCTCTCTCTCTCTCTCTCTCTCTCTCTCTCTCTCTCTCTCTCTCTCTCTCTCTCTCTCTCTCAGAATAGTATGGAAGTGTGGGGAGAAGAAGGTGAAAACACACAGAGGGGAGTCCAGTTGGAGGGAGTGGGGCAGAGTAACTTGAGGATGTTAACCACCCTCCTCTCACCCTGGAAAGGAAGACTTCATTTAGTGAGACTGGGAGTCTCCTAACAAGCTTAAGAGAAACAGGATTAGAGGCAGCCTGCTTTAGTCGAGGCTTGTGCCAGTTGCTTTTACTGCTTTGGTTATAGTTTTCGATGTCTCCCAGGAGGCTTGGGGTAGGAAAAGAAGAGTCAGGTTCATTCATTTTTAATATGAAAAATTGCGCGCTGTTCTGGGGCACAGTCTAAGTCTCGAGAGGGTTGTGCCTGGCCAGTCCCTGCGAATAATGAAGCTCAGTGCGTGGGTGACAAGAGTTGTGATGGAAGCCATTAGCCAGGCTAAAGGGTGCTGCGGGGCCAGGCATGTGGCACAGTGGAAGGAGGCCCCTCTGCTGGCACTAGAGTCCACTTACAGGGTAACAAGGGGTGACAAACTCCCCTTCATTGTCCTCCAGGGCCAAGCATTCTGCTTTAGTCTCGATTTCCCATTTGTGAGGTGGACAGATTTTGAAGCTCATTTTTAAGGATGAGGACGCGTAAGGATTGATACTAACACCTACCAGCCAGGAGGAGGCAGAGTCAGGCAGGATTCTGGTGTATGTGGCTGTGAGATATAGCGACATCCTCTTCTGTCACAGTATCACTGCACAGATGCTCATCTGGGCAGCATATGCTTGTGCAAAAGGACCTTGGCTCATACTCATCTGGAAGCTCCCAGGCAACCAATCAGAAGAGGAGAGCATCATGACTGTCCTGAGCTGAAGGGGAGAGAGCCAGGGGGAACTCACAGGTAGAGCTCTGTGAGGAAAACCCTGCTGCACATGAGGCTAGAATATTCACTTCCCACATACTACTTCCGATGTTGCTCAGAGTGTGTTCAGGTAAGGCAAACACTTAAGTTGGGGAGCTGCTTTCACTAACACTATGCTAAGGAGAGTGGGTTCCACACAGTGGAAAGCTTGAATGGAGCAAGGACTGATGGCTTCCTCTAGTAGGAAGGGATTCCTCTTGCCTGCTGACAGATGAGGACACTGGCCATTTTCCTGCCTTCTTGAAGTTGAGACATTACCTCTTCCTGGATCTCCAGCTGGCTGCCTCCCTCCACAGGATTCAGGGTTTATCAGCCAATTCATATAGACGCGCATATGTTTCCATGAATCAACCAGTTCATATAGACATGCACATACAATGTATAATACATGTATGTATTATCTATTATAAATATACTTTTACATACAGATGTGTCTGTATGCACACATTTCAACTATTTCTGTGGGGATTTGTGATAAATGTCTTGCAGAATATTGCACCCATCAACTGTGGTAAAACAGGCAAGCACGTGCCCTTCAAAACACAGACGGAGACCATATTTACAGCAGTACTCGGACTGGAAGCCTCTATTCTTTATCCCTTGCACCATGGGCCCAGTGGTTCAACCTCAGGGCCAGTCAATGTGGCCAGGCTTTGGCAGACAGAGGAGTGAGTGTACACTCCTGTACATGGAGTGTAAGGTCGCCAGAGCCAGACCTCCATCGGAGCCCCCCCGACACACCGCTGATGACACTGGGGACGGATGGCCAGTCTGGATCTCCTCTCAGCTCGGGTGAAGAGGACAAAGGGGAGGGTTAGGGTTGCACAGGACAGAAGCTGCATGATGCTGTGGTAAACAAAGGGGTGACATCAAAGCTGACCTCAATGCCTAGAGGAGAGAACCCCGTTAAAGAGCGTAGAGCTCTTGTTGATGGAATAGCCACGGCAGCGAGCACTCACTGAATGGCCACTATGTTCCAGCTCTTGGGTCTGGTACATGGTCTATTTTGCCGTCAACACTAAAGGGAGTGGATTCCTGTTGTAGAAATGAAAAGCTGCAGGCTTACGAGAGATTGATGACTTCCCCCAAGATCACACAGCTACCACTACGTGACCAGTCCAGGTTGTATTGGGCAGTAGGGCACTAGCACCTGTGCTCTCAACTTCGTTCCCTAGTAGGAAAGGTATTGCCCCAGGTTCCTGAGTGGGATCACCCCCATAATTGCAGTCCAGAGTTGGCGTCTAGACTGAACAGGTCTGAGGCCTTTTAGGTATAACTGGTATCCCTGCCACACACGCAGCAGGCTGACGCGTGTGGCTACCGTCCAGCATCCTAGACTACATTATGGAAAGGACCTTTCTAGTGCGCCACTAAAGAATGTGGGTTTTCACAAAAGCAACAGTGGTGAGGTTTTCTTCAGTAAGGCAACATGAGGCTGCAGAGGCGACTCCAGTTACTCATTGGCCTTTCTACTTCTACTCTTGCTTCTTATCTCAAGACCTCAAAGAGACAGGCCTGGTGACATCTCCAGAGAGCACAGATAGGCCAGTACCTACTTCGGGGGCTGCTGGCTGGTCTCCTGGCCGGGCCAAAGGTGTGTGCTCAGAAAACAGCTTGCTTTGCACTCCATTGTCATGTTGGAGGGTCCAGGAAGCAATGTCACTGTTGAACCAACGTACCAATATCAAATCACTGATCACTGTGTGTCTGCAACACGAGGGATGTCCCAAGGACAGCTAGTTTATGTTTAAAGATAATATAAAAAGTCCAGCTTGACTCAAGGTCTCAGTCTGTGCCCAGGGTCCAGCTTGACTCAAGGACAACCAGGTGTGTCTGAAAAGATTCCACGGCTGTGAAATGTACTAACCCCTCCCTGCAAGCCTGCTAAATTCTGCTTTTGCAACGAGATATAAAAAAGCACTTGCTCCTGCTTTTCGAGGTCTGCAGCTTGAAAGAGCTGAGCAGACCCTGACACATCAGCTCAATAAAATTCCTGTGTGTATTGCATCGACATCAGACTCTGTTTCTCTCTGGGGACTCCCGGGTGTAGACTAAAGATCTCTTTGAAGGTCTTAGTCTTATAATGTTGAGTCCAGGTGCTGGAACTATTTTTGGAAGCCCACTCTAGGAGTTACTTCCCACCACTCCCAGATAAGCCTGCAGTTGCTCTGAAACCTGCCCTGGCTGGCTCTCAGCGTGTATGCCCAGCTCAAGGATGAGCAGAGCTGAAACACACCAAGGACCAGCTCTGCACACCCCACCCCAGGAGCCAGGGCCAGCCTGGTACATCATGCTTAGTACCATTATTCAAATGAGTGTTGCTGCCACCAAGCACAGTCTAGTTAAAATGCCCCAGGTGAGCAGACAAACTTCGAGGATCCAAGAGAACATGAGGAGGGGCCACCCACAGACTTTGAACTTCTTGGAATGCCAAGGCTCTCCTTCACAAGTGCACCATCAGAAGGCAGGCCAGGAAGGCAAAAGTAACAGGAAAGTGAAGGAATTAGAACAAGGGAGCAACATTCGTTGTCCCAGTGGCGAGTTTTTTTAGCCTAACCAGAAAGAAAAGAACTGCTTCCCAGCAGGTTCAGAAGCCATCGACAGGCCTCCAAGGAAGTGTTCAGTGCTGTTTATGGCGGCCATTGCATCTGAAAGGTCTTACCTCACACAATGCTTGTGTTAAACGACTCAGTCCATTGCTATTTCCAGTCATCTCTATGACGTGCAAGCTCAACCCCATTTTATATGGATAGAGACAGAGACTTATGCTTACAGACGCACCAGGCTTTGGTTGCCACATGGTCTTCTAACCTCAGGGTGGTTTCCCATCTCCTATTTTGACCCGTAGGCTGTAGCCAGCATGTCCAACATGTGGGCTCGGCCAGATGTGGCTGAAGACAGCTATGAATGTAGCTCAAGACCAAATAACAAACTGACTTAGAACATTATGGGAGGGCTGGGGAGATGGCTCAGTTGGTAAAGTGCCTGCTGTGCAGGCAAGAGGACCTGAGTTTGAATCCCAGGCATACATGTAAAAGATTCTAGGCAACTGGGTTCCTTCCGGGAACTCTAGTGTTGGGGAATGAGGTGAGGCAAAGATGAATGTGGAACCTTGAGCCTCAGTCTTAGTTACTTTTTCTATTGCTGTGATAATAACCACTTGGCATAGTCAACATTAGGTTGTCTTGAAGTCTCTTCTGCCAATGACATTACTCCTAAACTTTTAAATTTAGCCTCAAGTAGATTCTTAGGACAAGGACAAAAAGCAGCTATATTCTTTGCCAAGATGTCACAAGAACGGTCTCATCATAATTACTAATATTGTCCCCTTCTGAAACCTCCTGGGCTGGCCCCATTGTCCACATCACTCTTAGCACTATTGTTTTATAAGCACCTACAAAGATGGTCTTTTCAGACCAGCTTACAACATTCAACTGCAATCTGTCCTAAGTCTTCCACATTTCTCCTCAAAACAATATGGTAAGCCTGTCAAGGCAATAGCCCACTCCCTGGTACCAACTTCTGTTTTAATTACTTATCTATTGCTGTGATAAGACTCTATGGCCAAAGCAGCTTATAAAAGAAAGCATTTAATTTGATTCCCACTATTTCAGACGGTGAATTCATGAACATCATGGCGGGGAACATGGCAGCAGGCAGGCCAGCATGGCAGTGGAGCAGTAGCTGAGGGCTCACACCTTAGTCGACAAGCACAAGACAGAGAGAAATAGCCTCTCTTAAAGGCAGCCCACAGTGGCACACCTTCAACAAGGCCACACCTAATCCTTTCTAAACAGTTCTACCAACAGGGAAGCAAGTATTCAAATATCTGAGCCTATGGGGCCATTTTTATTCCAACTGCTACACCAGGCTGGGTGAACTGATAAGGATTACATCCAGTGTGTGGACTCGTCTCAAAAAATAAAGGCGGAGGAACTGGAGACCGGGCTCTGGTTCAGAGCACTGGCTGCTCTCCCAGAGGACCCGGGTTCAATTCCCAGCACTCTCACATCAGTGGCTCACAACTGTCTGTGACTTGGTGTTCTTTTCTGGCCTTCAAGGGCACCTGGCACTCATGTAGTGCAAATACACAAACAAGCAAAATACCCATACACACAAAATAACATGGGAAAAAGTAGAGAGTGGTCAAGAAGAGACAGACACCTATCTGGTGTCTATCTCTGGTCTCCACATGCACACACACACACCTGCACACACTAAAAGTAGCAAGTGCAAATGAACATTGTCAGGTTTTCCTTGTAATTTTAAAAAGGTGTGTGTGTGTGTGTGTGTGCCTGAGTGCAGGTATTCCATGGCCCTTGGAGGCCAGAAGAGGCCACAGATCACTTGGAATTGGAGCAGTCATCTGGTATGGGTGGTGGGAACCAAACTGGAGTCCTCTGTAAAGCAGAAAGTGCCCTTAGCCACCAAATTATCTCTCTAGTCTCATATTTGTGATTCTCCCCCACCCCACCCACAACTTGATCACACAGTTTTCAAGTCTATGTTTGTAGATAATAATGTTCACTTTTGATATCAAAAGGCTGAAGAAAGTCCAGATGGGGTGGTGTGTGCCTTTAATATCAGCACTCAGGAGGCAGAGGCAGGCGGATGGCTGTGAGTTCGAGGCCAGCCTGGTCTACAAAGTGAGTACAGGACAGCCAAGGCTACACAGAGAAACCCTGTCTCAAACAAACAAACAAACAACAACCAAAAGCCAGGATTAAAAAAAGGCTGAAGCAGCCTGCACCTAAAACAGTGCCTGAGTGAGATGAGTGGGCAGGACAGTGTATCCCATTCTCTAGAGCTGTGGAGACCCACGAGGAGACCTGCAAAAGTGCACAGGGACCTGCAACACCAGAGAAACAAAAAGAAGTCTCCCCACGCCACCACAGCCATGGCCAGTATCACCATCACCATCATGTCCACCTTGGGTCCCTTATCTTCCAACTGCTCTCGCACATTCACACGCTCAGTCACTAGGGGGCGGTAAGAGGCAACGCAAGAGGCAAACAGTCTTGGAAGGAAAGTTTCTTGAACTTGGTGTTTGGGGATTTAACATAGGTAAGCAGGTTTGTTTTCAGGGCTGGCTGCCTTCTTCATCAAGGTGAGAGCTTTGGTAGCACAGACATCTTCTGTCACTTTTGTTCAGCGCGGCCTTTTTCTTTAGTCTCTGACTTCTTGCCCCTCCCCCTTATGGTACTCTATTTGTTGGCATTTCTGTTTTCCCTGGGGCGCCTGCCTCACTCTCTCCCTTCCATTTCATTGCCATCTGAGGCTGCAACAATCTTGCAAAGTTCCAGGTGGTAACTCCCATGGGGGTCTCTGGAGCTTGGCTTTGAGCTTGGACACTTTGTATACGACTTACTCATCCCCAGTGATTTGTTGTCTCTCAGTTATTCTAGAATTCCACATCTGTCTTCACTTCCATTCTGCCTGGGGGAAAGAATGCCAGGCCACGTTCCAGGCCCGTGACAGTAACCAGTCAGTGGCCAGTTGGCCCTGAGTCATGGCAGGCCCCTGCCAACCTTTGCTTCAGGACTCAGCACAAGGCAGGCTACTCTGTCCCCCTGCAGGTAAAGGCTGTTACACTGTACTGGCTTGCCGGCTCCTGCCTTTGTTTTTGTGGTTGACCAGTCTGTTTTCTCCACTCTTCAAGGGTTTCCTGAGGCCAGTCCCAAAGTTCTTGTGTGAATAAGCCCTCACTGTGGGGACTGCTCTGCTCCCCCAATGGGCAATTGGCCTCCCCTACCCCAGCCTTGGTGGAGTCCTCTGTGGAAATGGAGCCTCACAGCATTCCTAGTCTGTGAGCATGTTTGTTAACATGATTCTGTAGACCAAGAGTGTGTTTCCTACCATCCTGCATGTGAGCAGTCTGAGGTTGGGGTTGGCGTGGTTAGGTCTAGCCTCTCTTGGGTTGTAGATGGGCGGCTTCCTGTATCCGTGAAGACAGACGGACCAGCCCACTTCCCTTTACATGGGGTGGGGGAGAGAGAGAGAGAGAGAGAGAGAGGAGAGAGAGGAGAGAGAGAGAGGAGAGAGAGAGAGAGAGAGAGAGAGAGAGAGAGAGAGAGAGAGAGAGAGAGAGAGAGAGAGAGAGAGAGAGAGAGAGCACTCTCACATGAGGACTGATCCCACTGATGAGGGCTCAACTTTCATGACTGCCCAATGCCCACACTTCTTTTGTTTTGTTTTGCTTTATTTGACATAGGCACGTTGTCCTGGAACTTGCTATGTAGACCACACTGGCCTAAAACTCAGAGTTCCATTTGCCTCTGCTTGCCAAGTGCTGGGATTAAGGATTTGTGCCACCGTGCCCAGCCGAAAACCTACACTTAACACATCATGCTGGGGGTTAGAATTTGGGGGACACTGACATCTAATTCATAACAGGTGGTTCTGCCCAAGGGAAGAGTGGCTTTTTTTTTTTTTTTTAAACAGGGTTTCTCTATGCAGCCTTGGCTATCCTGGACTCATTTTGTAGACCTGGCCTCGAACTCACAGAGATCCATCTGCCTGCCTCTGCCTCCCGAGTGCTGGGATTAAAGGCATGCGCCACCATACCTGGCCTTTTTTGTTTGTTTGTTTGGTTTGGTTTATGAAATCCATGAGCCATAGAGCTCAGCTTCTTGGTTGCTGCTCCTATTTCAGAGCTGGCAGAAGTGGACTTGCATAGTGGCCTCAGATTTTTGTCTTGAAAACCTCTGCTCCCCCGAAGAGGCTGGCCTAGTTAGGTTTTTTTGTTTTTGTTTTGTTTTGTGTGTTTTTGTTTGTTTCGAGACAGGATTGCTCTGTGTAGCCTTGGCTGTCCTGGACTCACTTTATAGACCAGGCTGGCCTCCAACTCACAGAGGTCCCCCTGCCTCTGCTTCCCTGAGTGCTGGGATTAAAGCATGTGCCACCATGCCTGGCCTAGTTAGGTTTAATTGTCAATGTGACACAGTCTAGAGGTGCCTGAGAGGAGCACCTCTAGTTACATGTCAGCTTGACAAAGCTACAGTCACCTGTTAGAAGGGAACCTTAATTGAGAGAATTACCAACTCCCCCATAACATCCATCTGTAGGGCGTGTTCTTAGTTAGTGGCCAATGGGGGGAGGCCCCAGCCCACTGTTGGTGGTGTCATCTCTGGGCTGGTGGTCCTGGGTTCTCTAAGAAAGAGGGTTGAGCAAACTATGGGAAGCAAGCTAGTCAGCAGCACTCCTCCGGCGTCTCTGCCTCAGCTCCTGCCGCCAGGTTCCAGTCCTGCTTGAGTTCCTGTCTTGACCTTTTCAGTGATGGGCTATGGTGTGAAGTGTTAAGCCAGACAAACCCTTTCCTCTCCAACTTGCTTTCGGTCATAGTGTTTCATCACAGCAATAGTAACTCTTAACGAAGAGCCCCATCTGAGAAACTGCCTAAGTCAGAGAGGCCTGAAGACAGTCTGTGTGGGACGGAGAGGCAAGCCCCTGCAGTAGTACTCTTTCCTATGCCTGTGGTCCTGGGCTGTATAGGGAACAGAGCTGGGCATGAGCCTGAGTGAA
This sequence comes from Acomys russatus, assembly GCF_903995435.1. Classification (NCBI taxonomy): domain Eukaryota; kingdom Metazoa; phylum Chordata; class Mammalia; order Rodentia; family Muridae; genus Acomys; species Acomys russatus. The sequence continues at coordinate 78,024,877 of NC_067139.1, forward strand.
CCAGTGGAAAATGCTTCTATGTTTCCTGTATGATTTCCTGCCCTCGTTTTCCTCAATGGTGTTCTGTAACTGAAGCAAACACTTTCTTCCCTAAGTTGTTTTTGGTCAGAGTGTTTTTATCATAACATCCAGGAAAAAAAAAGCTGGAACAACTGAGGACCCAGGTAGTGAGCTTGCTTCCCATTCTATGGCAGGTCCTACCTTCCGTAGGCTTCTGGGCTATTTGCTAAGCCCATCAGCAGACAGGTCCCAATCACGTAGACCATGGTCAGGCGTGTCCTCATGGCTCTGGCTGAGGATGAGTCTGTTGAATTGTCATTTTCATAGCTCTTTCTGTTGTCAGTCCTTCATGGTCCTTCTTTCTTCCTGTTTATTTCTTCAAGCTCTTTCTTTCATTGTAAATACCACTATATTGTGCTAAAAACTGAAGGGTACAGGATTTTCTTAAAGGAGCTCTCTTGGCCAAACAAATGAATCTATCAGTTTATATATCCGCCAGATAGAAGGAGAAGAGAAGGGAGCACCATCTTCTTTTAAAAAAGAAAGACTTATTTATTCTCACTTTATACATATGGGTATTTTACCTGCATATATTTTTTTTTGTGTACCACATACATGCAGTGCTCACAGAAGCCAGAAGAGGGCGCTGGATCCCTGAAATTGCAGATGTTCACAATTCCAGGCAACTGGGAACCACCCTGTGCTGGGAAATGAACTCTGGTCCTCTGCAAGAGCAGTCAGTGCTCTTGGCCACTGAGCCAGCTCTTCAGAGACTGTGGAAAGCCACTCTCACCCCGCCCCCACCCTTTTTGTAGAGGAATGGCAGTTAATGAATATGAGGTAATGGCAGAATTTGCAAAGTACCATTTCAAGCATCAGAACAATTCAGGCAAGAATTTTTAATAGAAGTTAAAGTCACTAATTCTAAAGTTGTTCAGAATAGAACATTCAGTCTTAAAGTATTGTCTCTTAGATAACTTCCTAATTACAGAAGAAATGGTGTGCTTTTGTACTAGTGAAATCTGGCAGATACCATTTACTTAACTAGACCAGACTTCGTTCTACTAGTGGCTAAACCATCCAGACCTCTGGTATGGACACAGCGCTTCCTGCTTAAGATTTCTGTCCCACCAGGTGTAGTGGCGCACACCTTTAATCCCAGCTTTCAGGAGGCAGAGGCAGGTCATCACTGTGAGTTTGAGGCTAGCCTGGTCTACAAAGTGAGTCCAGGGCAGCCAAGGCTACACAGAGAAACCCTGCCTCAAAAAACAAAAAGTCAAAACAAAAAACAAAAAACCAAAAAAAAAAAAACAAAACAAAACAAAACAAAAAACAAAAACAAAAACAAAACTGCCCCAAATGCAAAATCTGAATCTAATAAAAAAGAAACAATCACATAAATCTAAATCAAGAGATATTCTGGAAAGCCTAGACATTAAAAAACAACAACAACAACAACACAACAACAATAGTTTATCTACAACCAATCAAAATGCAGAGTTGTGGCGCTCTGTTGCAGGATATTTGATCCCATTGTGAACCCTGAGATTGTAAACTGTAAAAACCTGTCTTTTGTTTGGGGTGGGTGAGCCCTAATACACACCTTCAATCCAAGAACTTTCTGTTTATTATAAACAGGTGATTATGACGTGGTTCAGCCATCTCTAACACACACCTTTAATCCAAGAGTATTCTTCACACCGGATTTAATAAAATTAACCCTAGGTCAAGGGGCAGAACAAGAAACCAGCTGGCAGGGATTAAAGAGCAGTAGGGACTTTGAATTGAAGGGTATTTAAGACAGTGTGGACAAGAAGAAAGGGCTTTTGAGCTTTAGCTATGAGTTCTTTGGCTTTTAGCTTTTTCGTTTTTCCATTGGGACGTGAGCTGAGTAGGAAGGTCAGCCGGGGGCTTTCCCTGCCTCTCTGAGCTAGCAGGTTTTCACCCCAGCATCTGGCTTCTAAGTCTTTATTGGTAAAATTGAAACAATTGGGATTTTCATTCTTTATAATAACAGCTCACAGTCCCTATGGATCCATCTATAAAACACTCCCATACTTAAGGCTCAGGGAAGATTAAGGAAGATGGAGCAGAAGATTGTAAATGTTACAAGATCAGTGAGTTTGCTGTGAGATTGTGTCTCCTGGGAATATCAGAAGCCACACCCACAGTGTCTCAAAAACACAACCGCTCACACACGAGCTGACCAAAGACAGCAGCAGTGGCCAACACACCAGTGCAGGTGAGGAGCCCATGAGGTCACGACCCTACACAAGTAAGGAATGAATGCAGAGAAACAGGTTTCCCCAGGGAAGAGCACACCCGTTGGTTACCCTGAAAACATAGGGACTAGCACCATTATTCAGACTGAGCAGGTTGTACTCAGGAGCACATACTCTATACTTACATGCGTGTAGGCACAATAAGTGAAAGAGGAGGTCATGAATTTGAAAGAGAGCAAGGAGGGCTATATGGGAGGGTTTGGAGGGAAGACAGGGAAGGGATAAATGATCTAATTGTATTATACCCACACACAAAAGTCAGTGATGTGAAAGACAAAAATCTGAGAGCTGTCCCAGACTAGAAGGGATTAGCAAGGCATTCAAAAACTATTGTCTTCGCCCTGGTCAGAAGAACATTACAGGGAAAATTGAGGAAATTGTAGTTGTATACTCATGCTCAAAAAAATCACCATTTGGTTAATAAGGGAACAATTAATCAGAAACAAAATATAGTTCATTATATATGCATGTGCCTCAGATAATGTCTATGCTGTTTTGAAAAATCTACAGATGCTATTGGTTGGTGAATATTCCCATGGTCCTCTATTCCAGTGGTTCTCAACCTTCCTAATGCTGCAGCCCTTTAATACAGTTCCTCATGCTGTGCTGATCGGCCCCCAACCATAAAATTACTTTGTTGCCACTTCACAACTGTGATTTTGCTATTGTTGTGAACTGTAATGTATATATCTGGTAAATAGGGTATCTGCGACCTCTGTGGGGGTGACACAGGCTGAGAACCACTGCTCTACTTTCAGGCGTTCCCTCTGAGCTTCATTTCCTTTGCATCTCTGTTAGAGGAAACACAAGAAAACAAGAGAAGACAACAGAGGACTGGCAGGGCTCAGGCCACCACAACTTCCTGTGTGAGTCATAGCCTTTCTGTTATAGGGGGCTTAACTCATTTGTAACTTCCTTTGGGGTCTGAAAGGCTACGTATTTACAAAGCACAGACTTTCCTTTCTCTGCTCTTCCCAGCTCTCCACCATTGCAGAAGTCTATCTTGCACTGGAAGGCTCCATGAAGACCATGTGGACAGGGTGGGGCCTTGGGCCTACCCCCTAAGCCAGTGAAGCCAGCAGTTCCTGGCCACCCTCTTCACGCTGTTATTCTTTTCCTTCCCACTCTCGATGTGTCTAAAGCTAACTCTGTTACTAATAGAACTCAAAAGAATGGGCAATTACATGAGACATGCCTTTCCTGTGAAATATAAACTCATGCTTAGCCTTGGAGACGTTGAGATGAATTTGATGTCGAAGCTATTTTAGAGGAGGGATCACGTGGTCAGAGAGGTAAGCTCCAGGTTAGGAAGACACTGATAGAAAACACAGAGACGCCTGAGTGGACCTGAAGAAGAAGAAGAAGAAGAAGAAGAAGAAGAAGAAGAAGAAGAAGAAGAAGAAGAAGAAGAAGAAGAAGAAGAACCAGCACTCTCCTGCCTCGCAGCGTACCCCGAGACCACACACAGTCTCCTTCACGTTCTCCAAGGGACGGCTGGCTTCAACCAATAGAGTCGGGTGACTGTGAGATAGTCAGAAGTCTCTGGGGAAGCCTTAGGTCCATCTTAGGGTAAAGAAATTGCCCCCAAGGTCCTGTTCCCCTTTTATTTTCATCCTGCTCTCCTGGGAAGGCAAGGGCACAGGGTGGTTTACGGTGGGCCCTTTTTCATCTTTCCTTGCCTCATGATCCACCCTCAGTCTGTACCCAATAGCCTGAGCTGACAGATGGTTATCTGATGGCAAAGACCATGGTTTCTACTCCAGGTTCCTGCTCCAATGTCCCTTGGTAATGGACTGTTGCCTGGAATTGGAAGCTAAAGTAAATCCCTTGGTCCCTAAGCTGGTGTTTATCACAGCAACAGAGAGGCAAACCCCAGTCACTTAGAGAGAGGGGCACCTGGGTAAGGAGCTTTGCCTTCCTAGTCTTCAGATTCTGTCCATCCCAGTGATGGGTTAAACGCTGAAGACAGCTATGTTGACCAAAGCTGGCTGGGACTGAGGGGAAATGTCTTCCCTTTTGCCAGGCACTCTGTCATTTCATCTGACACATCTCAGATACCGTCATTTTCTTGCCCTCATCAGTCTCCAAGGTTCAGGGCTTGTACTGTCTTGGCCATGAAGACTGATTCGGGGAAAGCTCTGATGTGATGCTAGTGCCCGAGGCTAGCGCCCACAGTTCTGTTCCTGCTGCCTTCTGGACTTGAATGAGCATCATGCCACAGGGTTCTGGCTTCTCTAGGGGCAGAGGGACATTTGATGCAACTCAGAAATTGACCAACAAGACTGAAGATGGGTAAATAAACTCTCTGCGGTCTTCTCTTTGATAGACAGGCTAATGCTGCTTTTTCCTTCTCTACCAACTGGCCAAAGGTGACCTGGGCCTCACCAGGAAATAGCTGCCTCTCCTTGAGACTTGTTGGGAAATAGCAGACAGCACAAGGAGGCATCACACTGCACTTGCTCCCTCCCTTTCCTGGCCCCCAACCCCTCCTCTCCTTCTTCTTTCACTGTCATGTCATTCTATGTCCTAAGCCATTGGCTCCCCTCTGTTTTGTTTTGGTTTTGTTTTGTTTTGTTTTTTTAAGGAATCCAGAGTCAGGAGTCACTGGCATGGGCTTCAGTGTTCAGAGTGAAGTTTCGTCTGAGCTCTACTCAAGACTTCTTGCCCTATACCTTTCGGCTTTAAGAGACGATGCCACGTTCCTGGATCAGGCTGTCCAAGAAGCAGAGCCTAGTAGCTCTGACACTAGTGGTGGGGGGTGCGGGGGGGGGGTCGAGATGAGCTCTGGGTGGGGCTTTCTTTCTTATCAGCCTCTTCGTGGCAAGTTTGAGTGGGGGATGGAGAACTCAGCAGCAGAAAGCCCTGGTGATACTGGCTGCCATCTTGCCTTCCTTGCTTACCCAATGCTGGTTTGGTAGCCTCGCATCTTCTCCTTTGTGCACTTGGAGGCGTGCCCTCAGCCTTCGTGTGGCATTGTGCAGGGAAGACCCAAATTGCTTTGGCCAAGCCTTGTGTTTTTCTGTCCTAATATGCTAAATGGTGACTCAGTCCCCCGAAGACCTCAAATCCATGCTGTGAATCGCTTGTATTAGAAAGTTATGGCCATAACTTTTTATTCTAATCACTTTGAATGAGTTCCTCTGCTGTGACTGCCAAGTTCCTGCGCAATCCTTCACAGATGAGTTCCAGGCAGCTGGGTAGTTATCAACAGACAGAAATGAACTTTGAGCTTACCGGGTTAGGGGACCACTAAGAGTGAGGCAGCCAATGACACTGCCCCTTCCTTGGCTAGCCAGTCGGTCCTCTACTGGCCCTCGGCTGTGGGGAAGTCTTATTGTGAAAGGCCGTGGGGTTAATATATTTGGGATCCTTTTCTCTTGGCTTGTGAACAACTGTGACCTAACCTAAGATTTTTATGAGCTCATGAATCTTGAAAACCCAACACATGCCTTTGGAGTTTAGGGAAATGTTCCTACATTCTTTTGCAGATATTATAGTGAAAACACAGAGAAGAGCCATCTGTAAGCAGCTCTGGAGTCTGGACCACAAACTGCTGCAGTTGGATGAAAGAAGTGGCTTTATTTGGGGAGGAAGGAGGGTCAGTCCATGACTTTGGGGTCCCTTAGGCTGGCTTGGAACATGTCCCAGAGGAAGATGGAAAATGATGATCAGAGGCAGGATGGAAAAGGTCTTTGATCAGAGCAAGTGGCCCACAGTACACAACCCACCTGAAGATCTCAGGCAGTCAGCTCAGAGGTCTGAGGACCTCCATGAAAACCAGCTCTCTGAACAGAGCTTGGAGCATCCCCTGAGGCCACTACCTCTTTGGGGTCTCCAAAGGAGCCCTAGGGTGAGAGAAACTTACAAAAAACAGCAGGAGGCAAACAGGGTGACGTCCCAGGATGTCCAAAATTTAAGCCTCGGTTTCCATGTGGAAGAGGTTCTCAGAAGTAGGCTGGGTTCTAAGCCCCACCCCTCCCCAAGCCCAAGCCCTGGGTCTCTTTCTCCACCTACTGCCAACTCCAATGCCAATTTCCCTCTCTGGATTGTTCGGTTCCCTACTTTTGTCTGGTCTCTGAAGGAGACAGGGCAGATCTGGGAGCTTCATGGACAGAATGGTCCCCATGCAAGGGTTTCTAGAGTAAAAAAGATCCTTTTAGGTTCTGGAGTCTGGACTCATTTGGAAGGAGCATTCCCTTCCTCCATCTTGGGTACCCCTTCTTTGCACAATGGATGAACACAAGAAAGTCACATCTCTAATTCCAGGGACAACCAAGGTTAAATAGACAGATGTATCTGGAACCGAAGACTTTTTATTAAAGGTTCTTTGGGGACCACAGACTTGTAAACAGAGACGTGTCCTGGACATTTTTTTGGTTGTGTCTTTGGTGCCAGGGTGTCTGACGGCCGCTTTGTCGGGAGCTGCGTCCAGAATTAACTACAGATTACTCAGCCGGGTCTGGTTTCTCTGTTTTGGTAGACAGCGGGACTATGAGTTGATGGTCCCCACAGGCCTTCTAAATGCAGACACAGCATCTCCTCAGCCCCTGATTCCAGCTTCACTCCACTCTGTGTGCAGATTTAATAGCTGGGCCAGGTCATCCCTTCAGAGGAGGCTAGGTAAGTCCCAGAGAGCAAGGAGAAAGACCAACATTTTTTTAAAAATGGTGTCCCAATTTTGATGGTTTTCTAACTTGTATGTTCTCTTTTCTCCCTGCTTCTTTCCAGTATTTTTTTTTTTTCTTTTTTGGGTAGGTTAATGAGTAAGGGTCCTCTTAGGCTGTTGAGGCACCTGGGAGAGCTAAGGGTCAGTGCTATCACAAAGGACACTCAAGACAGTCTATACATGACCTGCACTTCTGCTTTAGAGCACACTAAATACAAGTGGATTTCTCCAGCTCTCGGGCACCTCCTGGAACAGTGATGTTCAAACAATTTATGAATCTGACCTCTTCTCAGGTGGAAGATTGCAGTCCTGTGTATTCAACAGAAACGTTAGCATGATGGGGGTGGGCCATCCTTTTGACCTTTCCTTTCACCTTGCTCGTCTGGGCCGTGCTCTGCAAGCCCCGCCACAGACCCTGACACCTGCCGAGCAGTGCAGAGTTATGACCATAGCTAGAAACGTGGAAGCTGTCAGGCAGCCCACAGTGCTGCTAGAGACTAGGCAGAAGTCCCTGGTTTCACAAAAGCATTTGGGGATGTCACCAACACCAGAGTCAGAGTCTCTACAATGCCACTTGATACTTAGAGCTAGCTGTTCCCTAGAAGGAAGTGACAAGTTAGGCTCTATAATGGGCATGTAGAAATGTGTTCAGTGCTGATAATGACACCTACTTCCACCACAGCCTCGGTGCCCTAGCTCAGAAAAACCACAGAATCAGGAAGACGGCTTCTTGGAAGCTACAAGTCTGCTCGGGGCTTAGACAGAAAAGTTTCTTCCATCACTTCTGACTCTTTAAGAGTCAAAAGCCATAGGCCCTCTGTGGTAACACCTTGCTCCTCTGGAACAGGAAATGCCTTGAAGGGCTTTGGCAGCAAAGTGGTAACCTTGGTGACTCTCATAATTGTTTTGGGGCTTATGAGCTTATATCTGCCCCCGTGAGTTCTCCATACCGTGTCCACAAACCACTCACCAACCCTTCTGGCTGCTGCTTTCTCTGCAAGCATAGCTAAGGACACGAGGGCAGCGGGTGTGTCACATGACGTTGTCCACTGACAGGCCCGTGTGGGATTCTAACAGCTATGGTTTATACTTTGTCTCTTAGATGCTAATGTATAAAATGTTTCCACCCTAGCATGGCAACTGGAGAGCTGTTAGAGACTTTAAAGGATGGGCTCAGTGCAAGACGAAGGGGTCATGGGGGTGATGCCCTGGCCAGGCACCGAGTCAGTCCCATAGGCCTTTGAGCCATTATAAAGGAGCAACACTGGCCCCCTCCTAGGATCTTTGGCTTCCCACTTCATGATGGTAGCTTTCATTTTAACACCTGTCCTCACCATGATGCCATCTGCAATAATACTGTGTGGGCCCAGGCTGGGTTGACTGCCAATCTCTAGAACCCTGAACCACACAAACCTCTTTTCTTTGTAACGTGTCCAGCTTCGAGTATTGAGTAGAGCGACAACAAAGGGGTTAACGCATTACCGCACCCTGGCAAGCTGCTACTATCCGGCAGCCTCCACTCAGAGGCAGTAGTGATCGTTCTTTTTTTTTTTTTAATATAATATTTTTATTGAGTACTTGGGGATTTCATAGCATATGCCCCCATCACATTCACTTCCAAGCCCTTCCACGACCATCCTTTATGATCACAAAAATTGAAATTTACAGCTCGTGTTGTAGTGTGAAAATTGAAAAAAACAAACAAACAAAAAACAGAAACCAAACCAAACCAACAACCCAAAGGCATGGAGTTAGAAATGAGCTTACCCTAATAAATTCCATCCTGTTTAATTGCAAACATTTCTGAGAATTCAGGAAGGGGAACCGAGCTAGTTCTGTTCGTTCCTCCTTGAGTAACCGTCAATGGCTGTGCATCTAAATCAAGCACACAGAGAATTACATTGTCTTTTTCATCTGTGAAGGGATTTGCTTTGTTCGACGGAGCATGTTGTGACGTCTTCGGGTCTGTGTGAGCTACTGAGTCCTGCCTGACAAGTATATAAATGTAGAACTAAAATCTTTCTTTTTGGTCTGTATTTAAAAAAAGAGGCACTAAGCTGTGCCTTCAGTTCCTTGGTTCTCTAAGACTGTGATAGCAACTGTGGGACCAGAGGGAGTCCACTGCTCCATCCGTGGGGTCTTACCTCCACACTTTGGGCCTCTATCTCGTCAGTCCAAACCATCCCTTGACACAGAAGAGAGTGCTGCTGTAATGAGGTACAGATGTGGAATCTGGCAAGTGCATCTTGTGTTAAAGGCCTGGACCTGGCTGAGATAACGAATCTCATGGTGAGAGGGGATGTTGTTAACAACCTCTTTCAACTGGTGATGTTTGCGCTTCACCCACTCAGTAAACATCAGTCATATCCTATGGATCAGACTCCGCCTTGGTTTGTTTGTTTGTTTTTGTTTTGCCTGTCTTTCGTTGCTCACGGGCATATGCTTGGGTCAGAGATGATGAGTGTGATCACGGGTGGGAGTGCAGCGGTGTGTCTGAGTGAACACACAGTTCCTGGTACAGTCTTTTTCCAAACTATGGGCCAATTGCGTTTACCCATGTGTCTTTTTCCATTCACTGAGATTTTTAAAAACTCACTGTGTGTGAAAGTCATAATGAGGGGGCTGAGAATGCAAGCTTCACTATGAAACAGTCCGGCTTCAATTCTGATTCTGCTGCCACAGGGAGCTCTCCAGACAGGACCACTCAGACACAGTGTACAGCCGACTGAGGGTCTTTATTCCAGCTAGGTAGGACCACACCCAAGTGCACAGGGACCTAGGTGCAGCCCCAAGTGTCCAGAACATAGGGCTTTTAAACGCAGAAACAGCCTCCTGGCATCTCGCTCAGCAGCTACAGGGGGTTTTGCAGAAGGCAGTAGTTGGAAGTAAGCAGTTTTAAAAGAAGCTCAGATAAGCGGTTAGCTGGGTGGTGGTGGGGTTTCCACACAAACGGGCTCAACAGAAGCTAAGTTACCTAGGACATGCTGACTGTGGCTTCCTAGAATGGAGCTGGGAAGTTTTCTGTGGGATTCTCCATCAAGGAGATCCAACTCCAGTTAAAGTCTCTAGATTGGCCTCCGCGAGATAGAGGGCCCTCTGCACGGCCTCGTCCTGTCACACTGCCACTGAATGCACAGATCTGGAGGGAGATTTTGAGGTCATGGTGTCTCGGTTCTCTGTCCGACAACCTGAGGCTCCGATGAGATGATCCTTCAAAAGCGTTTACAATAATGTTAGCCTGCTGCCTCAGTCAGGGTTGCTATTGCTGTGATGAGACACCGTGACCAAAACAACTTGGGAAGGAAAGAGTTTATTTGGTTTACACTTCCACACCACAGTTCATCATCAGAGGGAGTCAGGACAGGAACCTGGAGGCAGGAACTGATGAAGAAGTCATGGAGGGTGCTGCGGACTGCCTTGCTCCCCATGGCTTACTCAGCCTGCTTTCTTATAGAGCCCAGGACCACCAGCCCAGGGACGGCACCACCCGCTGAGAACTGGGCCCCTCCCCCACCGATCACCAAGAAGATGCCCCACAGGCTCGCCTACACCAGATCTTACGGAGGCATTTTCTCAGCTGAGCCTTATTCCTTACAGATAACTCCAGTTTGTGACGAGTCGGCACAAAGCTATCTAGCGCACCGGCCTTTATTATGGTTATTGTAATTGTAGTCATGATCATTTCTGAATCTCTAACTTTCCTCGGTTATCAGGGATGAGATAATCATGCATTGTACTCAGGTATTAAAGGACAGGCAACTCGCTGGGCGGTGCTGGCTCTTCATCCTCAGCGTGGCAGGCATTGGGAGCAACTGTCCTCTGATCTGCCATCTCGAGGATTTCAGCTGCCCTTTCTTGCAAAAAGGCCATACATCCACTTATGGAGGAGCGGGGTAGGTCACAAGACCCTCACCCGAGCATCCATCACTCCTGCTCCCTACAAGCTATTGTATGCAACTCTGTCTCAATTGTGTGTGGCCTCCGGAGGGGTTGGAGAATATAGGGCAGGGAAGAGCACCACACTTTTTGTAGGCAACCTCTCAACTGTGCTCTGTAAGAAAGTCGCTGATACAACGTTCTGCAGAGTGCTTCTCCTTTGGGATCCATTGAGTGAAGGTGTGTCTCTGTATATTCAACTGCTGATTGCTAGACTGGCAGAGAGCTAAGTGCTAGCCTCCTATACGAATCAGATCTTGAATTGTTATTTCTAGGGCCCATCACCAGCCTCATATTGTGTAAACATTCGTCCCTCCTCACTGGCCTATTGAATGTAATAGACATGATGGCCAATATCTGGGTAGGAAGTGGAGGGCAGAACTTCTGGGAGAGAGAGAGGAACTCTGGGAGAGGAAAGCAAAGGTGGGAAATTCACCATCAGGGCGCGGAGGTGAAAGGACAGGCGTGAACAGGAGCAAAGAGGCAGTGCTAGGCTTAGTCGGGGTAAGCTAGGAAGCTGACCGGCTAAAATGCCTGAGCTTTAAAATATTTTTTTTTCTGAGACAGGGTTTCTCTGTGTAGCCTTGGCTGTGATTAAAAAGCCTCTGTGTCATTATTCGTACCGCTGGCGGGTCCGAAAGTCCTGCTCGACGCCTCCCTCTGCAGCACAGAAAGGCTTTTGACTGATAGCCACGCTTGAGATGGGCTTGCAGAGCAGGACACAAACCTTTGTGGACTTCACTCATGGAGATTCTGGAGTAGTCGTTGCAGTGTGACCTGGAAGAGTTTTTTGTTGTCGTTAGTTTTTAAGTATTATTCCGATGAATTATTTTTAAATCAGCGCACAAAGTAACAGATTTCCCTGTGCATTTCCATATATAATTTGTTCTACGCTGTCCTTCTCCCTCAGTGCCTCCCTGGCACGTTACTGGTCCTCCACCCCCACCCCTGCTGCCGTACAACCCTGTTCTGTTTCGTGTCACAGAGATTCCATTATTCCTCTCCCACTCTGCCTTGTCAGGCTCAGGCTCTCCTTTCTTATTTCATCAACATGAGAGAGAGAGAGAGAGAGAGAGGGAGGGAGGGAGGGAGGGAGGGAGAGAGAGAGAGAGAGAGAGGGAGAGAGAGGGAGAGAGGATTGAAATTGGTTTAAATCTAGGTTCTAGGTTCTGCATACCAGGGAAATCATTTGTCTTTCTGAGTCTGGCTCATTTCGTTTAATGTGATTTCCAGTTCAATAGTTCAATACATTTTCCTGCAAATGCCATGATTTCTTTATGGCTAAAGAAAACTCCATTAGGTATGTGCACCACATTTTCACTATCCAGTCATCTGTGGATGTCTAGGCTGGTTCCCTTTCTTAGCTATTGTGATGAGAGCAGCAATGAACATGGTCATGCCAGACTCGCTATGGTGGGGCTTAGAGTCTTTTGGATCTGTGCCCAGCAGGAATATAGCTGGGTCATATAGCACTTGTAGTTTTAGTGTTTTTTGAGAAACGCCCACATTGGTTCCCATAGTGACTGTACCAGTTTATACTCCTACCAAAGGAGGAGTATATGAGGGTCACTCTTTTCCAACATCCTTGCCAGTGTTTGCTGCCATTTGTTTTTTCCCCGATGGCCATTTTGACAAGAATGACACAGAATCTCAAGGCACTTTCAGTGTGCATTTCCCTAATGAACACTTATTAAAAATAGTGCCTGGCCATTTGTATTTCTTCTTTTGACCTGACTACTCAGTTTGTTAGCCTGTTTATAGATAAGGGGCTTTGGATTTTTCGTGTTCAGCTTGGCAATTCCTTATAGAGCCTAGCTATTAACCCTCTTCCTGACGTACAGCTAGCAATTATTATTATTTTCATTCTGTAGGCTACCTCTTCACTCGATTATTTCTTTTGCTGTGTTGAGGTTGTTTAATTTCATTCAACTCTAGTAGTCAAGGGACTATTTTCAGTGGCCCTAGATTGCCGTTCGGATAATCCTTGCCTGGGCCTACGTGCTGAAGTGTGCTGCCTGTATTTCCTTTAACAGTTTCAAAGTTCCAAGTCTTACATATGTCTTCGATCCACTGCACTAGTTTTTGCTCGAGGTGAGAGATATGGATCTAGGCTCCTTCCTCTCCCTGTGGCTCCCCGCAATCCCGGCACAGTGTATCGAGGAGGCTTTTCTAGTCACTGTGTGGTTTTGATGTTGACACCAAAACTGAAGTGGCTGTAGCTGTGCGGGCTTCCTTGGAGTCCTTTATTCTACTCCATTGATCTACATGTCTCCGGAGCCTGGAAGACCTTGCATCTAAATCTCGGTGACCTGTAGACCAATCAAACACCTGGAGCACAGTGGCGCTTGACCATCTGGAAGCAAAAGGATGATGCACAGTATGAGAAGAGAGAGGACTGGATTACAAATTTCCTTCCTTGATAATACGATAAAACACGCAGACGAAAGTGCACAATCTAAAAGGACCCCGCTTTCTTCCTGTTTTTGTTTTTGTTTTTGTTTTTGTTTTGAGACAGGGTTTCTCTTACACAGAGCCCTGGCTGTCCTGGACTCTCTTTGTAGCCCAGGCTGGCCTCAAACTCACAGCGATCCGCCTGCCTCTGTCTCCCAAGTGCTGGGATTAAAGGCGTGCGCCACCACCACACCTGGCAGGACTTACCTTTCTAACCAGAAAAACACTCATGACTTAACTCCTTCACTGTCACGTCCTTCACTGTCCTACAGCTCTATGGCCTGAGGAAGGGCCAGAGGAGGAGCCTGCTTTGTTAGCACAGGCAGATTGAATTTCTTTCTGGCTCAGCTCATGCCCATCTGTCACCCAGTTATTATCAATAAATGTTTAAGTATCAGGCCACCAGACCCAGAACAGCGCCTGGGCCATTAGGGCTTTCAGACCCCCAGTTGATGGTTATTAAGTCACTGACTGCCGTCGTACACTGGCTGGGAGATATAGCCACGTGTAACTGCCAGTGTCCATCCCCCCTGAGCTCCTCCACTGAAAGATGCTGCAGACTTAATGTTGCCTTATTCCAAGATGACATGAGAGGCAATTTGCTTCAAACTAGGCACGCCTTTAGTTTTTTGCCCAAATATTAAACAAAAATAGGGCAGCTTAGAGGAGCCGTTCTGATCATGTGTTTTTCTGAATGAAATGGAGGTCCACGGGGTCACTCTAGGAGCTAATGTGAATCGGCAAAGTGCTTTCCAGCAGGATGAATTACGTGCTCAGTTACCTACCCCCCCCCCTTTTTTTAAAGTCTGAGTTAGAGAAATCAGAGTGAATAAAAAAATGAAATAACCCATTATCAAATAATCAATGAAAAAGCTACATTACTGCAACGTTTCTGGATCAATATACAAGTTACCTTTGATATAGATGAATTATTCCTGGGCAGAACAAAGGCCACGTCCAGCTGCCTCCTCCAAAGCACTGGGTGTGTAAGCAGAGAAAGACACTGTTAACTCAGCAGGGACTAGACTAAACAGTTCTCTGCCCCAACAGTGCCCCATGGGACTATGCCAGGGAGCTTGGTCTCCTGAACACTGATCTGGAGGCACAAACTGAGGAAGGGTCAGGAGTGTGTGTGTGTGGACGCCACCCTGGGGAAACGGTGGCCTCAGGCTGCAGGAGAGACTTTCCAAATGACAACTTCGATAGTACCTGTTGGAGTTAGACTTGTACTCTTTAACCTAGCCATCCAATTCCAAGAATTTATCCTACAGATGTAGTTTGTCTTTGCAGCATATAAAGATAGTTTTCTGAAGTTGTTTCTTGTTTGCGGGAAAGGCGTAAACATAACTTGAAAATAGTCATCAAGGTAGAAGTGCTGCTATTGTAATATATCAGTGTTGTTGAATGTTATCAACATTAAAAATGAGACACGTGTGCTAATATTACGTCCTCTGAAAGCTCTGCAGTCCTTCATTGCTTCTCTTATCTGTAAGATAGCCGTCTCTGGCTCCCACAGTCATCAGAAGTGGGATTACAACCTCTGTTTTACAGATGAGAGTCATGAGGTTCAGAGAAGCACATCCGAGCTCACACAGCTGTAGGTGGACCGGTCAGGCTTTGTCTTGGAACGTCTCCCTGGCCTGAGCACAGGCTTCCCACTGGCTCTTTCCACGGCACCACTTTCTTTTCCTTGGAAGGTTGGTGTGTTGAACAGTGCAAGGCCTGACTCGTGGGGCTTGCTATAGTTAAGTAAATATTTACTGAAAACATTAAGGACACTGCCAGTACTTCATGCTTTATGTCTTAACACGTGAGAATAATTATCGCTATATTTTCTTTAAGGTTTTAGTCTTTAATTAATTAGTTTATGTGCATTGGTATTTTGACTGTGTGTGTACTTGTGTGAGGCGTCACATACCCTGGAACTGGAGTTACAGACAGTTGTGAGCTGCCCATGTGGATGCTGGGAATTGAACCCAGGTCCTCTGGAAGAGCAGCCAGTGCTCTTAACTACAGAGACAGCTTTCAAGGCCCCTAGTTTTCGTTTTTTGGTATTTATCTTAATGCCCCTGTATCCACCAGCATAGGCTAAGTTTCGCTGCAGAGACAAGCAACTCCATAGTCTCAGTGAATGGCTGCTTTTGTTGTATGCACCTCACAGACTGACCACCACTCTGCCATGATTCCATCATTTCATGGTCCAAACAACTCCTTCTTGGGGTGTAGTAGATCACATGGGAAAACACAATGAGTCCTCAAGCTTGGTGTGTGGCGGAGGTGCAACACACACTTCTACTGGCCCCAGATTGGGATCTCACAACAGACCAAAGTATGGATCCCTCTGAAGTCCAGCTTGGTGAACCAATACATTTTATTAGGGTTAGCTCGGGAGTACGGATGAGGGGTTACTTCCAGGAGCAGAGATGAATCGATGACAGCTGCGGTATCAAGGCCCACCCCAGCATGGGTGACAGCTCACAAAAGCCAGGAACCCGAAGCCCACTTCACAGCCTGCGGGCAGCTCAACAGGTGAGAGTGTCCTTTGCAAGCGACCCTGGTCTAAACCTCTTCCAAGCAGCTTGGCTAGTTTCTGCTTTTTCCAAGCAGCTGGTCTGATCTCAGAGTTTTCTTTGCAGCTTGGCTTGTCTGAGAGGGAGTCTATGCAGCTTTACTATTTACTCTGGCCGGGAGGGACCTAGGGAATCCGGTGAGTTTCAGGGACTTCCTGAAGCTTGCTCTCCTGCATAAGGAGCTTCCCTGCAAGATAGAGTGCTCCAATCCCGGAGGAAACTGTTACCCAACATCTTCTGATCAGAAGTGCCTCTCGTCAGCCCCTTTCCCCAGCCAGTGAGTCAGATGATCAGGCACAGTGATCTGGGGAGAATTTCATCTTCCAATGGGAGTATGTCCATGAGAACCCAGCAAGAAGTGCCCAGTAAGACAGTCAGGGAATACTTTGAACAGAGATGCAGGCCAACCCACCAGCCACTACACGCAGAATCAGCTGTAAGCTCTTTGATGGAGTCAGTGGATTTTTTACTGCCCTTTAGCCCAGTATTTAGAACACAGCTTTCTTCATTTCAATATGGTAAACTTACTTTTCCTTTTCTAGTTTCATTCAAAAGCAGCAGTTTGCGAAGGGTCTTAAGGAAATCCTCGCAGTCTCCGAAGCATTCCCAGTGGGGCTATGAGTTTAGTCGTACCAATTAAAACATGAAATAGGTGTCTTAGTTAGGGTTTTTATTGCTGTGAAAAGACGCCATGACCATGGCAACTGTTACAAAGGAAAACACCTAATTGGGACTGGCTTACAGTTTCAGGAGTTTAGCCCATTCTCATCATGGTGGGAAGCCTGGCAGTGTGCAGGCAGACATGGTGCTGGAGAGGTAACTGAGAGGTTACATCTGGATTGGCAGGCAGCAGGAAGAGAGAGACACTGAGCCTGGATCAAGCATCTGAAACCTCAAAGCCAGAAATTCACTTCATCCAACAAGGCCGCACCTACTTTAACAAGGCCACACCCACTTTAACTAGGCCACACCCACTTTAACTAGGCCACACCTCTTAATAGTAACACTCCCTAGGAGCCTATTGGGGGCCCTTTTCCTTCAAGCCACCACAATGGTTTTGTCTTTTTCACTTCCATTCTATCCCCCATATCTAGTTTTGTTTATTTGTGTGTGTGTGTGTGTTTTGTAGACACTTAAAGACATAATATCAATACAGACTAGCTATAAATGCTAATCTGAAAGCCCAACAACTTTGTAAAAGGAGCTGAAATGTAAGCATGTAACAAATTTTACAACTGATTTGATGCCTTACAGTGCTTACACTCAGACCCAAGTTCTTGCACATATCAGGGAAGCACTCTACCACTAAATTATATCCCTAGCCTTAAAAAAAGGTCAACAAACACACACGATTTTATTTCTAACATGACAAATACCAACTCTTATATAAGTTTACACAAAGGCTCTGTCTGGTCCTTAGCAATCTTTTGAGAGTGTAAATCTTTCTTTTGAGAACCTGACGTTTGAGCATGTATCCCTTCTAGTTACTATGATGGGCCTGCCTCTCAGTGAGAATATGGGAGGCTTATTAAATAGAGTTAAGGTTTTCTTAGCTATGCTGAAGCTAGCACAAAGCGTAATGGTCTCTTACAAACACTGTCTTTCATATATATATATATATATATATATATATATATATATGTTTTTACAAACTGGCATTCACATATATATGCTATGTATGTATATGCTTGCACATGTGTGTATATATGTGTGTGTGTGCGATATATATCACCACAGTTCCCTGTCTTGAGCTACCTAAAGGAGGGGAGATGATGAGTTCATTGAAGAAGATTCACTGCATGAATTAAATCCAGCCTTGCAGAGTTTCATAGTGTGATGTCACATCAGTAATGGATAAGAAAATTAGTGACCCTGAAAGGAAGAACGCTTTCGAATAAGAGGCACTAGAACTCAGCTTTGTCTCAGAACTTTATCATTACGTCTCATTGGCCTCAGTACAGAATAAACAGCCGTGTGTTTAGCCTGTGAACAGCACTAATGATGTACATCCTGGAGAGCGCTGTCTGGGCTCTGCAATGCTTTGGGCCTAGGAACTGATGAAGCCTCTCTTCGTGCAGTGACCAAGCTCAGCTGCCTTGTGTCTCTGTGTTTGCATTACACAAGTGCGTGCATCTCTGAGGAGGCATCATCACACCCCCCACCCCTCAAAAGGACTTGGACGGATAAGCAAATTCTTCATCCCTGTTACAGGGCTTTTGTCAAGTAATTTAGCATGGGATAGTTCAAAAGCAGCACTTGACACATGCTTGTGAGGTGTGTGTGCACACGTGTGTGCCCCAGCAGGCATTTCATGTTAGGCATGAGTGTCAGTGTATGTGTGTGTGTATGTGTGTGTGTGTGTGTGCACACGTGTGTACCCCAGCAGGCATTTAATGCTGGGCATGAATGTGAGGTGTGTGTGTGTGTGTGTGTGTGTGTGTGTATGTGTGTGCATATATGTGTTTCCCTGCAGGCATTTAATGCTAGGAAATATGCTTTTGTTTCCTACCTTTGCTTCGCAGAAGCTCAATGTTCTCTGTAATTTGATTTTGGTGATTTTTGTCTTGCTTATTACAAATTACTTACAGATTTTTGATGCGAACACAAAATATAATATCAATAAACGAACAGCAACAACCAAACCCCAGACAGATACAGAAGAGCCTTTAAACACAGGAAGTGGGAAAGGGAAGGTGAGCTGTCTGAGTGGCTTATTTTACTTAATGTACTTAATTTACATAGAGCTCTGTGTCATATTCTTTGGTTGTTATTGTTTTATATGGTGTTATTTTTAATACAGTGTAATATTCCATACTGTGGCTATGTTGTGTTTCTTGTAGCCAGCTTTATATTTTACTAGGAATATTATGGGAGCAGACAGTTGAAAAATAAAGCCAGACTTTTCTTCTTGAGTTCTACTACCAGTTCTGCCCTGGTGATCTTGTTGGAGTGAGGTCTTGGCTGTCACTTAATACACTGAGACACTAGGGGATTAAGTTAATCTCTCTGCACTTTAGTTGTTTTATTAAATATTTTCAACATCAGCATTTCCCAGTGTTCCACGACACCCTCACTCCCAGAATGCTCTTGGAGAGACAGTTCCAGAGTACAGAGCCAAAATGCCAAAACCGATAAAGTAGAAGGTTGACTTTAAGTCTTCTATTTCCTGACCATGGGAAAGAACTTTGATAAGATGTTTATTAGCATAGATGACACTATGCAAAGAGCAGTCCCTAAAGGGTCAAGCTGTGCGTTCCATGGAGTGAAAAGGAAGTCAGAGAGGTCGGGGACAGAGACTGCTTCTTTCCAGTCTTGGTGGTGAACCCAGCACTGGCACAGTGATGGGCAGGAAATATTTGGAACACAAAGGTGATGAAGCAACTGGCATCTGTGCTAGGAATGAACTCAGACTTCTCCATTCTCAGGGTTAGAGTTTCATGAATGTAATCTCAGCCATGAAGAAGGAAACATTTCCACAAAGGCACAGGAGAAATTCCCGCCATAGGAGCCATGCAGAGCCTGCTCTTGTTGAGATATGGTTGCCGGACGGGACTGTGTGCAGTATTTGCGTTATATGTTCTGCAGTAAATGATCATTATTGGTGTGACATTCAGCTTTAGCTGGGCACACCATACTTAGCTAAATCTGGCAGCCATTCTTAGGGAACAACAGCAATCTTTTGTGCTTGCTACCAGCTACTCACCAATCAGCCGGGGGGGGGGGGTGTCGGGGGGGGGGGCAGCACCCAGCAAGCAAACAAACAACAATGCAGAGACTTGGACTTCACTGTTTAACAAGTCACAGGGCCACTTCTTGTAGGTGGCTCTGAGAGGATAAAGCTATAGTGTTTTACTGAGTTTCAAGTTCACACTCAGAGGATGCTTTTCGACAAAAAGGAGGCTGCAGACTGTACACGCTGCATGGAAGGGTGCACCCAGTGGGCTTCTCCAGTCAGGGTGGCCTCTGGTAACTCATGCATAAGAGACACCTGGGGAAAGATCACAGGCTGTTTGAAGGAACTGAGGGATAAATGCCTAAGAAACTAGGCAGCTCAGACGTTACAAAGGGCAGACACTTGCTGTCATATCCCTCTTGCCAGACCCATGCTTCCAAAAGGATCTGTTTAGAGTCACAAAATTCCAGAACTTCCATCAGGTGATTCTTTTTTTTTTTTTTAATTTATTTATTTATTTTTTTATTATGTGCATTGGTGTTTGCCTGCATGTATGTCTGTGTGAGGGTGCCACATCCCCTGAAACTGGAGATACGGACAGTTGTGAGCTGCCATGTGGGCACTGGGAGTTGAAACCAGGTCCTCTAGAAGAGCAGCTAGTGTTCTTAACTGCCGAGCCATCTCCTCAGTTTTTTTTTTAGGCAGGTTTCTCTGTGTAGTCTTGGCTGTCCTGGACTTGTTTTGTAAACCAGGGTGGCCTCGAACTCACAGAGATCCATCTGTCTCTGCCTTCCTGAGTGCTGGGATTGCAAGTGTGAGCCGCCGACCCCTGCTCATTAGGTAATTCTTAACTAGACCTGCCTAGAGATAGTAACCTGGAACGCTCCTGAATCTGCCTGTCTCCATCCGTCTTTGTCTTGCAATAACTCACCGAGCTCTCAAAGACCACCCATTGTTTACTTGGCCAAAGGCTCTTGGTTGTAAGACAGTTGAATAATTTAAAAGGTTAGTTAAGAAGAAACCCCCTCTGCTCGCCCTTCCTGATGTACGGGTGCTAAAGCTGTTCACTCGCCCAGCTCCAGCTCTGGCCAGGCACGATCTTGGACACCCAAATGTAAAGGTCTCCGCAGCTTTTTGCATTGCATTCTTCATGAGGCAGCGGGATGGATCTGCTTCCTCAGGGAGGGCAATGGCTCCCGTGAAGTATTGATTCAACTGCATGCATAAGTTTGCTCATTTTTTTTTCAAACGCTAAAGAAATATGAACAAATTGCACTTGCGGGAGCTGCACGCAAAGCGCAGGTGAAACAGATAAACAAAGCAGGCTTCAGGACTTGAGAGCCGAGCAGGTTAAACAAACGTTTGCCATCCGTCATGATGAGTCAATAGCAGTAACATTTGCTCGAGGTGCTGGCAGAGAGGCTCGGCCTTCGGCTCCGGGGAGGTGGTGTCGGGAAGAGCTGCCCAAAGAAGATTCATGAGCTGAATCCTGACAATAAATAGACTTTTTCTGAGTGCTGAGGGGGAGGATGGGAGCGTCATGCAAAAGCAAGTATAATTTGCTGTTCAGTGAGTTCTTCACAGGATAAAGATGATCTATTGGGACATAGACAGAAAACACCACCGATTCCTTATTTTTTGATGTAAAAATAAACATCACTAATATTTAGCGTGTGACTTACATTTGGGTACGTATCATTTATCAGCAAGGTGACTCCCAACTTATGACAGCTTAATGTGGGGCATTTGCATTTCTGAAGGCATGGAAGCCATACACAGTCTGATCTTTTCCTAGATGGCAGCTGGTGGCATACTCCCTGACTGCACTGGGCAAAGGGCAGTGAGAAGCAGTTCCAGGTCAGCCACCACATTACAGGGGCAGGCTAGAGGTATGCAACCGCAGGATATCTTCAACTTACAGTGGGTCATTGGCATGGAACCCTACCACACATCTTTATTTGCAAATGTTCATTGCAATGAGTTATTGGTCTGGCTCGAGGCCTCCGGCTCCTGCAACACCATCAATACTGCATCCTCACCAGGAATCTTCTTGGGATATCCTGTTGTTGTCCTGTGTAATGGAGACCTTGCAGCTTTGGATCTATAAGACTGGTCCCCTCATGCCCTCCAGCAGCTCATGGATAGGTAGATATTGGGGTGGACCAATTCAAGGCTCTGGATCTGGGCCTATGTGGTAGCTCTCCTTTGTTGCCTAGGTGGGGTGCAGGGCCCGCTCTCCCCAGTGCTGCAGCTGCTGAGGGGCAGGGCCAGCGGAGAAGGCAGTAAGCTGAGGCCACACTTGGCATCTCCAAACATGGTGCTTCTTTCCTTTGTGGAGGACCTTGGGGTATTTGTCTGGAAAGAAGTGTTGCAGGGAGGGCAGTAGTGGTGACTTTTATATAGCCGAAGGATTGATAACTCTCTATGATCAAGTCAGGGCAGAATTAGGGCACAGCTCTAGCTTTAAATAAAAAGAAAGAAAGAGGGCTGGAGAGATGGCTCAGTGGTTAAGAGCGCTACCTGCTCTTCCAGAGGTCCTGGGTTCAATTCCCAGCAACCATATGGTGGCTCACAACCATCTATAATGTGATCTGAGGCCCTCTTCTGCAGATAAACCACTCATGTACAATAAATAAATAAATCTTTAAAAAAGAAAGACTTTTAAAATGAGAACATCATGATGTCACTAACAGCGCATAGACACCAGACTGTGTTTCCCCAAGGAGGTGCTCATTAACTACCCACTTTATATCAAGCACTATTGCTTATGTTATTCTGTTAAATACATGGTGTAGCACAGTTGATGAAGCTGAAGGCCCAGGTGTACAACCAGCCAGGTCCCAGCTGCCAGGGCACGTTGAAGGAGCGAGTCCACTACCGCCGGTTTGAGCCGGGTACTTCAGCCATCTTGACAAACTATCCATTGTCTTTTTTTTTTTTTTTTTCCGTCTTAATTGTGTTCATTATGTGATAAAAACTAGATAGACATTCAAATCATCTGACTAATGTTTTCACACTTCTTTTGAGAGCAATTCTTTTTTTTCCTTCCTCCACTTGAGAATTTTAGCCACAGGAGCTGACCCTGCACCCAGCGGAAGGGGAGCACAGTCAGGCCCAGTTGTCTGCTGTTCTCTCCCCTGGAGGGCTCCCTTGAAGTCTTCCCAGTGGTCCAAGGGCTCAGGGAAATGCAATTTTTAAGCAATGGGCAAGGGTTTGGGTTTTTGCAATAATGCAAGTATATACCTGGTTAATTGTGTGTCTTTATTCTTAAATTGCCAATAATAACAATAGTGATGATTGTTGGGGACTGTGCCAGGCTTTTACCATACACTGTGCTCATTAATCTGTTCCAAGTTGGTTTGAGGGGGTGGATCTGAAACTTTGTCCTCACATATTTCATGGGAAAGACTGCAGCCATGTTCAGAAATAAATAACTTTTATATTTTCTTTCTTTCTTCTTTTTTTTTTTGGGTGGTGGACAGTCCCGCCATGTAGTCCAGGCTACTTCCTGCCTGAAGCATTCTTCTTACCTCAGCATCTCTAGTGCCAAAAGAACAGGCATAGAATCCCGATGGCTAGCTAAATAATACATTTCAGGTATAGTTTGTGTGGTGGTTTGAATGAGAATGGCCCTCACAAGCTTATATGTTTGACTGTTTGGTCATTATGGAGTGGCGCTACTTGAGAGGGATTAGGGGGTGTGGCCTCATTGAAGTGGGCGTGGCCATGAGCTTTGAGGTTTCCAGGGCCCACGCCAGGTTCAGTGGTTCTCTCTCCTCCTGCTGCTTTTGGATCTAGATGTAGAACTATTAGCTCCCATGTCTGCCTGCATGCCATCATGCTCCCCACCGTGAGGATAATGGACTAAATGTCTCAAACTGTAAGGCAGCCCCAATTAAGTGCTTTCTTTTGTAAGAGTTGCCATGGTCATAGCATCTCTTCACAGCAGTAGAACGCTGACTAATACAGTTTGTCCCTGACTTACGATGGGTCCACGTAGAGGTGACCTTCCTCCACATTGTATTAAGGTGTGTCTCTGCATATGTGATCGTTAACTGCTGAACCAGCACTGAGATCAATGCTACCAGATTCTGATATTGTTGTCGCTGTTGAGGAGTCTCCTGTCTCAATGTCGTGTAACAGTTACGCCCCACTTATCTCTGATTGGTTAATAAGGAAGACGAAGAGCCTATGACTGGGCGGAGGAGGCAGAAGGCGGGACTTCCGGTCCTAGTCTAAGGGTCCCAGGGAGAGCGTGAGAGAGAGGAAAGAAGAAGCTCCAGGGCATGAGGAGTCACCATGGGGACGAAAATGGAGCAGGAGTGGCGGCCTGAGACGAGATGGCAAGTGGCATGGGGCACGCGACTGGGAAGTAGCCAGGTTGGCACAGGCGGGTTAGACTAGATCAGCACCTGCCAGGTATAGGACTTTAAAGCTCATTAGTAAGTGTGACAGGTCTCTGTCTCGTTTTTGGGGGGCTCGAGCAGGCCTAGGAAAAACACCCTTTAATTCCAATACGTCCTTTTACAATTTCTCACGTGTAAGAAATTGTGCCAGTAGGGCATAGCGGCACTCGCAATCATAGCACTTGGGAATCAGGGGCTGGCTGAGTTAGAGGCTAGCATGGTCTACAGAAAGGTTTCTAGGCCAGCCAGGGCTACATAATGAAAACTTGTCTCAAAATAAAATAAATAAAAAGAATAGGAGATCATGGAATTTGGGGAGCTGGTGCGATGGCCCAACAGATAAGAGCATTTGCTGCTTTTGCAGATGACTGGAGTTTGGTTCCCAGCACCCACATGGAGGCTCCCGACGGTCCAGATCTGCAAGCATGTGGTGCGCTGAAGTGCAGAAAAAACAAAACAGAACAGAACAAAACAAAACAAAAAAACAAAACCGAACACCACTCATACCCATAAAATAAAAATTATAAACCTTTTAAAAGCTTGTGCAAGCAATACACTCTGCCTGGAGTTTTGCTGCCGGAGCTGGGCAGCAGCATTTAGCTGCGGTTTCTAGCAGCCACCAGGTCTCAGGGCAAGGGACTGAGACTCTACAGTGTACTGTGCTGCTAGCTAGCACGCCCAGCAGGCTAGGACAGTCAGTGGACTTGTCGGCTATCCATGAGTGATTGGAATATAGCCTAGCATAAGTGGAAGGACATCTGTGTATTAGGATAAGAAACGTAATTTGCAATTGATATTTCCTCCTCTCCCCTCCTTTTCCCTCTCCTCCCCTCTCCTCTTCTCTTCTCCATTTTCCCCTCTTTCAGCTGAGTCCTGAGCTCACAGTTTCAAGTGATGTTCCAGTCACAGGCTCCTGAGATTCTTTCATACTTGGCTATTTTCCCCCCTAAATTTTAAAATGTGACTTTAGAAAATCAAAGTATCATTTGAGTTTGTGGTTAGCGTTTTCATGGAGATGCACTGGTCTGGACAAATTTGTTCACTTGTTTGTTCCTCTCTCCCCTCAACCTGTCCTGGCCCTCAGTGGCTAGACTCTGGGGGGTACCGCTGTCGCTGGGTCAGATCAGTCTCCTGTTCTCACGTGGCTTACATCCTACAAAGGCTGGTGGGACCAAGCCTTTAGAAATAGCTCTTTCAGTAGCTAATTGAACACTATCTTTCAGTGTTAAAAGAAAAATAAGATTAGCCAGGGGGGATTTCAGTGAAGGATCTAACCCTTAGACATCAGTAAGTTTTCGCTGGTGAATGAGGGAGCCTCAGGAGAGGAGACCCTCCTGAGGAGTGACTCAGAACACCATGGCGGCTTCTGCTGTGACTACAGGTCCCTTCATGGTGCCTTCAGCTGGTCTTCCCTTGATAACGGATCTGACACACAGCAGCATCCGGGAGTTTTGGTCTGGGCAGAGGCCGGGAGCGGTGTCACCTCATACAGGAATACTGTCTCAGGGGCCATTTTAGGAGCTAGGAAGGAGGGAGGGCACCTGGAGCCTCAGTTTCTCTCAAGTGGAAACTGTATGTTGCTTCCTGTCTTTTTCCTCTCAGTCCTGCGTGGGGAGAGGGAGGTTGACTCTTCAGCAGTATTTCACAGGCCATCTGATAGAATTTTATTTTGTTGTTGTTTCTGCCTTGTCTAAATGAGACCTCCAGTGGGGAGAATGATTTTTAAATCTTTTGTGGCCCCAGAGCACAGAATGTTCCCGATTTCTTCCCCTGAGCAGTTTCAGTTTTGGTGGCAGGTCACACTAGAGTGCTTTTATCCTCTGGACCAGTGTGGAAGCTTGAGGGAGGTGAGGGAGGCTGCCCGGCTGTGGTGGGGGTAACTAGCCTAATGTGGGCGGCAGTGGCTGAGGCCTGGCCAAGGATGGACGGAGGTTCTGGGCAGCCTGGAAGGAGGGTCCACATCCCTCCTCAGGATCCCTCTGCAGCCACTGGACAGTTGATCTTGGAAGGGTTTCCTTGTTTTTTTGCAGATCTGTCCCTGGGTGGCCAAATTATCCAATGAGCCAGAAAGCAATAAAGCCATCATATCTCAGCAGGAGGTGACTTTTCAAGCCTCTGACTCTCAATCTGGATGGTGTGTCAGGCCTGAGCACAAAGAGGTCCAGGCCAGGGTGAACACTGAGTTCATTTTGGAAATTAGATTAGGTTTCCTGAGCTTACCAGGCACCTGTAGGTTAGTTAGAATGGGGAATCAGAATCTTCAGTAGGGAATACCAGGTTTGGTGTGTTGCTACTGTGCGTCACCTATGCAGGAAGTCAAGCCAGCAAGGTATTGTTATAATGTGATCTCTATAAATATCACATAGCTTTGTTCGGGGTAGCCCTGAGAACCTGGTCGGGCCTTGGCAGACGGGGTGTCTATGCAGCCTCACCCTCAATGTCCACACAGCCTCACCCCGCTCTAGGTTTCTGCAATCTCTGGAAAGGACAGTGAGGGACATTTTTCTTCTTTTTCGTCATCACCACCTCCGTCCACCTTGTCATGATTTATTCGTCTCTCATACACCACATCTGACTGGTTTTCCCTCCCTCTCCTCTCCCAGGCTTTCCCCCTCTGCCTCCCCTCTCCCCCCGATCCACTCCCCTCCACTCCCTAACAAGATACAATAAGACGAGGCACATATCATCACATCAAGGCAAGGCAACCTAGTAGGAGGAAAAGAGTCCTCAAGTAGGCAAAAGAGTCAGCTACCGTTCCCCGCTGCCATTGTTAGGAATCCCACAAGAACGCCAAGCTACTCCGATACAGTGTAAGTGCATAGGGCCTAGGTCAGACCCCGTAGGTTCCCTGAGCTCTGCAAGTGCCTGTGAGTCCCGGTTCGTTGATTCTGTGAGCTGTGTTCTTGTGGTGTGTCTCTGAGTTTTGTGTTTCCCTCGATCTTTCCTCCTCATTTTGCCAAAGTGCTCCCTGAGCTCTGCCTGGTGTTCGGCTGTGGGACTCTGCATCTGCTCCCATCAGTTGCTGGATAAAGTCTTTTTGGTCTCTCTGATGACTATTGTGCTGTGCTGTGGTCCCAGAACATTCCGCAGGCAGGACAAACCGTAGGTGGAAGGTTCTGTGGCTGGGTTGGTGTCCCAATCCCTCCACTTCCCTGGTTACAGAAGATGGCGGGTTTAGGCTCCGTGTCCCCCATCACTTGGTGTCTTTGCTTGGATTCCTCTCATAGATTCCATGGAGGTGAGGGACAGGTTTCTTACAGGAGGTGATTCTCCAGGGTTCGTGTCTGCCTCCGGGAATGATGGCTCTGTATAGCGTGTGTCTCCCTGAAGCCACTGACATTTGGGGCTGGAGAGGCTGTGTGTGTGTCGAGGATGCCTCACCACCAGGGTTTCCAGTCAGTTGGTGGCACCAGGTGGCACATTCTCAGGTGCTCTAACTGTGCAGCTGGGCTGAGACTCCTGCTGTGCCAAGGGTGTGGGCTTTGTAATGGACACATCTGGCTTCTGTCTCAGTGGGCTTCTGAAACTTGGATAAGGGAAACTCAGGTAGTGATGACAAGCAAGGAGGTGACATCTATAGGACTGTCTTATAAGATGCCTAACAATGGCTCTACATCCCCCTATGCCCCAGTTTCAGGCCTTCCCTCCCTTACCAACTTTTGATAGCTTCATGTGGTTGGCGTGAGGTCGTCTCTCTCAACACCTGCACAATAGACTCCAAACCTGGGACGAACAAGTACTACTTTACTTATTTATTTTTTATTTTTGAGGCACCAGGAAGGGATCCCGGGGCTGTTAGAAGGGTCTGCTCTGAAAGCCATCAGTGAGGGCTGCCTCCATGACCCTCCCCTCCCAATCACCTTCAATAAGGGGTGCGTAGTTGATGTTGATGTAGGGCCTGGACACTCTGTAGTCTGGGCCACACAGGCCAGCTGAAGGTGACTGGAGCAGCCTAGGGGCTGGCCGTTCTTCTGCTCCTTTAATCTCTGCAGGTTGTTTTCTTTTGAAAGGGCCCCCGACAGATGAAGGGGACAGCGCTTTAGCTTTGTTTGTACAGTGTGTAAACATAGTGCTGTGTGTGTCTGTTGGCCCTTGTGAGGGTGCCAACAGGGGCCAAGGGGTCCTGGCAACATGTGGCCTGTAGCCAAGGCATAGCCCACCCTCTCTTCTTGTCTTCACCACCATTTAATCAGACAGAAATCAGTAACTAGGACATATTATCATAGAGTGAAGCACTCATATAAATAAATACAAATGTTCAATAATTTCCCCAGCACCCCTACTCCACAATGCATATGACATGTGTAAAAATGTTTTCCAGAGTTGGATTCTAACCAGTTGGATTCTAACCAGAAGTTCTGTGTGGACGCTTGGACACTGCCCTAGAAATCTACTATGAAGGTTTCATTAGATGGGGGGGGGGGGGTGGGGGGTTCTCAGCTGGGCCTGATCTTGCCTCCTGGTGGACACTTGGCAACACCTGGAAATATTTTTAATTGTCACACTTGGGGAAGGAGGCCACTGCTGTCTTACAAGTAAAAAACTAGGAATGCTGCCAAATATCCCCAAGTACACAGGACAGCCACTAGAACTAAGGAGTTACCCACTCTAAAAAGTCAGTAGAGATGAGCTTAGACACACTGAGAGCTGGCACTGCCTGGGAATCTCGGAGCCCAAGCAAACCCAGCTCCTATCCTGCACTATGTGTGTGGAGTCCACTGGGCACCTCACAGCGTTGTCTCCCTGGATACTCAGCTCACAGTCATCGTGGGTGATGGAGATGAAGGAATGGTACCCCACACAGGTGAAGTGGTCCTGCTTGGGATGCACAGCCCTAAGCACAGGAGTCCATATCACCTGATCCAAGGGAACTCAGGAAGAGTTAATGAGCGAGCACCACTTCCCAAAGCTGTCTTCTCCACATCTTCCTTCAGGAAATCTTCTGTGGGAATAGACCCTGGGCCTGTGAGTTTATGAGCCTTGCCTCATTCAGGTTTTATAGGCAGCAAACGTGCCAGCACTCTTTCAAAGGCATCTGCGATCTTACTTCACGCAGGGGCTGGTAAGCTCATCTAGGTTTCTGAAAGCCTAGGCTCACTGAGGAAAATGGGTGGTAAAGCCTCGGCTTACTCTGGATAATTCCAGATGTTCCAATCCTCAGGACAGTGCCCCTTCTTGGTAGTGATGTGATAAGGAAGGGAACGCTGACTTAGTGTGTCCCCTATAGGAGACAGGGACAGGAGAAGACACAAGAACCCCACACAGGGACCTCAGGCACAGAGGGTAAACTAGGGTCATCTCTTCTGAGCCATGATGAGTTAGAGGCCAGGAATCCTTGTGGCTGCCCAGGCCTGGTGTCCAGGAAGGTGCCTGTTAGTTTCATGACCATCAGGGGTCCTCTGGGCAACTACAGAGAGGTTTCATTGGGGGCACTGAGTCACCAGGCCAGCCACAGCCTTGTATGGTTTAGTAATAGAGACACGTTTGAGAGGTGTACTGCTGTGTGAGCAGCATAGAGCATTCACAAATCCGTGAAATTTCGCCTACTATACACAGGGTATGGTGTAAATATATGCTATGGCTATAGGATGTGATGAGGGACAGCATGAGATTAAATCACACAGAAATGTTCACTAAGGGTCAGGGTTTGCATTTGGGACAGGCCTTGATTTGCCCTCTGTTGCTGTGATAAACACTGACCGAGAGCAAGTTGGGGAGGATAGGGATAGTTTCAGTTTATAGTTCATAGTTCATCTTGAAGGGAAGTCAGGGCAGGAACTGAAGCAGAGGCCATGGAGGAGTGCTGCTTACTGGCTTGCTCTCCATGGCTCCCTCAGTCTGTTTCTTATAGCATCCAGTACCACCTGTCCAGGGTTGGTACCACCCACAGTGAGTTGTACCTTTGACATCAATCATTAATCAAGAAGATGTAGGCAGGCACAGTGGTGAGCGCCTGTAATCCCAGCCCTCAGGGAGGCAGAGGCAGGTGGATCTCTGTTAGCTCGAGGCCATCTGGTCTACAAAGTGAGTCCAGGGCAGCCAAGGCTACACAGAGAAACCCTGTCTCGAAACATGTCCTCCCCCCCACCCCACCCCACCCCCAAAAAAAAGAAAAAGAAAAGGATGCCTGAAAGACTTGCCTACTAGCACTCTGACGGAGGCATTTTCTCCTCCGAAGTTTCCTTCTCCATGGCTTTTGCTTGTGTCAAGTTGACACAAATTAAATCAGGACAGGAGAGAACTAGGCAGGTCTGAGGAGACCATTTCTGCCCTGATCCTTCCCTGAAGGGCTGCCTAAATCAGGGAGGACTAAGCCAGCCCTCCACCTGCAGCCTGGACTCACACACAAGGCTCAGCAGCCGGCCCTGCTCCAGCAGTATGCTTTTGACTGGCTGTCTATTTAGAAGTCTTTTGGTACAAGTGGGAATTTGGGCTTTAGGAAGACAAATGAAAGGAAACCCCATTCTTTAAAGCTCAGATGGCAGCGGCCTGGGCGGAACCGTGACGCCCACGAGGCTGATGATGGTCTTGCTCCACCCCTCTGCTTTATTCTTCCATTTATCCTCCCAGCCCCACCCACTTTCCCTTCCCCATCTCTGTGCTTGTCTTAGTTAGTGTCCTATCGCCGTGAAGATACGCTATGACCAGGGCAGCTCTTGTAAAGGCAGACATGTAATTGGGGCTGGCTTACAGGTTCAGAGGTTTAGGCTATTATCATCATGGTGGGAAGCATGGCAGCACGCAGGCAGACATGGTGCTGGAGAAGGAGCTGAGAGCTCTACATCTGGATCTGAAGGCAGCCAGATGGAGACACTAATTCCACACTGGGCTGAGCCTGAGATTAAGAGGCCTCAAAGCCCACCCCCACAGTGACACACCTCCACACCTCCAATGGGCCAAGCACTCAAACATACGAGTCTATGGGGCCAAACCTACTCAAACCACCACAGCACTGAAGTGAAAAAGATGGTTTTTGAAACATGGTGTGCCTCTCCTAGGTAACTGTTCTTTGTGAGGACAAGTGGCCTTAAACCAAAGAGTTACTTTTTTTTCTTTTTCTTTTTTTCTTTTTTTTTTTCTTTTAGCACAAAGTAGAGCACACTACAATGATTTTATTTATTATTTTATTTATAAATAACAATCCCCCCTTCCCCAGCATCTTCTGTATACCCAGGAGCCATGATTGGCTTTGTTCTTTCCTTACTCAGAAGCCAGTCCCTGCTACCGCCCATGGCCGAGTCTGGATGCCCCTCTTGGCTCTGAACCCGTGTGTGTTCCTCCCTGCAAGGGGTGCTTGTTGCTTTGGTCTGATTCAGTCATGTGTGTGGATTCCTCTATAGGTCTAGAAGTGGGCAGTGCACCTCAGCGAGACAGGCAAGGCTTTCCTCCTTGAGCAGTCTCTTGGGTGAGGGTGGGGGGCAGGGAAGATGTGTATTCCTTCTTCCTCGCTGGCTGCCACAGGACATGTTGCTGCTCTACCACCTTACGTCCATCAAGGGAGATGCATTGAAGACTGAAAAGCAAACAAACAAACAACAACAACAACAAAAAAACCCCAAAAAACCAGAATGGTGAGAGCTCTTAGGCCACGGGAACATTAAGGGAAAACACCTTGCCAAGCCAGGTGTGATTACACATGCTGGTTATCCCTGTACTTAAGAACCTAAGGCAGCAGGATTGTGAGTTCGAGGCCAGCCTCATCTATGTAGTTATCCATTATCTTAAAACAAAACCAAATCTGCTCAAAAGCCGTTGAACTCTTCCTGTTCTCTGGAGACAGCACGTGTATACACACACACACACACACACACACACACACACACACACACACACACACATCACATATATATTTTGGCGAGTCTTTCAGTCGAATCTTCTGTTATTTAGAGCCGAACGCACCCTAATAAAGGCCATGCCAAATGCTTAGACAGTCTCACTTGGTTCTTAGAGCTTCATATTGAGAAAATGGGAATTTGGAGAGTCTGAGTAACTTCTCCCAAGTCACCCAAGCAGCAGCTGGGCCTGTGCACTCAGATGCTGCCTTTACAGTGCCCAGCGTTCGGCTGCTGTGGTGAGAGCACCTGCCTCTTTGCCCTTAGATGAGTTGCTTACCTTTGCTGGGCCTCAGTTTCTCATACAGTGCCTTGTAAAAACTGGCTTATTAATACTGCTTGGTGACGATAGGGTGATCTACTTCTGGATAATAGGAGTAGGGAAAAAAAAGGAATTTTTGGGACATAGAGGGACCTCGGTCAAAATCATGCCCTGGGAGTGTCCTGATGGGAAGTCACTGCCGTTTCATGTTGTGCATTAGCTCCTGCCACTGGTGCCTCTGCTGCCACCTCCCTGGTCACAGCAGGGACCTTGCTGGTGGCCCTAGTTTGCATTCTAAACTTTCCCCCGAATTCTCCACGAGCTTGGATGGTAACATTTAAGTCAGACGGACTCAAGGTGTGACCCCCAGTTGCCAGGAGAGCAAGCGTCTCAGGTTGGGTTTCCGCTGAAGTAACCTTGGAATGATGTGTTCAGTGTGGTTTATCTGGAAACAACCCAAGAGGACACCGGGGATGTGGTGGGGCCCTGGGGGAAGGGAACGAAGCCATGAAGGGCTGTTAGCAACCAAGTTACCTGTGAGTGACGGCAGTGTGATTCTGCTGGGATTCTGGAGGAAAATGCAGGCTGCTCACCTCAGAGTTGTCGCATGGAGGGTCAAAGGGGGCAAGGCTGACGGCAGTCGGCTGAGGGTTGCTGCGCAGGGAGGGCGGCGTGACGTTCCCAAGATCTCCTTGCTTGTCCTGTGAATTGTATAAGCACCATGGGCCATGAAAATCTGAAGGCTGAGTCACAGAAGCTGCCCTTCAGAGGTCTGACATTGCATGAACACTTGTACGGCTGCATTAAAAACAAAAACAAAAACAAAACACAACCACCCTTCCTATTTAGAGGAAACAGAAAGAGACTTAAGAAGCTAGGCAGCCCCAAATGACCAACAGCCATGATAGGGCCTTGGAGAGCCATGCCCATCAGGACATGCACTGTATCTAGTGCAAACCCACAAACGGGCCCTTGGGGTGCACAAGTGATGGAGCCTTGCCGTGCTTGCTGGAGGTGCAGGCTTGCTGACCAACAGAGCCTGGTAACCAACTTTATGCCACCTCAGAGAAGGGGCCAATTAGCTTCTGGAGGACAGAAACATCCTTGATAGTTTTGACTGCTTTCCTTTTACTAGATGCACTTTTAAAATCCTAGCCACACATCTGTTGGTAAACTTTTGAAAATGTTTTTAAAATCTACACACCTTGTTGGAAAACTAGAAATGCTGTGGTGTTGAAGCTGTTGTTGCTGCTTCTTTTCTTTATTTTTTTTGAGGCAGGGTCACACTATGTAGCCCGGGCTGACCTGAAACACACCATCTCAGAAGCCTCACCCCAAGTACAAAGATGCCCAACTATTTGATTTTACCGAGGACGACTCAGGAGCCAGATGCTGAGCTGAAGCCTGCTAGCTCGGAGAGGCAGAGAAAGCACCAGATGACCTTTCTACTCAGCCAACATCCCAGAAACAAAAATCTCTTCTTAGTTCACATCACAGGAGGAAAAGGCCGGAAAGCCAAACAAGCTCCTCCTCCTCCTTCTGCACCCTGTCTTAAATACCCTTCTTATGTCCTTCCTTCCTGTTTATTCCCTGTCAGCTGACTGCTTGCCACGCCTCTTGACCCAGGGTTGATTTTATTTAATTCAGTTTACAGAAAGCTCTTGGATTAAAGGTGTGTGCTAGGGCCGAGCCACACTAAACAAGAAACAGGTTTTTAGAGTTCACGATCCCCCCACCCCCCCACCCCCAGGTTCACAATGGGATCAGATATCTTGCACCTCCCAGAGCCTTGCTCACCACTCCCTCCGTTGCTCTCAAAGTTTAGTGTGTTTCTGCTGCTGTGAGCTATAGTCCCCGAAAGCTCAGATTTTCACCAGAGCTCTCTTATCTTCTTCCCCATGTTTTCCGTTATGGTGTGTTGTGTTTTGTGTGGTTATGGGGTAATGGGGGCGGGCACTCACAAGTAAAATTTTTACTTTTTTTTTTTTTTTAACTTGCTGCAAGAAATATATTGCTGTGCTTAAGGTCTTGCGTATTCATTCAATAAATATTTATTAAGTGCTCACTGGGTGTCAGGCAGTGTGCCAGGGCATTCTTCCACTGAGTCTGTTAAACAAACATGGTTTATTGTCCCCGGGAGCTGTAGAGTGAGGCCTTCGGTCAGCTGCTGTATGCCATATTGTACTGTGGGGGTTCCTGGAACCAGACACATTCGTCTCAGTCACCACAGAACCCCACTGTTTCTAGTCCTCTGCTGTGTCTTGATCCAAGATCCATAGCCCATATGGGGGGCCTGTGACTTGAAGTTTATACAGAGATGGCTCACAGAGTCTCAGTATGTCTGTTTCTTTGCAGCAGCACAAACAACAATCCCTCTCTGCACAGGGTTGTCCAAAGGAGGGTCACTTCTGTTCCAGCTCTCATCTCCACAGTGTTAAGAAGTCCATCCTGAAGAGATAGCTTAGAGGTTAAGAGCACTGGCTGCTTTTCTGAAGGTCCTGAGTTCAATTCCCAGGATTCACCTGGTAGCTCACAACCATCTATAATGAGATCTGGTGCCCTCTTCCAGCATACAGGTGTTACGTGCAGGCAGAACAGTGTATACATAATAAATAAATAAATTTTAAGAAAAAAAATAAAAAAAGAGGCCCTTCCTGGTTTGCAGGAGCTAGGAAAAAGGAAAGGAAGGTACCTGCTCTGGCCTATAGGAGGCCACTCTGGTCTTATGTCAAACTCAAGTTCTCTGACTGTCACCCAGCAACTTCTGCTTGTCAGCCACTGCTCTAGGAACAAAACAGGTGAAGATCTCTACCCTTGTGGTTGCGCAGAGGGACAGGATAGCACTGAAAGATCAGATACAGGGCAGGTTCCCACACCTAGCAGAATAGAGCAAGGAAGAGACATGAGGCCTTGGCATGTGTGGTGTCTGCCTCTTTTAAAATGAAGAATGCCAGCGCCCTGATTTTGTGTTCTTATTTTCCATACAGTTGTCAGCAGGTACAAGAAATGGTAGGGCTTTTTTTCTTTTTCTTTTTTCTTTTTCTTTTTTAACTGACTGGACCCGTGTGTTCAACTTACTTCTGCCAGCAAGGTAAAGGGAGGCTAGAAGGAAACCCTTTGAGCATTCTAGAACTCAAGAGTTACCATGCCTATGTCAGAGTCTTCTTTAAAGATTTGTTTGTTTTTATCTTATACATCTGGGTGTTTTGCCTTCATGTGAACCACATGCGTACAGTGCCCTGGGAGGCCAGAGGAGGGCATTGGATCCCTTGGAACTGGAGTTGCAGGTGGTGGTGAGCTGCCATATGGATGGTGGGAATCGAACTCAGGTCTTCTGTAGGAGCAGCCAGTGCTCTTTACCACTGAGCCATCTTCTCTCCAGTTCCTAAAGCCAGTATTTTCAAAGCATAGTTTTATTGACTGGCAGCTTCACTCAAGCCAATAGTAGTTCTAGGTTGCTAATTAGAAATCCTCTGTAAAACTCCTGACTTAGAGCAGCAAATATGTCTTAGCTCATAAAAATCTGGATGTGGCTCATCTGGAAACCTCAGGCTCAAGATGTCTCATGAGGTTGTAGGCAAGCCATCTGCAGGGTTATGGTCCCGTGTGATGGCTTGGTGTGGGGGTGCAGTGCCAAGCCAGGATCCACTTCCAAGTCCACCCATGTGAACTGAGTCTCAGGCCATTGTCACGCAAGCCTCTCCATAGGGAGTTAGTTATTTTATAACATGGCGGCGGCAGATGCTCCCCTGGGAAATGGTGATACCCAGGGTGAGGAAATACCACAGTGCTCTGTGCTTTGTGTCACCTAAATCTGGACTTGACATCCACCACTTTTGTCAAAACTAGGTGTTAGAAGTAGAAGATAGTCCGGCCTTCACTCACGGGAGTGCTCCTGTGCGTGGGTAGTGACTAGGAGGAAGCGTTGATTGCTGGTCATCTTAGAGGGTGCCTAGCGTTCCTGGGGACCTGTTAGATGGGCCAGCTGTGGGGCTCCATCAATGAGAAACTCTTGAATTAGGCTGTTGAATATGAGCGCCAACAAGCGTTCCAGGTGGTCCTCATCATGCTGTAGGCGATTACCACTGCCTTAGAGTAGGGCTTGACAAACTTCGTTTTAGGCCCACCTGTCTCTGTCACAGCTACTCAACTCTGCCACACCTGGGAACCTTAAGACATGTAAAGGAAGGGCATGGCTGTGTGCCAATAAAGCCTTATTTACCATGGCAGGTTCAGAGGTTGGGGAAACCCCCTGATCCCACGCCAGGCTATGGTTTTTTGTTTTGTTTTGTTTGCTTGTTTTTTGTTTTTGTTTTTAATTTTTCCATCCCTTAGCACAGCAAGGAAATTTGATGTACTCAGAATTGGATAGGGTTTCCACCATATGTCTATTTTTTAATTTTTGAGACAGATTTCTCTGTGTAGCCCTGGCTGTCCTGAAACTCACTATGTAGACCAGGCTCGCCTCAAACTCAGAGATCTGCCTCCTCTGCCTCCTGATTGGGATTAAAGGTGTGTGCCACCACTGCCTGGATCATATCTTTTTTAATCTGGCAAAATTGTTTTCTCTCTTTCTGGTTTCGGTTTCGCTGGAGGTAAAACCACTCCTCAGCTCATGTGGTTGGTTTTTCTGATGCTGGATTCTTTTTAGTTTGCCTGTTATGCTAGACTTCAGTAAACCTCAGACTCTCTGGGACAGGGTGAGAAGATGGTCTGTGAGTCAGGCAGAATGCGTTTGGAATCTAGTTTTATCAGTTTTGTAAATGTGCTAAGTTACGTTGATGTCTCCGACTGTTAAAAAGGATAATAAAAGCATGCATATCAGGAGGGGCTGGGTTTCTTAAAATTCTTACTGTGTGTGTGTGTGTTTGTGTGTGTGTGCTCGCGCGCGTGCGCCCCCCGCACACCATGATTATCTGGAGGCCAGAGGATGACTTTGGGGAGTCAGCTCACTTTCCGCTGTGTGACCAGGGATCGGCTCATGCAGTCTGTAGAACAAGCACTTGTATCCACTGAGTCATCTCACTGACCCAAGGACTCATTCTAATTAATTACTTACTGTCGTGTGACAGATCA
This sequence comes from Acomys russatus, assembly GCF_903995435.1. Taxonomy (NCBI): domain Eukaryota; kingdom Metazoa; phylum Chordata; class Mammalia; order Rodentia; family Muridae; genus Acomys; species Acomys russatus. The sequence goes on from NC_067139.1 coordinate 78,062,031, forward strand.
CCCCAAATTTAGGAGCTTAAATCAGCAACAGCTGGGCAGCCTTCTGCTCCAGTCTTGTCATCTCTCTCACATGGTTGCCAGTTGGTGCTGGCTGTCTGAGGGAAGCTCCTCTGGGCCTGTCTTTGAGTGCCTTGGCCCTCGTCCTCCTGGCTTCTCAGTGTTTTTTGATGTTTCACAGCATAGCATGGTGGCTGGTTTCCAAGAGAGCGCGCACAAGCTTGGGGTGCTGCATAGCGCTATTTCTGCTACAAGTCGCAGAACCGGCTTGGATTCCAGAGAATTGGTGGCTAGAATCTGCAGCCATCTTTAGGCCCTAGGAAGAGAGGAGCTTACTCAGGGAAAATGCTTCTCCAGAGCATGGGCTGTGACACACAGAGCCACCCTAGGAAGAGAGGAGCTTACTCAGGGAAAGTGCCTGTCCGGGCTGTGACACACTGACAGTGCTCAGTGCATGCATAGAGGAAGCAGGGACTCTCTCACTGGTGCACATGAGCTTCACGGCGTGTTGGATCTGCTTGGATGGTTCCAAGTACACTTTTCCTCTTTAGTGACCTAACCATTTGTTCCGTTTCTTCTATGGGCTCTGGTAACTTTCTTAGCTTCTCAGGAGCTCTGTAGGCCTCAAACCTTTCAATGAGCTACAGGAGAAAAGAGGAGAGGCCTCTGAGGCGACCGTCTCAAGCGTCTTGTCCTCTTGCTGCTGAGCCACGGATTCTTGGCTAGAACAGAAAGAGGCTCAGAGAGTGTGTCACAGAAGAAAACGCTTTCCAAAATCCATCTGTTTCTTAGAGGTCAGTGGAGAAAGCATGGGGCTTTATAGATTGTTCCTTTTCTTGGGAAAGAAAATAAAGGAAAAAAATTAAGATTCTATTTGGAAAGCTGATGATGTCAGCTAGCTATGAGGGCATGTCCCAAGCTACAATAAAGAAACAACTGCAAAGGCACCAATCAGTAGGTGGTACCGTGAGCTAAGCGGAGGGTATGGGCCCAGGTGAGAACTTGAGAAAAATAGAGCGTGAAGTCTCTATTTTGGGAGGAGGTGAGTGAGGTCTGTCTTCTCTGGGCCACAGGGACGGTCGTCCATTCATCATCATTGTCTCTCAAAAAGCACCTGCAACCTAAATGCATTGAAAGTTCCTGCTTGCAAAGCATGAGCAACAACTATTTTAAAAATTAAAGTGCAGGGGTGGCCCATTAAACACACAAACACTTACGCATCAGCTGGCAAACTCTCCCCGGAAGTTGACCCACAAAATGACTAGCCAGACATGGGTGGGCAGGAGATGACCACTCTTCCTCAATGGCAGTTCTCCTCACATTAGCCAGGGGTCCTCACAGAGCAAGTAGGAGAAAGGCAAGGAGACAGAAAGAATCCCAAAATAACACACCCCTTTGTCCTTCCTGGGTCACCTTGCCAGTGCCCGTGCCAGTGCCAGTGCCAGTGCCAGGGTACCAGGATGGGTACCAGGATGGGGCAAAACGTCCTTGATGAGCTAGGAAAGCACAGAGGTTCCTCCCTGTCTTCTCCAAGGGCTGTCCGAGGGTCCCTGGTGCTTACTCTATGCGAAAGAGAAGATGCTCTGAGGTACCTTGGGGAGCTCCTTTAGAAGAGAGGTGAGCTAGGCAGGGAGGGGCTGGCAGGAAGGAGCTGGGGAGATCTAGGTAGGCTTAAGGGAGATTTTGAGCTCAAAAGGATTAAAGGGCAAGTCCAAAGCTTTCTTTGGTTATGTTTTTGGAATGTAAAAGGTGGAGTTTCTAAAAGGAAAAAAATCACAGCATCTTCTAGTTTCCTCTGCATGATACCCTGGTCAGAGGGGATGGGGCAGGGAGAGACCCTGGTCAGAGGGAATGGGGCAGGGAGAGACCCTGCTCAGAGGGGATGGGGCAGGGAGAGACCCTGCTCAGAGGGGATGGGGCAGGGAGAGACCCTGCTCAGAGGGGTTGGGATAGGGAGAGACCCTGCTCAGGGGGGTTGGGATAGGGAGAGACCCTGCTCAGAGGGGTGAGCCTGGGAGACACCCCCTGAATCCCTCCCTATCCCGTGACTCCTGCCCTGGCCCAGCAAACAAAGGTCCCCCAATTTACTAACTTGCAGGATGATTTACCAGCTGCCTCTTCCCCGAGGAGGCAAACACACAATAAAATAAATGAAATTCCTCTTCTTTATTACTTGACTCCCATAAATCATCACTCACCCCGGCTGAACATTTATCTCTCCAGCATCCCAAAATATTTAAAATGCTATTTCCTTCATCTTTCAATGAAACAGAAGAAATGAGAAGTCGATGATGATGTGTTTTAGGGGTGGTTCTGCAGCCCAGTGGCTGTTAGATTGCAGAAAATGGGGAGGGAAGTAAGATTTTAGGGTCTTGTTTCTCCTCTGTGCTGCCCATCTGTGTCTGGGATTAGATTCATACCTAGAACTTTTGTTCTTTACAGGGCCAGATAAGATCAGGTTGGATAGTATTGATCAGGTCAGATAGTATTGATCAGGTCGGATAGTATTGATTAGGTCGGATAGTATTGATTAGGTCAGATAGTATTGGCCGCACTTGGTTACTTGTAAAGCCTATTTTGAACTAAAAGCTTATTGTTCCCAGATAGGGGACGTCTGTGTGGTGCCAAGGAACAGGGGACTGCTGTCATGTCACCATGACAACAAGCTCCTCAGGCCACAGTACAGTCACATGGTCTGCAGGGACCCCTTTGAAGCCCTTGTAGTCTTTCCCTAAGCCCGACTATTAACATCTTCTGAACGTAATCATTAACCATGTTCTGGAAGAGATAATTACCCACTGGAGTTAGCATTTGCCATCCCTGAGTGCTCTGTGAAATTCAGAGAGCGAGAACTACACTATGTGTTCCTTTAACTAACCAAGTAAAATTAAAGCAATTTGCTTCTCCTTGAAATCTGGGAAAGTTTTCCTTCTACTCAAAAGCATTGTGTTCCTGCCAGAGTCCCAGGTGTCTGTGCTCTAGGGCCTTGGGCGTCTTTGCTCCTCGTTTTGCTCTGCAGTGCTGGGGGCTCCCTGTGCTGTCTGTAGTGCCTGTTGTCCCAGGAGACTGGACTAGTGCTAGCTCATGCTTTGGGCTTGTTGTGGTCACTTCTCAGGATACACAGGCATTCCTGGACGTCTTTCTACCATCTGGTCTATGTTGGTCTCGGGCAGTCTGTACGTCCAGAAATGAGCTCAAGCCGGACTATGGAAGAATTTCTCGTAGTCAGATAAAAGCCAGCATTCCTCAGGAACTTGTGGAACAGGGCGAAGGACAGATAAACCTTTTTTTTAGGATCCCACGTGCGGGATCAGAACGGTTTGTGAGAGAACAGGTGAGGTTAATCCATTAGAAGATCAACCACCTCGTGCGGAAGCTTGATTGTTGCCAGCTGAAAAGATCCCGTGAACAGACTCTGGGAGGAGATATATAAATGAGCCAAAAACTGGAGGCTGGGCCTTTTGGAGACTTCGGATAGTTTTGGCTGTTTATCACTGCACTTTGAGACCCTCCTAGAGAGAACCACTCGAGGGAAGGCTTTGGTGCTCTGGGCTCCTGGTTCTGGTTGCTCCAGGTTCCAGCAGAAGAAATCCTGCTGATTACGCCAGGAGAATCGTTCCTCGGAACTGATATCCTTACGGTTTTGCTATTGTGTTCCTTAATCCTCATTTCCTATGGTTTTGGTTAGTTGGGTTATAAGTGATGTACGCTTGGTTAATAAGTTATAATAAAATATACTGGTTAAGAAAACTGAATCTACAGCAGGGTCCCACCTGCCAAAAGGAGTCATTTCCCTTACCTCTGGTGGAAGTGGCACATAGCTACCTGCGGTTGATATCAAACCCCACACTGGCCTCCAGGCTCCCTCAGTCCCTACTCCTAAAGTACTTGTTATGCATTTCAAAGTTCACAATTGCCCTGGCCATGCCCAGCCTACTTCTTTCTGTTTGGTCTGGACTCTTCCAGATACCTTGGGATACTTTCTTACTCACAATAAAAACCTTCCTCCTCAAATGCCATGATCACGTTGGCTGTTTCTTTCCTGTGCCTCTGATGCAGGGGATTCAGGTTTCTCTCTTGGCACTAATTTGCCGAGGAAACCTCTCTTGCGCAGGGTAGCGCCCCCTCTCCCAAGTTTCTACACACACTTATCACTGAGGGATGTATATGAGAGATCGTGGCACTGGAAGGAATGGGTATGTAAAAGAGTACATGAGAGAAAAGAAAACAAGAAGAGACTCCAGCCCCTAAACTGTGACCGAGACCTGCCTTCCAAACCACCTTCCAGGGACCCTGAGGCCTTGTCCTCTGCTTTCCTCATAAAAGTGGGATTCGGGGCCATCAAGATGACAGTGTGGGTATATACTCACTTACAATTGAACACTAGCCCAAAAGGGATGTCCCATGAAAGTCTTCACTTACCAGGTGATTGGGATAGATGTGGGGACCTCCTATTGGGACTCTAGGTGAGAGAAGTATGGGAGAAGGGGGAAATAGAAGGATCCAGATGGTCCTAGAAACCTACAAGAAGAACACCATGATGGGCAGATCTGACCCAGGGGGCTCTGCTCAAACTACTGCACCAACCAAGGACAATACATGCAGTAAACATGCAATGGACAGGGAATTCTCCACAGTTATATGGAGAGCAGGGACCGACTCTGACATGAACCCTGGTGCCCCATATTTGACCACCTTCCCCTTGGTGGGGAGGCCTGGTGGCACTCAGAAAAAGAACAGGCAGGCTACCAAGATGAGACTTGATAGGCTCTGACCACATGGTGGGGGAGGAGGTCCCCTTCTGTCATAGACCTAGGGGAGGGGAATAGGGTGAAAGAGGGAGGGAGGGAGGAATGGGAGGATACAAGTGAGGGGATAACAATTGAGATGTAATCTGAATAAATTAATAATAATAATAAAGATGATGGTGTGCTCATGTGTTTTGAGCGTTACGTGCTGGAGGATGTAAGGCCCTTGACTGTGAAACGGGGCTGCCTCTTGAAGGATTGGAGTGGGGACGTGGAACATCCCCATTTGTGGCCTTGCCCTCCTCATCTTCCCTTGCCAATAACACTGAGCCAAAATAAGCTTCCTGAGTCACACGCCACCACCATTTCTCAGCTTCAGTACACGTGGCAAAACCATCTTATGTGTGATGATGATGGGACCAGTGTTTGAAAACTTAAGATGAAAGTGAATGGTCAAGGAAGGGGACAGGAAAGGACAGGAAAGGTAAGGTGAGTCCGCTGAATAAGGGCATGGTGAGGTGAGGGCTGTGTGGCGCTGAATATGTGTATGTGTGTCTATATTATAGATGAACATGTGTGTGTGTGTCTGTATTATAGATGAACATGTGTGTGTGTCTATATTATAGATGAACATGTGTGTGTGTGTGTCTATATTATAGATGAACATGTGTGTGTGTGTCTATATTATAGATGAACATGTGTGTGTGTCTGTATTATAGATGAACATGTGTGTGTGTGTCTATATTATAGATGAACATGTGTGTGTGTGTCTATATTATAGATGAACATGTGTGTGTGTGTCTATATTATAGATGAACATGTGTGTGTGTGTCTATATTATAGATGAACATGTGTGTGTGTGTCTATATTATAGGTGAACATGTGTGTGTGTCTATATTATAGATGAACATGTGTGTGTGTGTCTATATTATAGATGAACATGTGTGTGTCTGTCTGTATTATAGATGAACATGTGCGTGTGTGTCTGTATTATAGATGAACATGTGTGTGTGTGTCTGTATTATAGATGAACATGTGTGTGTGTCTGTATTATAGATGAACATGTGTGTGTGTGTCTATATTATAGATGAACATGTGTGTGTGTGTCTGTATTATAGATGAACATGTGTGTGTGTGTCTGTATTATAGATGAACATGTGTGTGTGTGTCTATATTATAGATGAACATGTGTGTGTGTGTCTGTATTATAGATGAACATGTGTGTGTGTGTCTATATTATAGATGAACATGTGTGTGTGTGTCTGTATTATAGATGAACATGTGTGTGTGTGTCTGTATTATAGATGAACATGTGTGTGTGTGTCTATATTATAGATGAACATGTGTGTGTGTGTCTGTATTATAGATGAACATGTGTGTGTGTGTCTATATTATAAATGAACATGTGTGTGTGTGTCTGTATTATAGATGAACATGTGTGTGTGTGTCTGTATTATAGATGAACATGTGTGTGTGTCTGTATTATAGATGAACATGTGTGTGTGTCTGTATTATAGATGAACATGTGTGTGTGTGTCTATATTATAGATGAACATGTGTGTGTGTGTCTATATTATAGATGAACATGTGTGTGTGTGTCTATATTATAGATGAACATGTGTGTGTGTCTATATTATAGATGAACATGTGCATGTGTGTCTATATTATAGATGAACATGTGTGTGTGTGTGTCTATATTATAGATGAACATGTGTGTGTGTGTCTATATTATAGATGAACATGTGTGTGTGTCTATATTATAGATGAACATGTGCATGTGTGTCTATATTATAGATGAACATGTGTGTGTGTGTGTCTATATTATAGATGAACATGTGTGTGTGTCTATATTATAGATGAACATGTGTGTGTGTGTCTATATTATAGATGAACATGTGTGTGTGTCTGTATTATAGATGAACATGTGTGTGTGTGTCTATATTATAGATGAACATGTGTGTGTGTGTCTATATTATAGATGAACATGTGTGTGTGTGTCTATATTATAGATGAACATGTGTGTGTGTGTCTATATTATAGATGAACATGTGTGTGTGTCTATATTATAGATGAACATGTGCATGTGTGTCTATATTATAGATGAACATGTGTGTGTGTCTATATTATAGATGAACATGTGCATGTGTGTCTATATTATAGATGAACATGTGTGTGTGTGTCTATATTATAGATGAACATGTGTGTGTGTCTATATTATAGATGAACATGTGCATGTGTGTCTATATTATAGATGAACATGTGTGTGTGTGTGTCTATATTATAGATGAACATGTGTGTGTGTCTATATTATAGATGAATATGTGTGTGTGTGTCTATATTATAGATGAACATGTGTGTGTGTGTCTGTATTATAGATGAACATGTGTGTGTGTGTCTGTATTATAGATGAACATGTGTGTGTGTCTATATTATAGATGAACATGTGTGTGTGTCTATATTATAGATGAACATGTGTGTGTCTGTCTGTATTATAGATGAACATGTGCGTGTGTGTCTGTATTATAGATGAACATGTGTGTGTCTGTCTGTATTATAGATGAACATGTGCGTGTGTGTCTGTATTATAGATGAACATGTGTGTGTGTGTCTGTATTATAGATGAACATGTGCGTGTGTGTCTGTATTATAGATGAACATGTGTGTGTGTGTCTGTATTATAGATGAACATGTGTGTGTGTGTCTGTATTATAGATGAACATGTGTGTGTCTGTCTGTATTATAGATGAACATGTGCGTGTGTGTCTGTATTATAGATGAACATGTGTGTGTGTGTCTGTATTATAGATGAACATGTGTGTGTGTGTCTATATTATAGATGAACATGTGTGTGTGTGTCTGTATTATAGATGAACATGTGTGTGTGTGTCTATATTATAGATGAACATGTGTGTGTGTGTCTGTATTATAGATGAACATGTGTGTGTGTGTGTCTATATTATAGATGAACATGTGTGTGTGTGTCTATATTATAGATGAACATGTGTGTGTGTGTCTGTATTATAGATGAACGTGTGTATGTGTGTCTATATTATAGATGAACTTAATGTATGTATGTGTATGTTTAAAATATGTGCACATGAGTATGTGCATGTCTGCTCTGTGCATATATGAGTGGACACACACACACACACACACACACACACACACACACACACACACACACACACAAACACCGGTCTTTCAAATAGCAGCTGGCGGGACTACCTCCATCTCTTCAGTTTTCTTTCAGGTCCAATTGCTTCTCACCAAAGCATTATCTCTTTCCTCCCCTCAGGAGCACAGGAAACGGGGTCAGTCCCCTACGTGTGTGCAATGCTTCTTTCATAATGAGGTCCCTGGTGGCACAGAAACCCAGAAACTTCCACCACGAGGTGCCCAACAATGAAACAAATTATTCATGTCTCTTTCTCAGATGAGCACTGTTTTATTTAGCATGCTCACACTTTACTAGCAGTAGGTCTGAATTTGTGACATCTATGGGGAAAAAACATATTAAGCTTTGGTAGTTTGTGCGAGTATGTGGTAAGCTCTCTTAACATGTCTCTACTGGTGACCTCATCTGATCAAATTTCAGAAGGCCTGAGGCGGGACGAGTTCTTAACATACAGAATATAATTTCTCCAGATGGAAGGTGGCCAGAGTGCTAGAGTTGGGACTGCCTGCCCTTACACACAGTGGGCGCTTCAGCAAGCTCCCTTGTCCTAACTGATGGGATGCACTTTTCAGGGATGAACAGCAATATGCTGGGGCAGGCAGACAGCAGCTGCTGTGTTTGGCTTATCCTCCAGTGCTCTGCATTAACTCGGTTTTTTCCTTTGACAAAGTTCTGGTAGGGACAGGCTCATTTTAGCCCCTGCCTGCCACATGTCAGGTCAGGTCAGGAATATCCCCAAGCAATGTGGTGTTTGCTACATGGCATGTGTTCTAGGCCAACTGACTGGGTCTAATCAACATAGATAAACTTTATCTACCCTTTATCTACTGGCAAAACTAATCAGCAGTCTCTGTGACTTGGGCCTTTGAGAAGGCTGCTTGTTTATGACAATGGTGTAGTGCCTGTGGGGTGGACTGCTCTGGCCCTTGTTTGCCTCAGACAGACAATTGTTCTACTGTGCACACCAGTGTGCTGTGGTCCTCTGAGAGGCTGTCACAGCTCTGCCCTAATATCCATCGGATAAGCTGATTAAATCTGCATTAATCACGGGGCCCAGTGCAGGGGCTATCAGTGCTCTTGAAAGCTGCCAGGATGATCAATTGCTTTCGTGTGGAAAAATAAATGCATTCTATTGCCGATGGAAGCCATTACCTGGTGACAATGGCCTAGCTCAGTGCCATTATGTTTTTATTACCGAACACTGGGGAGCACATTCTGACCACACCCACACACACATCTCTAAAGAGAGCCAGAGAAGCTGAGCGCCTACTTCCTTTTCTGTGTCCTACTGACTGTGCATTGCTTAATCTTCCTCTTTCACCTCCCTTCAGGTGCCGTACCACCCTGATGCAGGTTTCCCTGGCCGGGGACACCTCTGATAGCGTTTGCCAGGAATGTGGTGTTCCCCCAAATAGCTGCATATTCAGAACCTTGTTGAGTGGCTGAAGTTCCCTGGTTTCTGTGCTGTGTTCGGACAAGTCAGTGGACACAGGGTTCAGAGGGAAGAACGCCTTACCCTAGGGCTTCCAGCCTGTTGGCCTGACTCCGCTTTGAAATTATAAGTTGGTCCTTGAAAACCATCAATGGGGGCGGGGGCGGGGGCGGGCGAAATGGGCCAAGTCAGGTCCCCTCAACTCCGAGACAATGCTCCCAGATACTTGCTATCGTTTGAGAGTGGAGCCTACTGGGAAACGGGAAACGGGGCATTGCATTTTGTTTGTTTGTTTGTTTGCTGTTGCTGTGCTGGTTTTTGTTTGGTTGGGTTTTTTGTTGTTGTTGTTTGTTTCTTTGTTTTTTGTTTTTTCTGTTTGATAGTCTTTTAACCTTGGAAGTGACAGGGGTAAGCTACAGTTTGTCTAGACCAGGTGCCAGGGATTCCCCTCCGAAGGTCCCTGTAATGCTTTGTGTACTTTGCTGGTAGCCAGCCCCAACAGTTCTCTCTGCTGACCTGCGACCCCATGAGTATTCATAGGCCAGGGCAGTCAGATTATCAGTAAACAAAGACATTAACACTCTCCATGTGGTGGTTTCTGCTTGGGTTTCAAAGGTCCAGCTCTGGCTCACATCGAATGACAAGAGCTTGGCCGAAGCTTCAGGGACAAGAAGCTCAATGTGACAGGAATTTAAAAGGTCCCCAGGCATCTCCCTGCTGGGGCCAGAGCTTGCCTCCATCCCACACTGATGAAATCTTGCACCTCAGTCTTTGCCAACATCTTCAGGTTCGGCAATCCTCAGAAACCATCTCACTGCCACACCTTCATGTTCTGCAAGCCCAGGCCACCTGAAAGGCAGCCCGACGGGCTTGGCAAAGAGTTCCTGTGAACACAAGGCCATTACCACCAAGGACTGGCCCAGGATGTTGTCTTGGGACACATAAAAGTTGAGGCTGCTAATTAGCGTCCAGGACAGCCCAACCAAACCTGTGTACGTTCTTCAGTGAAAGTAAGATGTGGCTTTCAGTAGTTTTGTACCAACAGTTTTGTTTCAGGAGCTGCCCTACTTCTGTCTGTGCGTATTTCTTGCGTTGTGACCCTTTGACCTGTGGCCATACTGTGCTTGCCCAGTGAGATCCCCTCTCTATCACACTGTTCTGCGAGTGAAAATGGTAACTTTTGAGAGCCTTCACTCTCTGTTCTTTCTTTCTTCTTTCTTATATTTTTGGTTGTGAGCCTGGCCTTTAATGGCTTTCTCGTCTCTCCTGCCCTTTCTTCTTTCTACAGAAAATTTTTAGTTTCTTAATGAACTTGGAAACAAGATGCTCCCACTTCAAAAACAAGGCGAGATTCCTGCTCACACAGATGTTTCCAGTTGTTACACTCGTCCTAAAACAGCATGATTGCACGTTCAGTTGTAAGATGCTAATTAAATTTCTGAGACAAATAGACTTTTTGAAAAAAAAATGCTGACTTTATTATTTACTTATTTATTGTATGAGAGTGCACGGGGGTTGATGTGCTGTGACACTCAAGTGGAGGAGGTCGGAGGACAACTTTAGGAGTTAGCTCTGTTCTTCTGCATTATTTTAAGGCACTCTTGAATTTTAAAAATTGTTTTGTGTGTATGGGTGTTGCCTGGATGTATTTCTGTGTACCACATTCATGCCTGGTGTCCAGAGGGGGCCCCTATCCTCTGCAACTGGAGTTAAGGACAGTTACAAGACACCAAGTGGGTGCTGAGGATGAAAACCTAAGTCCTCTGGAAGAGCAGCTGGTGCTTGTAAGTGCTGAGCATCTCTCCAGCCCTGGAAGCCGCAGCATCTTTCCTGTCATTTCTGGTGCTCTGCATCCTCAAGGATGGCTGGTCCAGGAGATGTTCAGGTCCTGTGCCTTCCACCTCAAAGTAGGAACCCTGAAATTAGAGGTGTGTGATACCATCTCCAGCTATTTTTTAAGTTTTTGCTTTGTACGTGTGCATGTGGGCCCTCAGGTGCAACCGTGTACATGTAAGGTGTGAGATCAGGCTAAGCTGGAAACAGGAAGCATGAGAGTGCCCATTCCAGTGGTATCCCGACAAGGTCCCCGAGGCTGGATAGACGAGGTTCCCCGAGCCTGGGTGCTGGGCTGCCGTGGGAATCCTGGGGCCACTCATCACTTTTGGGGAGCTGACAGAGCTCTTCATGAGCCACCCAGGCCACTCTGTAGGACTGTGTACCAGGGTTTATGTTTAAGGGTGGAAACCCTACTTTCCTCTGCCTTTTTCCTTTAAATCAAAAAAGCATTTTAAACCAAGAAGAGTTACTGACCTTTCCTAAATGGAAAGCAAAGTGCTCAAAGCCCACAAATTTCATCTAAACCAATTCTTTGTTTTTTAACTATGAGAAACAAACACAAATGCTTTTCTGGGAAGCAGGGTGCCAGGGAGCAGCCAGAAGGGCTCTCGGAGCATGTGCACTGGTCACTGGGTGGCCTCTGATAGCGATGAGCTGTACCTGCCCTCCAGACCTCTGAGCAGTGTGTGGAGTTCTGCTCACCCGGCTTGTGCCGTTGGGGGTCCCGTGCTGGGTGCCCAGGGCAGGTCCATGTTGACGGGAGGTATGCAACCCTGCCTGCCCAGGCACCAGGCAAATCTGAAAAGCAATGAAAAGACCTTAAGAGTTGGCAATATTGTTCATTCCTTTGCTGTTTTCTGCAAGCAGGAGGGGTGGTTAAGGCTGGCTATACCTAAATTAATGTTTCGGGTTAGATGCTCTGTTTCTGGATGAGGCCACCTCAGAGGATTCACTTAAGCCTGCCAAATGCTTGCTCTCGGCCAGAGTGTGTTAGCCAGAGCCGACCCCCGGGACCTTTACAAGAAGGCTAACTGCCCTTACCATATACATCAGAAGAAAAACCAGAAATACCCAGATACAAAAAACATGGTGGTCACAGAACTTCTCTTGGTTCCTTTTTTCCTCCTCCAATTTCTCAAATGACTATTTAAAAGTCTTATTCTCCTAGTCACACCCCCTTGATGTTTCCTTGTCTTAATGCCTTTGCAGGAAAGAAAGAAACTGGATCCTTTGTAGCAGAAGTGTCTTTGAATGAAGCTGATAACAGTCCCCCTTCCACCTCCCCATTACCCGGAACTCTGCGTTGTTCAAACCTACTCCGCGATGGATGGCCGCACTTCTGCCTTCTCTTGCTTAAGTTGTGTTAGTAGAAGGGCTTTTCACTGATGCTCCGGCGACCGTGGAAATTCAGAAAACCCCAGAAATTCAGGATATTCTGTCTTCCTCTTCACTCGGCCTAGAGCATGAATATCGTATACAGTCTATGGTTGTGGAATAAATGAATGCTTGGCCAGCGGAGCCCTTTAGCTTATCAGTTGAGCTTGCTTGCTTGCTTGAGGTTTTATCAATTCAGAGTTAGTGGTCATCCCAGGCTCCAGCCTCCTAAGTGGTTATTTAGTAGATCCGAGGAATGGCCCATTAATCTATGAGAAACATGGTGTCCAGCTACGTTGTCTGCCAAGCTCTGGTCCATTTACCCAAGTGGCTTAGCTCCAAAGGGAAGTTTGGTCTGAACAAGATTGCTGTGGTAGGCAGCATTAGGGAGACACTCTGGGTTGGCGGCTCTTTCATTCTTTTGTCCTTTTTGTCAGGATTCGCAGGACCATCAGCGCTCCTCCACATGGTTCCAGGTAGAAGGGAGGGGTAGGCGTGAAGCACCTGTCTCTTTCTTGTCAGTCTCTCTTTTTTTGACAGTGCTGGGGGCTTGAACCCAGAACCTTGTAACGAGCTAGGCCCAGCCCCCTTGAAGTTTGAATGTGTCCATAATCTTGTTCTTACTGCTTACTGTGGGTCACAAGATTCCCTCTGTCAGGTCAATTCTGTTCTTCCTGAAACTGTTGTCACTTCTCAGGGACATTAGTGCACATATTCTCTCTGTCTCTGTCTCTGTCTCTCTCTCTCTTCCTCCCTTTCTCCCTCCCTCCATCCCTTCTATCCCAGCTCCTTCCTCATTAACTCTTTCCTTTTCCCTCTTCCATCCTCTCTCTCTGGTCATTCTTACTTCTCGCCCTGTGCCTTCCTCTCTCCCCTTTTCTTTTCCCGCTTACAAGCACTCTCCCACCTCCTTTGGCCTAGAATCAAATTCCATGCCCACCTCCAAACGAGTTATCAGCCAATGCCTGTACCAAGACTCATTTGGGTTAAACAGATTCAGCTCTTGGGTCCTAGAGTGACACACCATGACCCTAGCAAGCTATGACTGAGGGCAGGAGAGGAGTACCCGCCAGGCAGAAGTTGTATGAGCTTTCTAGGACTGACATGGCAAAGTAACACAAGTTAAATGTCTCCTAACGTCACGTGCGCTTCTTTTAAGAGCTCACGAAAGCATCTGTTCCACAGCTCCCTCTGCCTTGTTCTCTTTATCTTTGGTTTGCTGGCTTGTAGGACCATCAGCACACCTCATCTTTCCAGAGTGTTTTCCCCATATGTAGCACTGTAACCAAATATCTCCCTTGTGCAGTCACTGCGGAAGAGCCGCACACCCTATTTCAGTCAGGTTTTCTTGTCTAGTCACCTCTGCAGTAACCAGAAATGCTCACATTTTCAGGTGCTGAGGGCAGGGACTTCAACTGGGTTTGGGGGGCTCTGACGGTTAGCAAGGGCCACAGTATTTGCTTCATAACACAAACTGGCTGGGCTAACCCTCCTGTGACATGCTCTTTTATCATATTTAAGACATCTTATGTTAAATGTCAGAGAGTAATAATAATAAAGCAGCAACTGGAAAAGGGTAAGAACTAAAAACTTCAGAAAACATAAAAATGAACACATCAGGGCTGGACAGATGGCTCAGTGGTTAAGAGCTCTGGCTCCTCTTCCAAAGGTCCTGAGTTCAATTCCCACCAACCACATGGTGGCTCCCAACCATCTATAATGAGATCTAGTGCCCTCTTCTGGTGCGTAGGCATAAATGCAGACAGAACACTATACATAATAAACAAATAAATATTTTTTTTAAAAAAGGGGGGTGGGTGGGGAGGAAACACCATTGAAATCACCACCATCATCATGCCATCCATTTGTGTGCCTGTCTGCTTCCTCACTGGAATAGTAGTTGAAAACCACAGCCACTCAACTGTCCAGCAGCACCAAAGGGAAACATAAGACAGAGCGCTGTGCGGCTGCTTAGCTCCACGTTCATGAGAAATGTCAGGTAGCCCTTGTCACTGGTGAAACTCATTCTAGTGGAATCATCCACACAATTTCCCAAACATTTATATTCGTTGTTTGAACACTCGTGTCTAGGATTGGCCGTGGAGAACACATATAGAAGTGAGTTTAGTCGTTTTGTAAAAATTGGGGCTGTGCATACGTCAAAATGTATAGATATTTAACTAAAAGATCTTTCAGAGTGATGAATGTTATCGTGTACCCTTCTCTTGCAGCAGTTGGATCTCTCTGCTCTAACCTTTTGTTTCGTTCTGCTCCAACATTTGCAAGGCTCACTTTCAAGAAGATAAGAACAGGCTTTACTGCTCCCAGCCCCTCCCCCCAATCTAAACCTTCTGGAAATTCACTAAGAGGAAGAGAATAAAGATCAGAGGTAGAATTACAGGGTATAATTATGCTAGGTCATGCTATTGTGATTTTTGTTCTTGTCCTAGGTGCTGCTCTTTGGGGGCTTCCTGGTGCTCCTGGGAGGCGGGGCAGCTGTCATCCTGTGCAGGCAGTTTGCAAGGAGAAGGTGGCATCTGATCTGGCTGGGGTGTGTAACTGACCTGGTAAGCAAAGGTGTGTGGTGAGCCTGGAGGAGGTGGGTGGCGGTGCTGCGCGGTGTATGTGCTATGACTGGGTTTCACTTAGGTGTGCGGCCATTATGCAAATAGTCTTCCAAAATGGGATGTCTTGTCCATCAAAGCGGACCTAAATGAACGTCACAGTCAGGGCAGCAGGGCGGGCCCTCATCTCTGAATTCTTGGTGAGTTCAGGTGTTGCTAGTTGCTTTCTTTGTTCCTGTTTTCACTCACGCCTCCAGAACATAAGCTTAGGAGCATCCATTTGACTGACACTACGGTGCTTTTCAGGGGAAAGATAGGAAACGGACATGAAATTCAGTGAGCTCTCTTTAAGTTCCCAGTTCAGTGGCATCCATACAACCCCGGTGATGCGCATGCTTGGCCTTTCCTTCCAAACATCTTATCACAGGAATTCCATACCCTCTGCGGGGTCACCTCCCCTCTCCCCCAGGCCTCTCCATGCCCTCTGCGGGGTCACCTCCACTCTCCCTCAAGCCTCTCCACACCCTCTGCGGGGTCACCTCCACTCTCCCCCAGGCCTCTCCACACCCTCTGCGGGGTCACCTCCACTCTCCCCCAGGCCTCTCCATGCCCTCTGCGGGGTCACCTCCACTCTCCCCCAGGCCTCTCCACACCCTCTGCGGGGTCACCTCTACTCTCCCCCAGGCCTCTCCATGCCCTCTGCGGGGTCACCTCCACTCTCCCCCAGGCCTCTCCACACCCTCTGCGGGGTCACCTCCACTCTCCCCCAAGCCTCTCCACGCCCTCTGCGGGGTCACCTCCACTCTCCCCCAGGCCTCTCCACGCCCCCGCGGGGTCACCTCCACTCTCCCCCAGGCTTCTCCACGCCCTCTGCGGGGTCACCTCCACTCTCCCCCAGGCCTCTCCACGCCCTCTGCGGGGTCACCTCCACTCTCCCTCAAGCCTCTCCACGCCCTCTGCGGGGTCACCTCCACTCTCCCCCAGGCCTCTCCACGCCCTCTGCGGGGTCGCCTCCACTCTCCCCCAGGCCTCTCCACGCCCTCTGCAGGGTCACCTCCACTCTCCCTCAAGCCTCTCCACACCCTCTGCGGGGTCACCTCCACTCTCCCCCAGGCCTCTCCATACCCTCTGCGGGGTCACCTCCACTCTCCCCCAGGCCTCTCCATACCCTCTGCGGGGTCACCTTCACTCTCCCCCAGGCCTCTAGCAACCACTAATATGATTTTTGTCTTTATTATTTTACCTACTTTTTATATTCCACATAGATGAAAATCATATAAAATATGCCTTTGTATGTATAACTTTTCATACTTACATTTTTGAAGGGCATCTATTTTGTAGCATGGATCAGTCTTCATCCTTTTTAATGGCCAAATAATATTTACCTTATGAATATACCACATTGATTTTTTTTTTTATTAAAAAGAAGGCACTTATTTTTTATTTTACATGTAAGGGCCTTTTGCTTGAGTGTCCGTCTGTGTGCCGCTGAAGGTGCCTGAAGAGGCCAGAAGGTGATTGGATCCTCTGGAGTTGGAGTTAGAGGCCATTGTGAGCTGCTCTGTGGGTGCTGGGAGCCTAGCCTGAGTCCTCTGCAAGAATGACATGTGCCCTTCGCCTCTGAGCCACCTCTCTAGCCCCACCACACATTTTGTTTTTAGATGGGTTCCTGCTATGTACTCTTGGCTGGCCCAGAGCTTGCTGTGTAGGCTAACCCATAGAGATCTGCCTGCTCTGCCTCCACAGTGCTGGAATTAATTATGCTACCATGCCCGGTTCACATTGTTTTAATCCCATCTCTGATCGGTGGACATCTGAGTTGTTCCCATAGTTTGGCTACTTCTGTAACATTTATTTATTTTTTTTAAAAAAGGGCATTTCCCTTGTTTACTTTCATTTTAGGCTGGAGACTCCTGGGACAAAAGCATTGGCTGTGTGTTTATGGAAGTTTTGCAAAGGTCTGACTTATAGTATTGTATAGTATTGGACTCTGAGGCTCTGAACTTTAATTCTCCTGAAGAGTTCTTACCTGACTCCTCCTTAAAGGGCCAGCAGCCCTTGCTGCAAGGCCTTCCTCCTGTCTCAGTGGATAGGCCAGCCCCATGGCGGCTCACTGTGACTATGTGTCTCTCCTGAAGGTGTCTTTCTTGTCCTGTAAGCTTGTCTTTCGCTTCTCGTGGCCTTGCAGTTGCTCCGTGGGCTCAGAGCTTCGCACGCTTCATCCACACAACTAGAATTCAGAAGTGTTCCCACGCAAGCCTGACCGAGTGGCTAGCCCTTTCTAGTCCTTAATTCTCTTTCTTTAGATGTGGGATATGCAGCAACGCAAAGGTGCCCTGAGGACCTGTGGATGCCAGTGGTAAAATGAGCTCCACGTGACGGACCCAGCTCAGTGTGACTTTTGAAGCCTCAGTTGTTGAATGTTCCACCATGAACAGCAACAACAAATTGCTGCCCATGACGCTTCCAGTGATGGGATGCAACTCTCATTTGGGGTTCTGCCGACTCCCCCAGCCACCCCAGCTCAGTCCTGAGTTTATAATATCCCTGGGACAGCTGCCTGAGAACCCCCCTCTATAAATTATGTCAAGTGTGTCCCGCGAGGTTTGGCTTCAGTTTCTGAGTCCTGATGTTAGCACGTGTTTTGGCTTACTTTCCATGTCAAGACAGGTTCGTCTTA
This sequence comes from Acomys russatus, assembly GCF_903995435.1. Taxonomy (NCBI): domain Eukaryota; kingdom Metazoa; phylum Chordata; class Mammalia; order Rodentia; family Muridae; genus Acomys; species Acomys russatus. The sequence goes on from NC_067139.1 coordinate 78,079,837, forward strand.
CCCAGAATTGACCCCACACATCTGCAAAGTCCCTGTCTGTTGACATGATTAAGTGATAACTTTTTAAGCCACATTTTTTCCCCCTCTTCCTACCATGAAGCTAAGATAGACCCAGAGGACACAGGAGAAATCCCTTCTAGGTGCACCCCGCCTTTGGGAGAATTGCTGGCCTCTTGTTATCCACATCGCTCATGTCCGTTCTAGTCTGAGCTTTTGACTTCACTGGAGTCAGAGGATCACCTCATGAAAGAAAAGATTTGAGCTCCCTTCTAGAGGAAATAAAACTTTCACCAAAATATGCCTAACGAGCTAGAAACAAAACCCCATAAAGGTTTCCTGTTACGGTGAGGCCTGATTCACCTGTTTATTCAGGCTTTTCCTGAAACTGGGTGACTGACACATAGTGCAAGGCAGGGGGCCCTCATAGAAGGCCACGGGGGTCACCTGGGATAGTTTCTGGACAATGACCATTAGCTCAGACCTGTGGGCAGAGGGAGTGTTTCCATTCTGGTCCTCTGTGCAGCTTTATGAGCAAGGGCACCCCGCACGCCTTTCAGTCTCAAACCAAACCCACGGCTCTGTGGTACCCCACTCGCTGAGCCCACTCCTCCGTGTCAGCATCATCCTAGCTTGCTTCTGAGTAAAAACCAAGGAGAAATTCTCTTCTACTGACTTCTCCTCCATATCATCATCAGGAAGACTGTGTGGGGTCAGTGCCAAGAATTCGAGGCGACACAGGATTTATAGGACCCGTGTCTCATGACTCGAAATGGAAGGAATTTTAGGCCTTGGACTCACAAGCTCGTGTCAAAAAGGTCAACTAGTATTGAAAACGGGGTGGGGACCATGCCAATAAACGGAAGGAAGGAAGATTTGGGATTGCTTTCGCGACCCGATTTAATAGAGAGCCCTAGTTGGAAACCCGCCCCCCGCCCATAGGGCTCAACCTGGGTCCTAAGGTACAGCTCTTCCCCTCCTTCTTACACTAACGGTCTCTTCGGGACAAGAGCCAACACTAAAAGATATTCCTCTGTGAAACAGGGCCCGAGGCTCTGAGGTCCTTAACTAGGCGTGGAAGGAGGCGGGAGATGGGGGGGTGGGTGGGTTGGGGAGGTGGGGGAGGGTGCTGGGGTGGGCAGCCCCACTGAGTCCCTCCTGTGCTGCTCCAGGCAAGAAAAGATGATGCAGGGTGACTTCTGTCATCCTCGGCTGCTGTGAGGTGAGCGTCACAGGGTCGTTAAATTTTAGACGAGGAAGTGTGCTCTCAGGGGCCTTGTTTTATTCCGTTGTCAGAGGCATTTAACAGAAGGTCTTATGAGTCCAAAGGAAAAATAACCAAAACTTGGTGCAGAGAGGTAGAAGGAAGAAAACAAAACAAAACAACAACAAACAAAAAAGAAAAAACACGGCAGGAACCCAGGAGTGTACCGGGTGGGTTGTGAGAGGTGCCACACACTTGGATGGGGGATTCCTAGAGACCAGCACAGAAGGGACCCAGTGTGTAGTTAGATGATGGAAGAGGCTTGTGTAGCGAGCTGAGGAGCCGGGATTGGAAGCCGAGTTTGTCCCATGCCGAAGCTCACTCATTCGTTCATCAAATAGGATGTGCACGATGGTCCCGGAAGGAAGGTAAGTCTGAAACAAGACGTTGAATGTGAGTCACACAGTGAAGAGCGCCGCTGCTGCCGTTCCCAACTCTGAGCGAGACTCTCACTAAGGAGCCGAGAGCAGGGTCCACACACTGTTTCCAGGACCCCTTTCAGCCTGTATAGCTGAGGAGTGGGAAGCAGGCGGGGACCCTCAGCACTGGCTATGCTGGGTATCCTAGTGCCAGTGCAAAGACTCGGGACCCACAAGAAGGGCGCCAGCAGCCGGCTGACAAGGGAATTTCTGGAAGGTCATCCTGGGCTCACTGGAGAGAGGGAGCATAGACTTTAGAACTTCTCAGACAAGTCAATCCAGAAACCAATCCCTCCCCTTCTCCTCCTGAAATGTAGCGATTTTTACCAAAGTCAGTGAAACGTACTAAACTTCCAGTTTTGTCATCTGTAAAATGGTCGCTGGACTGCCTGCCTCTGACTCCTGGCCCCAAAGATTGTGTGAATATTCAGAGAAACTGGTATACTGTGTGTCTCACATATCCGCCTCGTAGATAGGACACTGGCAGCACGGCTGCGGAATCTGTTTCCTGAACATGTTTCACTTCTTCCTACTTCCTTTCTCTGGGTTCCTGTGTCCCGAGGGACCTCAAGGTTCTCGTGACTGCTGGCCTCCTGAGTTGTCACTTTCTGTATCTACTCTGTCCTAACCTTTGGGAGGACTTAGAAACCTTGTTCTCTGGTTCCTCCAGGCTTTTCTGGTTGTGGTCAAAAGGGCTAAAAGCGCCCCCAGGCAGTTCGGCTTTGTAGCCTTGTGAGAGCACTGCCGCCTCAGGCTGTACTCCAAAACTCTTTATTTTTGCAGCCTTTTGTCAGCTTTTGATCTATCCCTGTTCTCGATTCTCTCTGGTTCTGTAAAACAGGAGCGATCCCCACAAGGCTCTCTCTCACCTTTGAAAAGGTGGGTTCATTTACAGCTGGGGCTTTATCCCAGGCGGCTTCATTCAGAGACTGTGGGTCACAGGTCTCAGCAGACCCAGGCTCAGTGGAAATGCCATCCGAAGGAAAGAGAGCGAAGATGACTTCAGGCCTCAAAACCTTACTTGGGAAACCAGGAGACAGCCTTGGAAAGGCAGAGCACAGAAGAACTTACAAGGAGGAAGCAAGGACAGAAAGGGAAGTAGTTGCACCTCATTTAAAAAGCATAAAATATCATCAATTTTTTCAAGACAGGGTTTCACTATGTAGCCCTGGGGGCTGTTCTAGCACTCAAGCTGTGGAACAGACTGGGCGAACGCACAGATCCGCCTGCCTCTGCCTCCTAAGTGCTGCGGTTGAAGGTGTGTGCTACCACTGCCCGGCTTTTTTTTTTTTTTTTTTTTTTTTTTTAATTTTAAAATAACTTTAGGTTTACAAAAACATTACAAGGAAAAGTATACGCCCTGCTCTGCTCCTTCAAATGTTAACTCCCCAGAAACCAATACAATGATCACAATCAGCAAATGGGTGTTGCTATAAACCTATTAGTTATTCTACAGATTAATTTTCTAGAATTAAATTCAGATTTAATTCAAGTTAAATAATTTCAAGTCTCTCCAATTGTCCCATGAATGGCTCTTTCCAGTACCAGAATAAGTCCAGCATCTGCCATATTTTGCCCCTTTAACCAGGATTAGTTTTTCCTCTTTGTTGATGAGGGATGCTTTAAAATCTATGTACCTATATTTGTCTGTGCACTACCTTTGCGCTGGGTGGCCCTGGATGCTAGAAGAGGGCCTTGGATCCCCTGGGACTAAAGTTGTAGGCAGTTATGATCTTGTTTGTGCTGGGGGTTGAATCCGTGTCCTCTGGAAGAGCAGCCAGTGCTCTTAACCCTGCCATCACTCCAGCTCTGAGGTGTAACTGGATCTGCTACCTTGTGGGACCACTTCTTCCACTCTTCTTCACCCTTTTCCCACACTTTCAACCCTCTAATACTAGATAGGAGAGAAAAAGGGATAGAGAGGAAAGCGGGCCATGTTTTCGTTGGACTATTTCCTGCTGATAAGGGGCATCATCCAATTCCTTGGGGCAAGTCTGAACCTCGTTGTCACCACCAGGACATCTAATTCCTCCTCCCCCTCTTCCTCCTCCTCCTCTTCCTCCTCCTCCTCTTCTCTTCCTCCTCCTCTTCTTTTTTCTTTGCACATGATTACTTAGCAAACCTTGACCAACAGCAACCAACAGCATGCAACCAACAACAACCAACAACCTACTCGGGGCCCCAGCATTTATATACCCCCCTGAAAAATCTGCAGAATTCCAAATATCCGTTCATAGAAACAATCTGCAGCTGGCAAAGTTGTGCCCCTCATAATCAGCTGCTGGGAAACAGCCCCTTAGCTCCACATCTGACATTAAAAAGAAAGCATATTCCCGTAATATTTTCATGTTTTTAAAAGATATCAGAATTACAGAATTCTCACCACACAGAGGGATACCTCTGATGGCTGCTTCATTGTCTATAATTCTGAGTTCATCTTGTGTCTCTTTACGATTAAATTCAGGTATTTATTCTAAGTGAGAAAATCACAGGAAAAGAGCCCTCCTTTTACATTATTCCATTTTCCAATGTAACAAAACATTGAAGGGCAAATGCTCTTTATATAAGAGAGTCTTAATTTATGTTTTGAGGGGCTGAAAGTCTATGACTGGGTTGCCTCACCGATTTGGACTCTGGTGAGAGCCCCCTGGTCCATCATAGCAGCTGGTAAAATGGTGGAAGGGTGGCTAGAGGGAGAGAGTACATACAGATACAGGAAGCTGGAGAGGCCTGGGGTAAAGGAGGCTTAGCATTCTGTAACAAACCCCTTTGAACAACGAAGCAGGGCTCCACTGACGTGGCATTAGTTTCTTCAGGGAAGAACACCCTCAGTGACCTAACAACATTCAGAGCATCCTCCTTAAAGTGTCCCCAGCCTCTCATGTTGCTACATGGAAAAATCATATGTCCAGCACACGAAACTGTAAGGGACAAACCACATCTCACCTGCACACAGCATCTTCTCAGGACACTACAGGGGGTAGCATATGACTGGAAATTTACATTTTTTAGACAATCAGTTTATACCTTTTTGGAAAATTAACAAAAAATTTTAATCAAGAACTGGAAGAGTGAGTCCCCCACCCCCGACCCTGGCAACCCTCCTGCACTCTGCGGTCTGCTGTGCTCTTTCCCGCATGGGCTCTCAAGGGTGCATTTTCAAATGCTCCACATCACCTGTAGTGGGCTTGTCCACCCATCTTGGGTAGGGGGAGCTTTTGGACTTCTAGGGTGGCGCAGTCTTTTGAGAACCATTTGGATAGTTGCTCATGAAAATAGATCAAAAGATTAATAAAAAATCTGGCTACCACCTATTGTCAAGGACACCTTCCGTTTTTCTTTCTTTCTTTCTTTCTTTCCTTCTTTCTTCTGGGAAGAAAGCTGGTTATAACAAAAAAGAACTAAGTATGCTTGAGGAGACAAAGATCCGCATGCTTTGGCACGTGTGAGATTTGCCAGCGAGGGAAACATTAAACAAACTGCAGAAAGCACAGCTGCTGGAACAGAACTAGCTCAGGGTTCAGAGGGCCCGGAGAGAAATGCTTCACAGTAGATGGAGGGAGGACTGGGGATGAGGGAGGACTGGGGATGGAGGGAGGACTGGGGATGAGGGAGGACTGGGGATGAGGGAGGACTGGGGATGGAGGGAGAACTGGGGATGAGGGGGAGAACAAGGGCGGGGAGGCCTCGGCCTGCACTGCGAGAGGCGGTGGATTCAGGATGAGCAGTGCCAAGTGATACAGTCCAGAGCGTGCCTGTCTTACAGGAGGAGCCCATCTGCCTGGCTCGGGCCATCGTAGAAAATAAACCAGGAGGTTAGCATAGGGCAGTATTCGTGGCACCTAAGATAAACATGCTTTTTCCACTTGGCGCTGGCCATTGAGGTAGAGAAAAGAGCCAGGGAACAGGAGGCCTTTGTTCTTAGACCTCGGTGCCAGTGATCTTGTTCTTAAGCAAAACCATATTTACTCGACTCATATGAGAGAAACAAAAGAGAAAAGGCGGGGGTGGGTGGGTGGGTGGGGTGGGGAGTAAGGGCTGGAGAGGTGGCCTGAAGGTTAAGAACGTTTGTTACTCTTGCAGTGGACCAAGTTTCAGGTCCTAATACCTGCACAGCTGGTCACAATTGTCTCTGACTCCAGGCGGTCAGTGCTGTCTTCTGGCCTCTTCAGACACACACGCGGGGCACATACACACTTACAGGCAAAGCACCCCTGGGCACCTGTCTCAACTTTCTCTAATTGTTGTTCTCTTGGGTATTTGTAGAGCTGTGCAAATGTGACTAAAGTCCCCTGCCCTGTACAGCCATCTCCCCTCCGTGCCTCGCACATGCTCCGCTTTCTTCAGACCAAAGGCTCCTCCCTGTCTCCTGGCCGCTCATCCACAGTGCTTACTGTATTCCCAATGTGTTTCCCACCATGGCTCCTTCCCACGTTTTCAGCCTGGCTAATTCCTTCCCTCCGGGGGTTTCTCTCAGGCTCACTTCATACCTTTTGTAACATCAGCTTCCACACTGACCCTCAACTAGTTCCCCTAGGGCCGCCATAGCAAAGTGCCACCACCTGGGTCAGTTGGAACAGAAATGTATATAGTTGTGGAGGCCAGACATCCAACATCAAGGCCTGGCAGGCCCATCTTGTCCCTTCCGGGCATTGTGGGCTGTAGAGACATCACTCCGCTCTACCTCAGTTTCACATGCCCATCACTCTTGGGTACCGCATTGTCATATGCTGCTCTGTTCTCTGTGTGCTCAAATCCCCTCTAATGTCAGGCCAGGTAGTAGATTAATGCCTCATGGCCGCCTTTCATTTGACTAGTCACATTTGTAATAACCACCTTCCTTTTTTATTCCTTTTGAGACAGGGTTTCTCTGTGTAGCCTTGGCTGTCCTAGAACTCACTCTGTAGACCAGGCTAGCATTGAACTCACAGAGATATACCTGCCTCTGCCTTGCTGAGTGCTGGGATTAAAGGTTTGTGTCACCACTGCCCAGAAAAAAATCAACTTTTAATTAAGTAAACCTTGTGAGGATTTGGGTGCACAAGAATTTGGGAGAGGGACACATTTCAGCCCAGAACATTATTTCAAATTTATTCTATCACTTTTCTTTTAGGCATTTCTTTGTGGGTGAGCCATAGGCGACTTCAACTTAGTGTGTCAAACAATGAGTTTAGTGAGCAGAGCCTGCACACTCTGAGATTACTTCCAGAACCTTCCTTTTAGTTACTCAGATTGGAAGCCTTGGCATCAGTTTCCTTTTCTTACCAACAACTAGTCTTCTGGCCCTGTAACTCCTGCATCAGCCCTGTTTCCGTCCAGCCGTTGTCCGAGCCGTAGCTCATTGTCTAAATGGACTTTTTTGACGTGGGAGCCTGGAGGGTCAGGAAGATAATGCCAATAGTTCAAATGAGGACCATGGCCCTGTAGGAGTGGGGAAGGACTCTGGGGGGCTGGGGAGCTGGTCTCATCTCTAAATCCTAATATTCACTCCTATCACTTCTCCCCACACTCTGTAGGGACTCACGGTCTTCCTGCAATCAGGATTCAAACTTTCTTTGCACCTGGCCTGAACTAAGTCAATAGTTGATATATTACATGTGGTAGCCTGGTCCCATCCATGACAACGAGAACATCCTAAAACACTCCTGGGAATTTGCCATTTGCCCAAAGGACTTTCCATTATCTGAAGTGGCAGCTGGCCTCCAAGAGAGTAGGTTCCTGACACTCGGCCATGTGTAAGACCTGTTATGAGGGAAATTCTGGAAGTGTGTATATTTGCAAGTTGTCTAAACAACGTTACAGAGAAGATTTGTTTTAGGAAGACGGCTGTTTGAGAGAGATCTTGCTATGACCAGGCTGCTTTTAAACTCATGATCCTCCAGCCTCAGGCTCCCAGGTTCTGTGATTACAGGCCTATGACACTATGACGAGTTGGAAAATATACTTTAAAAATTAAAATTTAAATATGATTACTGTACATTGTGCTTTGAAGACATGTTTCTGCCAGCATGACACCATCTCAATCACTAGGATGCTGAAATAGCCTTTACATATTCTTGCATTATCCTGTATTAGCTATGTAGCTTCACACATTAATATGGTAGTCCACGTACACAATTTTTAAGTAAGAGAACTTTTAAGTAAATGAATATACCTACGTTAAATACATCCTCAGATCAGAAAGATCTGTGTGTGTGTGTGTGTGTGCGCGCGCGCGCGCGCGCGTGTGTGTGTGTGTGTGTGTGTGTGTAGTATGTGATCAAAATTTTTGAGAATAGTTGCCTGGGTCATCTTTCTGTTCTGTAGTGCTGCAGATAAGAACCTAGATGTGCATCCTAAACTTATTTTCAACCTTCCCACCATTGATTTCTCTACTGGCCAAACCTGTGTCTCATGTGTCCTATTGAGGTTTGAATGTGTTGTGCCCTTAAAGCATGTATTGGGAGGCTGGAGAAATGGCTCCGTTGTTAAGTGATGTACTTACGGAGGGTCTGGATTTGGTTCCCAGCACTGACGTAGTGGCTCATAATCACCTGCAATTATAGTCCCAGGGGATCTGGCGCCCTCTACTGGCAGCCACCAGGCATGCACATGGTGCACATACATTACATACATTCAGGCAAAGGACACAAACACGTAAAAATAAAACTTTTATTTAAAATAAAAGCACGTTGACTTGATGTGTTGGGGGCATGCTGGTATGGGGTGGGGGAGGGGAGCAGGGGAAGAGGGTGGGATGGTGGGGAGAAGAGGGGGGAGGGGGCTGCGATGGGGATAAAAGGTGAATTTTTTTTCAAGCATGTGTTGGAATATGGGGCTATAAGGATGGAGTTAGTAGGTTCATGCTGGTGCCACAGGAGTGAGCCTGTCACTGTGAGAGTGGGCTGTGAGAGGGAGAATAAGGCCTGGCTTCCTGTGCATCACCCTCTTGTGATGCTGCGAGACTTTCCCCAGATGTTGGACTCTTGAACTTGGACTTCCTAGGCCCCAGAACCATGACAATAAGTTCATGTTCATAATAAGAAGCCCAGTTTGTGAATTCTGTTATAGTAACTAAAGCCCGTTTTCATACTCACCTTTTAAGCTCCAGCGTTTACTCTGCCTTCCATAGCACATTTTTACTGCCAACTGCCAGAGCGAGAATGCTGAATGTCATGTAAGATCTGTGTGCTGCAGCTTTGTTTCCAGGCCAGTGTTCCTAGGAGCAGGGAGTTTCGGGAGGTGGAGCCTATTGGGAGTTCCTCGGGTCATTGGGGGTGTGCTCTCAAAGGGAACTGTGGGACTTTGACCTCTTTTTCTGCTTTCCAGTTGTGGGGGTTTGAATGACAAATGCCTCCCGTAGGCTCCCACATTTGAGCACTTGATCCCTTGGTGGCGCTGTCTGGGGAGGTTAGGAAACATTTAGCAGGTGGAGACTTGCTGAGGACGTATCACTGTACGTGTGTGTTGGGGGCGGGGTGGGGAGGGTTGAGGATTTATATCTTCATTCCACCATCCCCCCCCCAACAACCCCCCTTTTCCTGAAACTGTTTTCCTGCCTCTGGTAGTATGCCATGCTTTGTCTGCAATTATGGACTACAGCTGCTGGGACTGTAAGCCAAAATAAACTATTTTTAATTTGCTTTTGGTCATGGGGTTTTCATTACAGAAATGGAAAAGGGACTAAGATACCAGCCATGACATAAACAGTTTACTCCACTGTGGGCTATCGCTGCCATCCTACACCCTCACCGGAGGCCCAAAGAGACGATTCTACTAAATTTTAACTGGAACCTCCCAGACTGTGGGCCAAAGTGAGCCTTTCTCTCAATTACCCGGGATACTTTGTTATGCAGATATGGAAAGAGTGGCACACCCATTCTCCTCAATCTTTCTCTTATTTTCAAGGTGGGGGTCAAAGGTTGTCTTTTTAATCCTGCCTTGGCCCTCAGTCAGCCTGATGGTTACCTTGTGCGTGTCCACAATGTTTCCGTTCAGATTCTCCACTTAGGTAGAAGGTGTGTGTGTGTGTGTGTGTGTGTGTGTGTGTGTGTGTGTGTGCACGCGCATGTGTGTGTGAGTGCATGAGTGCGTACGTGCATGCGTGTGTGTGTGTGTGCGCGCGTGCACATGTGAAATAGATAGCACCTTTGCAGACTGGAATCTCTAAGTGGATGGAGAATCTAGAGTCCTAGGCTGGCCTGGAACTGTCCATGTACCTGGGCTCAGGAGCCTCCACTCTCAGTTTCCCAAGGGCGGGGGTTGCAGGTGTGCACCGTCATATCCACCTTCATTGCTAACACCTTTTCATAATTGGTTTATTTTGTAAAAGTTCTCAGGTGATGGGATGGCCTCCATATTCTGTACAAATGACAGAAGACACTTAGTAACAGAAGAAATGGCAAACGTTGTTAGTTCCAAGGCTGTTTCTTAGCTGGAACCTCTCCTCTTTCCCTCTCTGGAATTGCTTATTAGGGATGTTTTTACAGTAACTGAACATGGAAAAGAGCAGAGGACACAGTCTCAGATGAGACAATGAGATAAAAATAGAAGATTCTCTGTTTTGGCTTCTTGTTACAAAAGCCTGATTTTAAAAACAGTCTTTTCTACTGATCAACGGCAGTCCTCACTTCCTGTAGCTGGAAACACATTTTCCTCAGTCCTTAAAAACTTAGGTTTTATCCATTTTTAGATTTTTTTTTTTTTTTTTTTTTTTTTGCCAAAGAAACACTTTTTTTAAAACCTGAGAATGAATACATTTTAAATGTAAGAGAAATTGGACGTACAGTCAGTAGAGCCTACATTTGGACTTGGCTCAGTGATGGCTACTGAGGGAATGGTGTGCGGCAATAATTTGTATTATATCTTTCTTATTTGCTTGCTTCATTTATTGCAAACATTGCCTAGAATGACCTTGATTGTTTGTGTAGAACCAGGCATAAAAGCAATTTTCAATCATGTCAATCAATTTTCAAGTTTCATGTAAAAACAGTAAGAGATACATTTTGGCTAAATGGGGTGGCAAAGGCTGATTCTCAGTTCCTGTTGGCAGGAATTTGAATGGGCTGAACTGCTCTAAAAATTATTAAATATTCATAAGATGTGCATATTCTTTGATCTAGTAATTCCTTTTTTTCTTTTCTTTCTTTTTTTTCATTGTATTCTGAAAGTATCAGTTTTGGAGATTTAGCTAGAAGAGTATTCACTGCAGCGTTGGTTATAAGAGTGATAAACATTCAGAGGCAAATCACATGGTCCTTAAGAGATAATTGATAAAATGAATGACTTTCCCACATAATGGAATTGTTGGCAGCCAGTAAACATTGCATCATAGGAGAATATCTGACGGTGCGACACGTTGCTAAGGGAATCAGACAGGCTCTATACAGTGTGCTCAGTCTGACTGCAGCTGGTTATGAAAAAAAAAGTGGACAAATTTGATTTCCCAGCTTTCTTTAGGGCAAGAAGCTACACTTGTTTTTAATACCTACATCCTGTGACTCGAACCTTCATCTAGTGTGATTACACAACTGTCTTTCCTCCAACATTGCCCTCTCCCGACTCTCACTACCTTAGCTTGCTATTTCATCTCCTCACATGTCTCCTCTTGTTTTGAGAAGCCAACTTCTCCGGGCAAATCTCTCTCCTCACCAAGATTTTGCAGAAACATAAACAACTGGTTCTGTAATTCCCCACACCCAGGACGGTTGGGCCACAGTGATGTCTACCTCAGTTGTCCAGAGTGCTTAAATGGAACAGTGTAGGAACTGCAAACCCAAAATTGTGAAGCTTCAAGTTGCATGCTGAGTATATTTTCCTCCAGAAAACTTTTGCTTGGGTCAGGCATACCCATCCTCCTACGACTGTTTTCCTCACTTCAGGCGTATCACCATTTTGCAAGAACAACTATTCTATTCTTTCAGCTCTTGCCCCTCCCAGGAACCCCTCCCACCAACTTTTTTGAAATCCTAAAGCGGGGAGGACAGCGTTCCTAAGGGAAACATGATTTGCAGAAATGAACTCCGCCCACACCAAGGATGCTAACACCTTGTCATGTGGAGTCTCTGGATCTCATAATTGAAGCTCTCCATTTCAGAGTATGCTCTTAGGTTTGAGTAACTAAAAGGCCCCAAAAGACATCCCTACCACTCCACCCCACAAATCCACCAGAGGGACAATTTGACCCCTAAAGAAATTCCAGCTCTTATTCCCAACTGCAGGCCCTGTGTGGCAACAAAGGGAATATTTTGCCCAATGCCTTTGGACTTATATGGATAATTTCGACAACAGCCACAGAGAAGGAATTCAGGATTATTTTCTCTTTCTCCTGTACAGGTTGTAGATAATCCCTGACAAAATAACTCTAAAGTCTTGGCAGTCTGAGGCCCTCTAGGTAGAAGGTCTGTCAAGGTCATACTACCATGGACTAGACTCCATGGCAGCTTAAAGCATCATATTTACTATCTTGTGGTTTCTGTGAGTCAGTGCTCTAGGGTGGCTTCGTTAGGGTCCTCCAGCTCAGGGTCTCTCTCAAGGCTGCTATCTGAATGGTGACTGGAACTGATTGAGCCCCAGATCCAACTGGAAAGGACATGCATTTCTGTTCAGGTGGCTCAGTAGGGTTTCAGGGCTGGGGCAGTATTAAGCTCTGGTGACTTCCAGCACTCCCAAGGGAGAGTCAGGAAGACCAGATCAGTATTGGCTTCATAGTCAGTTCAAGGACGTGCCTTTGTCATTTGGCCTGTAGGCAAGTCTGTGAGGGCATTTTGTTGATTAATTATTACTGTGAGAGGGACCAGCTTGTGGTGGGAAATGCTGGGCAACATAAGAAAGAAAGCTGAGCAGGCCCCAGCTTGGTGGCGCACGCCTTTAATCCCAGCACTCGGGAGGCAGAGGCAGGTGGATTGCTGTGAGTTCAAGGCCAGCCTGGTCTACAAAGTGAGTCCAGGACAGCCAAGGATACACAGAGAGACCCTGTCTTGAAAAGAAAGAAAGAAAGAAAGAAAGAAAGAAAGAAAGAAAGAAAGAAAGAAAGAAAGCTGAGCAAGCCAGTAAACAGCACTCCTCTATGGAGTCTACTTCAGTTCCTGCCTCCAAGTTCCTGCCTTGCTCTTGTTCCTGTTCGAGCCTCCATCCATGGTGCACTTGCTTCTGACATCATTGGCACTGAAATAAAACTGCACATTGTTTGTCTTTGGATGTCACAGGTTTTATCTGTGGAGCTCTATGCACTTTAAAGCAGGCATGCTGGTATTGTGCTAAGTGAAAGAAGTCAGACACAAAAGGCTGTGGGTTTGCAAGATTCTACTCACAACGAATGCTCAGAACAGGCAAATCTATAGAAAGAGATTAGTGGTTGCCAGGAACAACAGGAAGGGGAGGAGGGAATAGGAAGTGACTGCTGATGAGAGTGGCAGTGAAATGTTCCGGAACAGATTCTCTGGATTTACTAAGACCTGCTGCGAGTTTCATGACTGATACCCTTAGTGCAAAAGACAAATTCATGAGAGTAAAACACTTATTTAACTATAATTTTATACGACAATAGAGCTGTCAGGAATAGAAGCCCAAAGAACCAAGGAAAATGCTATCTTTATGGACAATGGGGTGCAGCTATCACGCAAGGATCCCAAACTCAAGAACCCAACAAGCCTTGTTCAGTCTCTCCTTGGAGTCTCTTGTCTATGACCTCAAGTTACATGACTTATAGTTCAATAAAGCCCCCGCCCCCTCCCTCCCTCCCTCCTGTCCTCTCTCTTTCTGTTGTTATTGAGGCAAGGTATCATTTGTTAGCTCTGGCAGGCCCAGAACTCTCTAAGTAGACCTAGCTGACCTAGAGCTCAAGGATTTCTGCCTGCCTCTACCTCTCAAGGTCTAGGATTTAAAGGTATGGGCTGTTACGCTTAGCTAAGACTGTTATTACTTCAAAAAACAAATCTTTATTGATTTATGCTTGAGGTTGGGCATGGTTAATTCTTTGCTTGCAATTTCACAGACCAATGAAAAGAGCCTTGCCAGGCATGGGGTGGGGTGCAAATTGCTGAGGTTTTGGAGTCAAAGACTCTGTTCCAAGTCATCTTAGGCAACTTTCTGTCCTGACCTGTGAGTCCTTTTTTTGTTTTGTTTTGTTTTTTGAGACAGAGTTTCTGTGTAGTAGCCCTGGCTGTTCTGGAACTCTCTCTCTCTCTCTGTAGACCAGGATGGGCTCAAACTCACTGAGATCTGCCTGCCTCTCCTCTCAAATGCTTGGATTAACGGTGCGAGCCACAAAGCCCAGTGACCTAGAAGCCTTTAAAAAGGGAGGACACTGGTAGTTAAGAGTGCTGTCTTGAAGGCCAGCAGTGCTAGCCAGTCTACAATGTCCTCCTATCTGCCTCGTGGGCTACCCATAGCGTGGTCCTTTCTCTTTTCTCCTTCTGCCATAGAAGATGTAAGCTGGCGGCAAAGCCAGCATTAGAATGTGATTATATTGAACCGCCGTCTATTTCCTGGCATCCAAACAAATGTATTGCCTCCCGAAGCTGAGTTTTCAGCCACTGTTCAACACTGTTGCGTCCACTGTTTCCATGGAAGCTCATTGTCACTTGGTCTTTCTCATCAAACCTAGAACAAAGCCCTGTAACTGTCTCTTAGTGTACCTAGCAGGACCTGCCACGGGTTTGAAAATTGGTGCCATATTCCCCTCAGGCAGATAGCTAGAACCTGTTCTTTACTTCCCACCACCAGGCCACTCTGGCAGGCTTCCCTTCTACAGCTGCGCACTGCTTAACAACCAGAGGATTCGCTTATAATGTGTGCCAATTGCCATGGTGTAAATATTTGCACCAAAGCCGATTTCAAGCTACCAACATGGTATCGCTGAGCACGGAGTTGGGAAAAATAGGTCACAGCCAGTTCATTCAAGATGTGAAGCTGGGTCTGGCGTGTCACTACCTCTGAGGGGTAATTAGACCATGGCTGCTCAGTGGAGCTTGTAGAAGGTACCCCAACACAACTGCTTTGGAAGGAATGGGTTTCCTCACAGCATGATGTCCTCCGAGGGACTTCTCTCTCCTGAGAATCAAGTACCCAATTATGATCTCTAAAGTAAGCTGGGAACCTGCACACGGTTTTATTAGAAAGTGGGAAAGGGGAGGTTAGGCGTCCCAATCCTCTTTGGGAGATGCGTTTTCTTTCTGACAGTGTGTGAGTTTGTATTAGAGACAACATATTCAAGCTGTTCACAAAATATCAGACCCTGTTACTTATATAGCCTGAAGGAGTCGTGAAAATATTTGACAGGGCCAAGATCATGTGCTAAGGAGAAGACAAAGGTGCTTGGAGAGTTGGCAGCCTTACAAACAGAAGCTGTGCAAACCCAGACTACTTGAAGTACTCAATCCCACGCTAAGGGTCAGCTCTCTTTGAGCGGCAGTTTGTAGATGGAATCCATTCCTGGAAGCAAAGCCCCACACAGATAAGACATTTGTGGAAACAGGTTGAGCGCTGAGGCCATTCAGAGATGGTAGGGCAGGATTTAGGGGTGGAAGGAGCTGTCTTTTGCAGCCTGTTTAGCTCTTCTCGTCAGGGGTGTGGGTTAGCTGGAGCAGCCTAGCTGCTATTCTCAATGACTCTCGTGAGTTCATACAGTGTACTTCTTCCTTGCAGAATGTCCCAATGTAGGGGTGTGTCCCAGTTGGCTGAAAACAGGAAAGTTCTACCTTGTGTGAGTATTTGAGAATACAGGCTGAATGATTTTGCTATCTTCAACATGTGGCTTCTAATATTTCTCTGCCATCAAAACTCAGCCAGCAAACTAGGAAAGATGGGGTGTGTGGAGGAAGTGAGTCTGATTTTTAAACCAAATCTCTTTATTTACATTCCTGTATAGGCCTATATTTGCAAAAGGAACAATTTTTTTCTTTTGTGTATGTGTATGCACAATGTCTGTGTGTGTGGGCATGCACCAGAAGTGTGTGTGGAAATCAGAGGTCAACATTGTGGATTTCTTCTTCAACCTTTGTGAGGGTTCTGAAGATAGAATTTAGGTGGCCAGGCTTGTGTGGTAAGCTCCTTTACTCACTGAGCCGTCTCACTGGCCCCCAAAGAGGAGCAATTGTTAAATTAAACAAGCATTAATTTATTTCTCAGTACTCTTTTTTTTTTTTGGTTTCTTGAGACAGGGTTTCTCTTGTAGTCCTGGCTGTCCTAGACTCACTTCGTAGACCAGGCTGGCCTCGAACTCATAGAGCTCCACCCGCCTCTGCCTCCCGAGGGCTGGGATTAAAGGCGTGCGCCACCATGCCCGGCACAAGCATTAATTTGTGACCTCCTGCTTTTATCCCAAGCCTGCGATTCTCCTTCACAGCGCCTGTATGGGCCTCACTCTTTTTTTTTTGCCTCACCCTTTCTCAAACAAGTTTACTTGGTTAGAGGAACAAAATCTTCAGTGGGCAAGAAGTTCTATGTGCCACAGACAGACATAATTTGTGATCAGAAATTTAATTTATTAAAGGTATCTTTACTCACATTGGGCAATTTAGCATTTAAAAGTTATATGTTTCAGGGAAAATTTTATATTAGTCAAGTAAGTATGAAACTATGATAAATATGAGATATTTATACACCTATAATATGTTTCCTATATTAGTCAAGTAAGTATGAAACTGTGATAAAATGAAAAAAAATGCAGCATTCTAAGTTATGTTGGGTCTCCACCCAGTAGAGTAACTTCCTTTTCTTTTAGTCCCCCTATCCCACCCCTACCCCTTTTGAGACAAGTTCTCAGCACATAGGTTGGGATAGTCTCAAACATTTAATAAAAATCTTATGATTTAAGAGGCAGAGGCAGGTGGATTGCTGTGAGTTTGAGGCCAGCCTGATCTACAAAGCGAGTCCAAGACAGTCAGGGCTGCACAGAGAAACCCTGTCTTGAAAAAAAAAAAAAAAAGAAAAAGAAACAAAAAATTCTTATGGATAAACAAAAATATCATGCACCAAAATTAACCAGACCCAAAGCATGAAGTTCAGTGACATTCCCTCCAGTCAGGACAGGATTCAGAAGAGACCTTCTGGATCTTCCCCTGAAGTTTACAAATTCCTGATCCTCTTGCCCTGGCTTCCTGGATGCTGAGGATTGCACACCCAACATTAATGCTCTCCTTTTACCTGATTTTATCTTCAATGGGGTGCTAGGGATGGAAGATGGAAGGAAGCCAGTGAGACAAACCTTGAGGCCGTGTCTTCTCAGCACCAGTAGGAATATTCTCTGATGGCTCCTAGCCCTCCTCTCATTACAACTTCTTGGATCTTAGTCCCCATGGTCTTGTTAAATCCACTAACTTATTTATTCATTGCTGTGGGGATTTTAACCAAAGACAGCATGGTCAGCAATTAATATTCTTGCAATTATTAGGTCAAATAAAATATATCCTTCTACCCCTAGCTCAACCTTTTTTTTTTTTTTTTTTTTTTTTTTTTTTTTTTGTCATGAGCAGAGCTTTTGAGAAGATTTATTCCCTGAGATTCAAAGATTTGCATCTGGAAGACAATGAATAGTAGAAGAATATGTTGAAAACTGACTTTCTGTTCTGTATATTGAGATAGCCAAACCTACTCCATTTTGAAGCAGGCCACCATATTGAGCCTTATCAGTTTCTCAGAAAGGTTCATTAGACTTCCCGAAAAAAGCCACAGAAAAGGGCAACCATTCAGCAACTGCCTTGACCTCTGGCCTGGGGCTAAACTAGATATGAGGTGACCGGTCCTTCCCCAAGGTCGGAACCAATCAGGAACATGCACGTATCCCTTACCATGAGCCCAACCAATCCTAACAAAGGTTGGATGACCACAGCTGGAAATCCCCTAACTGGCTTTAAAAGGAGCCTGCGAGCTCCTCTCGGAGTCTCGGACCCTTACAAATACGTGGTGGGATAGTGACCTGCTTTATTTGTTCTTATTACCAAAGGATGAAGCAGGTCATTGAGCATATGGCAACTCTCAGGGACTTCAGGCATGTTATCGGCAAGGTCACGTTGCTGATGACGGAGAAGGGTCAGAAACACACCAAAAAGCGTGAGCTGCCAGGGGTCGCTAAGACTGTCAGATTTTTGCGTTCAAACACAGAAGCGGGAAAGTTCACTCAGATGGTTCCTTGGATGATGCTCCAAAAGCGATTTGGCGCACTTCAGTCTTTGTGCTTCAAAACAAGAAGGAGCATGGATTAGCGCAGACAGCTGTCTCTGGGCACCTCCATCAGTGTGGACTAAAACGCTGACTGCTTGTGTGTTAGAGATGCCTTGTCCTGTCTCGCTATCTTTGCCTTTTCTGATCATTCTTCACGTTTTACTGAAGTGAACTCAGCGGAAGAGCACAGCCTACAGATACATCAGGTTTTAGACACTCTACCCTTCTAGAATTAGGCTGCTAGAGGTGTTCGATCGCTAGGATGGGGAAAGAAGTGCCTTGGAGTTGATTTTCTTCTATATGTTTGAGTAAGAAACTGTGTGGCTTCTGTGGGGTTCAAGAAGTGTGAATTTTCCTGCTGGAGCCCCAGGTAGCCAAATCTTCTGAGGTTTCCGTCAATTAAATATATTTCCTGCCTCAGATAAGACAATGAAACGCCAGATTTTTTTTTTTTTTTTAAAACTGATAAATGAGATCAAAATGTCCATTGTTCGACCGGAGAGATGGCTCAGAGGTTAAGAGCACTGGTTGCTCTTCCAGAGTTCTTGAGTTCAGTTCCCAGCAACCACATGGTGACTCAGAACCAGAAATAATGAGAGAGATCTGGTGCCCTCTTCTGGCATGCAGATGTATGTGCAGCCAGAGCACTGTATACATAATAAACAAACAAACAAATAAATCTTTAAAAAATTCCTATTGTCAATATTTACTGACTCTTGATAAATATTAATCTATCCTCTGGTGTTTATTTGCTAGGATAATAGAATGTGGAAAACTCCTAGTGATTACTTAGATATGACAAATAGTATTTCACTTGGAAACTCTAATGGGCAGGCTCAGTATTGTGCTGAGAAGAGTTCTGAACATCTCCTTCTTCCCCAGTATGTGCTCTGGGTGAGGGAGTCAGAGGCAGTGATGTGTTTGCCATAGTCATTTATCCATCCATCCATCCGCCAAATCCTGGCTGTCTACCGTATGCAAGGCATTTTTCCAGGGGCTAAGACACAGTTTTGGTTGTCAACACTATATTCTCGCTACACAGTAATATTCTTAGAGGTGACTCTGTAATCTTGGCCAAATTTATCATTTTACAGATCCACAGAAAGCAAGTGTATCCTGAATTAGCCACTCAAAGACTCCAGCAGAGCACTGCCCCGCTGTCTACCGGTGGCCTTTCCACTGTCACCGAGTGGAAATTGTTGGCAATTTTCATTCTACAGCTATGGTTGCAGAAAAATCTGTGATCTGCTCCCCAATCTGTTTAAAAACTGCCCTTCCCCTAACCCCAGCACAGGCTGTGGCCCAGAAATAAGGAGTCTTTTCCTCCTCCTTGGAGCCTACCATGCAGCCATGCCTGTGGGAAATTCCTGTTTGCTGACAAAGATCATTGTATGAAGCATAGGATGCCTGAGGGGGATAGGAGCCCTGATGTGTGAGAGGGGTGGGAGCCCTGATGTGTGAGAGGGGTGGGAGCCCTGATGTGTGAGAGGGGTGGGAGCCCTGATGTGTGAGAGGGGTGGGAGCCCTGATGTGTGAGAGGGGTGGGGGCCCTGATGTGTGAGAGGGGTGGGAGCCCTGATGTGTGAGAGGGGTGGGAGCCCTGATGTGTGAGAAGGGTGGGGGCCCTGATGTGTGAGAGGGGTGGGGGCCCTGATGTGTGAGAGGGGTGGGAGCCCTGATGTGTGAGAGGGGCGGGGACCACAGTAGGTCAAGGTATCAAATGGTAGTTGGGTAATTTTCCCCATGGCTGAATTCCAGGGAAACTTCCCCTGATATGATTCTGTTGTTCAAAATCAGCTCATTCTGCCCAAGGCTTTGAAAGCAGACATGTCTGAATAGGTGGAGAGGCCTCTGGGAAGAGTGGTTGGTTTCTCTCATCAGGATCCAGTTTACTCCAGCAATTCCTGAGCTCACTTCTCCTGTGTTCTTGAGGCAGGGGTGTGTGTCTTCTTACTGTGCTTTTAAACTGAACTTGAAAGCGCTGTGAAGCAGGCCACCCTATCTCTTTTCTTGCATGGTCTTCATGGCAAATTAGCATGTACGGACCTGCCTGGAAAGTCCAAAAGGTCTCCTCAGAGCTGTGTGAATCCTGGGTTAAGATTTGGAGGTGGGGAAACTCATGCCACTAGCGGGGGAAGGCTTTGTTTCATGCCCAGAAACTTTCCTTTCAAAGGAGCTGCAGAGCGCTGGTTAAAGGAGTGTTGGAAGGGTTGGCAGGAAATTAAGGAAAAAACAAACCTGCAGTGGACACTCTAAGCCACATCTACCCACAGGCCATGGCTTTAAGAAGCTCATAAGCTGCCGTTATGCGTAGCAGGAGCTTGAGGGGCCCAACTCAGGTCCCTCTTAATACACCCTGATTATCACCCACAGACAACTTCATCTGGCTCTTTGTCTGGGGTTGGTCTCTGCTGCCACTTCCTAGGGCCCAACTTGAAGGCTGGGAAGGTAACCCCAGGAACTGTGATCAGAAAAGGAGGGGCAGGAGTTGATAGGCAAATCTCTCAGCTTCTTTTCTTCATAGTTACCTCAGGGGTGCACTTCCTGATCTCCCAGGCTGCTTCCCAGCTTTCTGCACCGTTCTTCTCAGCATGTCTCTGTTGGCTTATCTCTTCATTCGTCAGTAGCCTTTAGCTGTAGTAAAATACCTGAGGTAATTGGCATATGAAGAGAAAGGGTTACAGCCTTAGAGGATTCAGTCTGTGGACCGGTGGCCTTGGGAGCTTTGGTGGGGCCACACCACCATGCTAGGTCTGTGTTTGTTGGAGCAAAACCATTCACCTCAGACAGCAGAAAAGGAATCGAGAAACATGTTGTGCCTGGGGCCTCAGATTCCTCTGAGGGCTTGTCCCTAATGACTTAAAGAGAGCACCATCCTAGAGGCCAAGCTTTGATGCACTGACTTAGGCAGATAAGATAAATTATAGCCCCTATTTCTAGCTCAGTCATTGAGATGCCTGGTCTTGACTACCACCTTGATTGGATTGAGAAGCATCTAGGATATTAGTGCAGCACAGTTGTTGGTGTGCCCGTGAGGCATTCTCAGAGGGGATTAGCTAAGGGGAAGAAGGCTCACTTGGGTAGCATTATCCAATAGGCAGGGACCTAGATGGGCTAAAAGAAGGAAGAAGGAGGAAACTTGCTGATGTATGTGTGCTTTCCTCTCTCTGCCCCTGGCTGGCATGTGGTAACCGGCCTTCTGTGTCATGATCCCCTGCCACTGTGGTATTTTACCTCGGGCCCAATGTGAGAAGGCTAAGGAATCATAGACAAAGACCACAGAAGCTGAGAAACAAAGGTCACCAAACAAATCTTTCCTTTCTTTTTGTTGTCTTTCAGGTATCTGCCCCAGTGAGATAAAACCAAGCATAGTCGTTGATGATTCTGGTTACTTTCAAATAAATGCTTGGCTTTCTAAAGCCTTATCTCAGGCTTGATTTTTGGGTAACCAAACAAGGCCTGACATGCTTCTGTGTAAAAGCTTTTTTAAAAAATGCCTTCAGATGAGGCGATGAGATGAGAGCCGTTTCCACTCTGTTCTAGCTCTTTCTGGACTCTCACTGGCTGGCTCAACTCAGCTGTTCTGGCCCAAACTCCTCTCCAAGCTGACTGACTCAATCTGGCTTCTCTTGGATCTGACTGAATTACTCTGCAGGCCTCAAACTAATTCTGGCAATAGCTTTCAATCTTCTCTGGCTTGTTCTGTCTGTACCTGTGCCTAGCTTGTTCTCTCTGCAATTTGTTTCTATAAAACTGTTCCAGTTTTAAAAACCTCTAGGTTAAAAAACAAACAAACCAACCTCTTCTCTCTTCCTGTGCTGCTCTTAAGTAGGCTCTCTTTTCCGTCCTCTTCTTGAGAGAGTTTGGCTTATCCTATCTCTGACTCATTCTGTCAAATCTCTCTCTGGTTTGTTACTTTGTCTGCCCCTCAATGAGATGTCACTTTCAAACATGGCTGCTTCCTTCTATAAGCTAAACTTACTTTCGCTGTTTGGAATTAAAGGTGTATACTAGGGGCGTGTCTGTATTCCACCCAGATCATCCTGTAATCCACAGTGTGTCTGACTCCAGCTGGATCACAGAGACCTTGAAGGTCTTTGGATGTGATCCTTTGCTAGAGCAGCCATGTTGCCCCACCTCTGTGTCTTCTCCACAAAACCAAAGTGTCCAGAAGGTGAAAGGGAAGCTTCAGAGCATCGGTTCTCAACCTCCTTAACGCTGTGACCCTTTAATACAGTTCTGTTGGACCCTAGAGTCCACTCGGGTAGGGGGTCGTCACGAGAGACCACTCGAGGACCACAGTGTTGATGCAAAAGCATAAGGTTTATTGCTGACGCGCGTCAGGGGACCTCAGCACTCACTCGGGAGGCAGAGGCACCCCGAGTCACTGTTACAGGCTACTTTTAAAGGCTAAAACCGCAAAGGTTAAGAGGGGCTGTGTGCCCTATGTTAAGATTGGCTCTGGTGGTCGCTAAGGGTGCTTGTCTAAATATTATTGGCTATTGTAGGGGTTGTTGGTCTTGGGGGCTATTCTTGGCAGGGAGGGGTGTTGGGGAGTTTCCAGGGAATTTCCAGATGGTATTTTTCTGAGAATTGTTTACCTTAGTTGAAATTGTTTATCTCAGTTGGCTACCTTGATCTCAGAAACTGAAACTGGCCTTCAATTTTTCCTGGGTCACTTTCCCAAGCTTGTCTGGGTCACGTTCCAGGCTTAGGCTGAGACAGAGAGAGAGCCTTACAGTTTCTCATGGTGTGTGGGGGGGGACCCGCAGACATACAATTATTTCCATTGATACTTCATAACTGCAATTTTGCTACTGTCATGAATCATAGTGTAAATACTTGTGTTTTCCAATGGTCTCAGGAGACCCCTGTGAAAGGGTCGTTTGATTCCCCCAAAGAAGTCTCAACCCCCGGGGTTGAGAACCACTACTTTAGAGCGACCCTAAAGATCTTACGATGCCATGGCTGAGCAGAGATGCTCAGAGCTTCATGGGTACCACAGACTCCTCTCCTCTGCCGGTGGGTGGATCAGTGTCTGCACAGCTGGGGTTTATCTTCTCAGAGTTGGGAGGCACCACAGGGTGAGCAAAGTCACAATCAGAACTGGATGGGAGAAATTCCAGTGTGACTAAGTGCAACACTTGCCTTGTGGGGGGACCCTCCCTGGGTGGAGCTCCATCTCAACCCTGAAACACTGGGGGTGTCTGTGGGACAGAGTTCAAGGGCATTTGCTCACTTCAATGGAAGTGAAGGGCACAGCTCACGGCTTCGAATCTCTGGCCTGAAGGAGCACCTGTCCCCTTTCTTGTGAAGTCAGTGTCCTCACTGCATAGCCACGTACACTGTCTTTTAGAAGATGCCAGGTCCCAGGGCATGGTGGTTTTGTTTACCAGGGATAGCTGTGTGAACAGTGTCTTAGGGTTAGGTTGCGGTGGACTGTGGTCACAAGCAGAGTAGCCTGGATTTCCTCATCCTCTCTCTGTAGCTTGCTGGAAAATACCGTTCCCAGCTGTATTTGTTTTTCATGTTCGTGTGATGACACAGCTGGCAGCAACTGTCTGTAGAACATCACTCCGACTTTGGCTCCCTGTGGCAGGTCGGGCTTAGGTCTGTGCTATTGGCAGGACAGGAGGAGGAAGGAAAGGGGGAAATGAAAAAATAGTTCTTTTAAAAGATGTTTTATTAGCTCTTTGAAAATCTTGATCATATTCATCCAGTCCCCTAACTCATTCTAAACCCACTCTTTTCTTCTCAACCCACCCCCATATGTTGTTCTTGCTCCCCCCCCAATCTGTCAATTTGTGCTGCTGTATGTTCTTGGATGTGTTGCCTTACATTGGATTGTGGTCAACTTAGCAGGGGCCACTTTTTTTTTTTTTGAGACAGGGTTTCTCTGTGTAGTCTTGGCTGTCCTGGACTCACTTTGTAGACCAAGCTGGCCTCGAACTCATAGAGATCCACCTGCCTCTGCTTCCCTGAGTGTTAGGATTAAAGGCCACTATATCCTGCTGGGCTACACACTTAAAGAAAACGGATTCTCTCTTTTCCAGCCACTATCAATTGCCAATAGCTCCCAAGCAGTTGGGAGGCAGAGGCAGGCAGATCTCTGTGAGTTCAAGGTCAGCCTTGTCTACAAGGTGAGTCCAGGATAGCCAAGGATACACAGAGAAACCCTGCCCCCCCCCAAAAAAAAGAAACAAGAAAAAAAGAAAGACGCAATTGCCAATAGCTCCTTGGCTAGGGGTGGGACTTCACACCTGCCTCCTTTCCCCATGTTGCAATTTGTTGCAGTTTGAGTCCGCACAGGTCTTGCGCATGCTGCCTGATGCTGTGAGCTCATATGTGCAGCTGGCTGGTTGTGTGGTTCTCATCCGAGGAAGCAAATGTTGTTTTTCTGATTCCATTGGCTTTTCGAGGCGTTTCTCCTTTTTCTGACCTTCCCTGCGACCTCTGCTTGCACCTGCTCTTCCTCACACTCTGTGGCCCTCGTATGCTTTGAAGGCTAAGGAATTGCTAAACTAAGAGACAGGGAGACATTCGAAATTGACGAGTACAGTGGGCTCACAGGGTGACAATGAGGACAGTTACTTTTGTTGAATGTCCACTATGTACAAGGATGGTCTAAGATCAAAACATCACAGGAATGAAATATTATAATTATTTCCTTTTTTTTTTTTTTTTTAAAGAAATGAAATGATGGCACAAAGACGTTCAGGAAAGTTCCCAAGATTACAGAGATAGGAAGGACTGGAGCCAGGCTACCTTCAGCGAACACTCACTCAGCACCTGTTATGTAGTAGACACTGGTAAGTGACCAGGACGGCTTCCTACATGGGCAGCCGGGTAAAAACCCAAGCTGCATATCGGAAGCAAGCTCTCCTCCAGCAATCTGTGACTCTGAGGAAACTAAGAGAGGCCCATGCGATGAGAGCCCCCGTGGCCATTTTACCTTGTGGGGCAGTCAAAAAGGGAAGGCTTCTGGGAAGGTGTGACCTTCAAATTGCAATATTATATTTTATTTTACTGCTTTTCAACAGTCCTTTTAAAGTTAAAATTTAGATTTTTTTTCTATGATGGTTTCATACATACACGTTACCATACTTTGCTTCAGCCTCTGAACCTGAGGGAGAGGAGAATTTCAGCAAACGGCGCAGACAAAAGCATGAAAGGAAAATCCAGAAAAGGCGGGAGGCAGAGGAGAAGCAGAGGTAGGTCAGTCTGATGGAGGTGTTTGTTTTCCCAGCTGAGGTACCTTCTTCCTAGATGACCCTAGTTCATGACACATTGACAAGAAACTAACCTGCACGCGATGCCGACCTAATAGATGGAACTGGAGGGCAGTTCACACCGCAGCTCCAGGGCTGAGAGATGGCACACCCAGCCTGCTCCCTGCCTCTAGCCTCTGCCCTGGGCCCTGTTTAAGAAGTCATGCAGTGGGCAGGGTGGGGGAGTGGGAGCCTTGAGAGGTGGGAGGGGGCGGGAGGACTTTGAATCTTGCCCGAATTACCTATGCACCTAGCAAGACGAGGCTCGAGCTTGCTGTTCCCACTTCTTATTGAAAAGGCTCACAATGTTTTGCCGGGGAAACAAGGGAGCTAACGCTATGTGGGCAGAGATTAAAGCTCACAGCATTTCAGGCTCGGGCTTGTTCCAGAAGCATGGTTCTAACAACTCCCTGAGAGGGTTTCAAGAAAACCCCAGGGTGTGAAGCTGCCCAGCCAGATGGTCTAGTAAAGGGGAAAAAACACCTCTTGGAATAAATAATAACAATAACAGAAGGGCCAATTAATCCTGGAGGGAGGAGAGATACAGAGGCCAAGGGGAGGGAGGAGGGGGAGGAAGAGAAGGAGCGGGTTGTATCCAGCAGGCTGCTGGCATCTGGGGTTCTGGAATTCCATGTCTTGTTTTCCACCCCGACTCTTTCTCACTGTGACTTATGGGCAAACTCCACAGCTTTGCCAGGGTAGGGGTCTTGAAGAAGAAGTACACAGGTGTGGGAAGGCGACCTGCAGATACTCACAAGCAACCCATTTCGTCCCGAGGGAAGCTTTTGCTCCTGGGCTGTATGCACCACGCAGCCAGGGCGGAGCTCTCTGTGCTGTGAACTGTAGTTCCCAGGGCCCGCTGTACGTCCCTAAGACAAACCCATCCTAGTGTGTCCGCGTGGAATGGCTGTGCCCAGAAGCCGAGAGGAGAGTGAGTTGCTTTAAAGAACAAAGGCCCAAGTTAAAGGAAATATACACATATGGCCAAAGCATTGTTAATCCCACCGGTTGAGATTAAGACCCCTACCACAGTTCAAAGCCAAATTTGAAGCAAGCTTCAACTAAATACTGGTCAGGCTGATGGACTGCTTGGCCAGGTCTGTCTCTGGATTTCCAGAAAACTGCCCCCAGTCACGTTTTGTGGGGGCCTAAAAAGGCAAAACCTATAATTTACTGCATTTTCCATAAGGTCCAATCAGCGGCCAGCATGCCTCCTGCCTACATCCATCCTATCAGGGCCAAGTGTATATCCTGATGTGTTTCCTGTCCACGCATCTCCTGCCCACATGTGATCAAGCACATCTGTTGCAGATGGGTCAAACAAATACAGGACAAACCAGAACCT
Source organism: Acomys russatus (assembly GCF_903995435.1). Classification (NCBI taxonomy): domain Eukaryota; kingdom Metazoa; phylum Chordata; class Mammalia; order Rodentia; family Muridae; genus Acomys; species Acomys russatus. The sequence continues at coordinate 78,106,273 of NC_067139.1, forward strand.
ATTCTTAACTGCAAGTAGAACTCTTAGCCTGCAGGGTATATTTTTCCTGTTTGGCCTCACAGGATTACGGAGAGCCTCATCTGTGGTGTCTGCTTTATAAACAGGTCCAGAGATTGTTGTGTTCACACCAGAGGCCCTGTCAACCTGCGTTTCCTTTACGCTTAAATCTTACGTGGTCTAAAAAACTTGGTATAATTTGGGCTGGAGTTAAAATTTCAGCGGGATGGGTGGGCAGTCTTGGTGTCCATGCATTTAGTGATTTAAGGACTGGAAAGGCGTCACAGGTTTTGTGGGGCCATACAGGGCTGCCATGCAGTGCGGGGCTGCTTGGGTTGCTGCCTATGGAAGGCGACAAGGAGGTGGAAGTTGTGGCCAAAACTCACCCAGTACCACTGGCAAAGCTGTCTGTTCAGGGCAGGGCTGTCCCGTCTAGGACGAGATGCATTATAACAAAGGGAGGGCCTTTTTCTAATTATTTTTATGTATTTATTTTTATGTATTTATTCTAATTATCTTTATTTTTAATTATTCTGTGTAAGGGTGTACCTGGTACTGAAGGAGACCAGAACAGGGTGTCAGATCCTCTGGAACTGAAGTTATAGATGGTTTTTGAGCTGCCATGTGGATGGCGAGAATCAACCAGTGGCCTTTGAAAGAGCAGCCAGTGCTCTTCACCACTGAGAAACCCAGGAAGATGGGGTTGGGTGAGACTTATGATCAAAGAAAATGTTTTCCTTTCTTCTTTCCTGTGTTCCTCTACTGTCTACTGTCTACCTCCCCGTCACCCTCTGCCACCCCCCCTCACCTCCTGCAACCCCCCGCCCCACAGTCTTCCTAAAGTGTCTCTGGAATGTGAGCAGGTGACTCTCCACATAAGAGCTCCATGGTAGGATACATCTGAGAAAAGCTGGGTCTACCACATAGAAACTCACTTAAACATGTGTGGGTTTTTTAGAACATGGACCATGGGACCTGATTCGTGAACCTTTCAGAGTTAGTTTACATGACTGCTATGGTCTTCTCTCCAGAATCTAGGTGGGAGTGTAATTCCCAATACACGAAGATTAAGAAACGTGGTCTTTCTGTGGTTCAGTCTTGAGGGCTTGGCTTTCAGGGCTGGGATGAGCGCTTTACAAAGGGCTTAAAGGTGAGGACTGTCTGTCATCTGAGGACGTAGCTGAGAGGGTTCCATCTTAGAAACATAGAGGTGGGCCCTCAATAGCCCTGAACTTGCCAGTTCTACATAAGCCTTCAGAACCACGAAGACTCAGTCTCTGTTATTTATAAATTACCCAGTCTGAAGTAATTTTTCTACAATAGCACAAACAGGCAGATGCAATGCCATGGAGGCATCTTCGAAAACTAGTGTATCATGGATTTCCATATGATCTTATGTCGCTGACACTTTGTTTATTGGATTCACATTTAGAACAAAATTGCCTGGGAAGTTTATCACTATTATTTTATTAAGTGGGAGTGATTCAACTCAAATTCCAATGAATGATCTTGATTTCCTAGTCATGGGCTCCCTGGCAGAAGAGACAGCCACTTACAGACAGTCACTAGCGGAAGGTCTGACGGTCATTACCGCTTTAGTGTATGGGTAACATCTCCTTCACAGACCCTGTAAAAGCATCAACAGCAGGAGTGGTTGCTTGGAAATAAAGAGATTTGAGAAAAAGCATTTACAATTTTTAAAAATCTTATGTGCTGGAGTGCTTTCCCTGCGTGTATGGCTGTGCACCACATGTGCGCCCAGCACCTATGCAGGGCAGAAGAATGCGCTAGATCTCCCGAGCGTTGGAGTTATAGGCAGCTGTGAACCATCAGTGCCTGAGCGTTGAACCCTGGTCCTCTGCAAGAGCAGCAAGTACACTAACCCTTTGTCCTGCTCCCCCCAGTCACCTCAGAATGATAGCAGAAGACAGCAAAACAAAGACTCCAAAAGATAGGACACATGCCTTAAACTTGCTGCCAACAAGGAATTAAGCAGACCATAACAGACTTCTTTCTCATGAATTTCCAAATGTGGAGAAACATCTGCCATCTCCCCCAAGCCTCAAACCATTTAAGAAAAGGAGGTCAGGATACCCTTGGCTCTTCTGTGCACGCACCTTGTAGGATCCACTAGAAGACTGAGAGACATTTACGGAGGCTAAGGGCTTTGTAACTGAACTCATACAGTGTGGCTCTCCTTGAGGCCTGGGGATACCAAGGCTGGAAGGGACTTGGAGGCCAGGTGGGTGGGGATTGGCTTCCGAAACACAAGCTTTGTGCTCCATGGAGCATGGGTAGTTAGAGGGATGGTCTGAGATCCATCAGAAAAAACAAAATGGAGAAATGTGTTGTCACACTTGGAAAGCTGGTAAGTTTCATGGCTCTAAGAGCTTGAGATGTTCAGACAAGCCTTCGACCCACCTACATGTGAAGGTTGCTTATTATTTCTTAATATGCATGGAATAACACGTATGTATGTATGTATGTATGTATGTGTGTATGTTACTCATTAAACTCTTTTTTTGTTTGTTTGTTTGTTTTGTTTTGTTTTGTTTTCGAGACAGGGTTTCTCAGTGTAGCCTTGGCCATCCTGGACTCACTTTGTAGACCAGGCTGGCCTCGAACTCACAGCGATCCGCCTGCCTCTGCCTCCCAAGTGCTGGGATTAAAGGCGTGCGCCACCATGCCCGGCTTCATTAAACTCTTTGATTCATGAAAACTAAAAAAAAAAAAATCACCAAAAATATAACAGCTTCCGCACTGTTTGCTACAATATTCATGCTGGCTTGTTCTCTTATAGATTTGGAATTAACAAAACAAAACAACCAGCCAACCAACCAACTGACAAACAGAAAAACCCCACCAAAACACTTAAGGGGCAGAATGATAATAGCATGACATTGAGAGGTGTTTCTGTTTCTGTGTGGGAGAAAGAGTTCTGGCTCCGAACCCAAGTGCAAATCCCTTTGCTAAGGTGCAGGGTTAGAGAAGAGGTGTGTTATGGCAATGTGACCATCCAGCTCACCTTGCCTATTGCAAGTCAGAAAGTGAAGAACTTGGGGACTTGCAAATGTTTTCTTTTGGTACTTCAGGCTAGCTCAGTGGAAGATGTTCCACAAATTTATGAGAGTGACTATTATTTTTGTTTGTTGGATGGCGTTAGCTAAGGCTTACTAATTGTTGATTATTTCTAACTTCCCGTTTTTGCTCTCACAAATGTGAGAGTGATAAGTTGTGAGCAGATCTTCCTTCTCATAAGATAGAGAAACAGGAGCTGGAGAGACGGCTTAGCAGTTCGGAGCACTTGCTGCTCTTGCAGAGGACCTAGGGTTTGGCTCCCAGTGCCACGTGGTGATGCACAACCGTTTGTAAGTCCAGTTCCAGGGAATCTACCCTATGTCCCCTTTTGGCCCCTGTAGGCACAAGGGGGCAGTCACATGATGTGCATATATACACACGCAGGCAGAACACTGATACTCAAAATACAGAAATCTAAAGAGCAATCTAAAAAGAGGGACAAGCCAGGTAGGTGGAGGAGATGGCACAAATCTCAACAAGTTAAAGCTTTTCAAAGGAACTATAGGCCACTAGTTGTATACTTATCAGGGTAGGGGTGAAATTAAGGATGTAATAAAGGCCCCTCTGCAAACACCTGAAATGGAGAGGTGTCAGTTTCCGGACATGAGAAAGGAAACACCTTCTGGCTGACGTGAGCAGGCTGTAGAGAACTGGAAAGGCTAGCCGCGATGGCCGCGCAGCTACGGCTGCATTATAGCAAATCTCGAGAGTAAGTTTCTTTCAATTCCTGTGTTCTGTTGTCTATTGGATTGTATGTGTACATGTGGTGATGGTGACAGAAGCCCCCAAACTGTGCAACTCGGCTGTGCAAGCTGTCCTGTCCTAGGAAGTCTGTTCTTTGATGTTCATGATCTGAACTTTAAAGTTTCCCAGATTCGCTCATTAGCAGGTGCTTTTGCTAATAGCTAGGGCTATTTGCAGGAGTCTGTCCCGCGCATTCCAATCTGACGTCCTCTGCCGTGAAGGTCACTATGCTAGTCTCATCTGACTGTTTTGCAGCCATAGCTCTTGGTTCCCCTTTCAATATCTTTTCTGGAGGCATCGATGCAATTCCTTTACTATTTACACTGAGCACTGCTGCGCTCCCTTATTAGAAGGTGCTGGATGGACACTGCATCCAGGCTCTGTTGCAGCATATGTGATGATGATGAGGAGGAGGTGTCTAGGTTAAGCTCTCTGTTGCTGCAACAATACACCCCGGTCAAAAAGCAAGCTGAGGAGGAATGAGTTTATTTGGCTTATGCTTCTACATCACTGTGCATCATTGGAGGGAGTCAGGACAGGAACTCAAGCAGGGCTGGGACCTGGAGGCAGGAGCTGATGCAGGCACAGGTCATGGCAGGGTGCTGCTAACCAACTTGCTTCGCATGGCTTGCTCATTCTGCTTTGTTCTAGAACCCTGGACCAACCACCAGCCCAGGGGTGGCACTACCCACAATGGGTTTAGCCCTCCCCCACAATCACTAATTAGGAAAATGCTCTAGAGGCTGGCTCACAGCCTGATCTCATGGAGGCATTTTCTCAACTGAGGCTCTCCCCTCTCAGGTGACTACAGTTTGTAGCCAGCACAGAGCATTTGCTGAGACAGCTGAACCCTGGACCTTTGTCTCTTCCAAGGTTGCCCTCCCCTGGTGCTCTCCCCCAGCCCTAGGGCACCCTTCAGAATTCTTGTTATACCCTGTACAAATTCTGTTATTATAGAAGAAGGTGAATTCAGAACATGGCTGTCCTGTTAAAAGATCACATCCAAAGACCTTCTAGATCTGTGTGATCTGGCTGGCAAGAGATCACATCCAAAGATTTTCTAGGCCTGTGTGATCCAGCTGGAATACAAACACGCCTTTAATCCAGGAGACAGAGGCAAACAGATCTGAGTTCAAGGCCAGCCTGGTATAGAGCATGAATCAGGTAAAGAAAAGCTTAGGTCCAGGCGTGGTGGTACACTCCTTGAATCCCAAAGGAAGGTAAAGTTAGTTTGTAGAAGGAAACACCCATGTTTGAAAGTGATGTCTAATTGAGTGGCAGAAAAGGTGACAAGTCAGAGAAGATTTGACAGAATAGGATACGCCCACCTCTCATAAGAAGAGAGAGGAAAGGAAAACTACTTAAGAGGCAGTTTTGCAGAGAGAGCAGGGAGTTTTACCAGGACAGTAATAGAGAGATGGGTTGCAGAGAGAACTCAGGTGTAGACGGAACAAGCTAGAAAATAAGAAGAAGCCAGAAAATTAGAGCAGATCACTAAGTTAGTTTCAGGCCAAACAGAGCAGTTCTGGGCCAGATCAAATCAGTCAGCTGGGAGAAGAGTTTGAGCCAGAACAGCTGAGTTGAACCAGCTCAGAAAGAACAAGTAAGGGTGAGCTTATTAAACAGTAAGTCTCAGAGGCTGAAAACATTCTGGGCCTAGGTTAGATTGTACAGAGGCTAGAAGCTTCCAGGACGAGGCCTAGGTTAGCACAGAGACAGTTGTACAAGGAGATAGAAGTTGCTTTAACATATTATGGCTCAATAATTGTTCATAGTAAGGATTCCATGTGTTTGAATCATGTTAGCAATGTATTATTAGAAACAAAAAAATTTAAAAATTTAAATTACATATTCATGTTGAAAAATGCAAACACTGTAGAAGGTACAAATGAACAAGTCTCCTACAACCAAATATGGACATATTTATTAGTTCTTTACATAGCAAATAAACAACTAAGAAAACTCCAACTTTCCTCAGTTCCTGCTACCCTTGCTCCAGCTGAGCCTTGCCCTCCCCCCTTACAGTACTTTCACATTGTTAGGGACAGCATTTGTTCTGAGTATGGTCTGCTGCATAACTGCAGTCCTGCTCTCTGCTTTGCCGTTGGTAGAGTCTAATACCTTAATTATGTGCCGTTATTCCCGGTAGAATTGTCTATTAATTCTAGAGAGGGACATGTCACAGTATGCCACCACCAAGGAGAATGTCTCAAGTCAAATGGATATCTTCCCTGACATGGTGGTAATTGTTCATTTTAGTCACATTTTAATTTGCATCACATTCTATTTGAAGTGGTTTTCTTTCTTTCTTTCTTTCTTTCTTTCTTTTTCTTTTTAAAAACACATTATTCTCACCCCTGGGGTTCCTAATTAGCTTTCTTTTATTCCCTGTGTCTTAAGAAACATATTCTTAGTACTTCCAGGTTTAATAGTTGGAGCCACTTAGATATTGGAGACCTTCACAATCTCATTCTAATTTGGATCAGATGCTTTTTAAGGTGACTGTAAAATTTGCACTCACTTTTTTTTACTGTGTCTTCTTCTCTCCCAAGGAAACATTTGTTATTATTCTTTCTAAGTTCTTCAGTCATTGTTGTTAAAGGTTATTGTCACGTATAATAATTACTAGAAATAATACACAGTATCAGCATTGCTAGATATCTTTTTAAAAAGATTCCTTTTTCATTTTTAATTATGCCTGTCTGTCTGTCTCTGTGGGGGTGTGTGCACATCAGTGTAGGCTTGGATCCAGAGGCATAGCATCCTCTAGAGCTGGAAATTACAGGCAGCTGTGAACTCCTTCATGTAGGTGCTGAGAACTACACTCAGATCCTCTGCAATGGGAGGTAAAAAGCTGTGACTAGGGATGTAGGTTCTAGGGCAGAATTTAGGATTGCTATTAAGCTACATAGATATGGAGCCAAACTGTCTTTCAAATCTATCATCTATCTATCTATTATCTCTCTCTCTCTCTCTCTCTTTATCATCTATCTATTTTCTCTCTCTCTCTCTCTCTCTATCATCTATCTATCTACTATCCATCCATCTATCTACCCTTAGACTAGCATTGCTCTCTGCCTTGGCCAGTGCCGCTTTTTTCCAATGGGTGATGATTGATACAGAAACTCATAACTGGAAAAATGCTGTGACTAAAGCTTGTTGAGTGCTCTGCTCCGAGTGGGTTATCCATGTCTCTCCCTCTACGAAGCAGAGAACATCGCAGAAAAGGAGGTAGAAAGGTTGTGAGAGTTAGAGGGTGGGCAGGAGTGCTGTCTTCTAGATAATACACGACTAATATATAATTTAGAACACATGGCAACCATGATTTCCCTGCACAAGATCAACACCAAAGCCGACGCGTGGATGTTAGGAGGGGCCTAGTTGGAAAGAATGAAGTCTGTAGGAAGGGTAATGGGTGAATATGTTCACAATACATTATATATGTGGGTGAAGTTGTCAAAGATTACAGAAAAATAATGTAAATAATCCCACTTCTCTGAGGTTTTAGAACTTTCTGTATACTCTTAAGTCCTGAAGTGTCACCTGCTTTAGACTCTGTGGGCCCATCCAGTCTAAATGTCTGTGTCTTTGGAAAATTCTTAGGTTTGTTTGTACTGTCATTTCTGGATGCCAACTTCTGTCATCTATTTTGAACTCCACTAGTCAGGTGTTGGACTCCTTGGGTTGATCTCTGCCTCTTTAACTTCCTTCTAATGGCTCTCTTTGTGTGTCTTGGTCTGGAGCCTGGGAAGTTTTATAGGTGCTTTTATTTATTTTGCTTTGCGAGATAGTCTTGTAAGTATTGGAGGCTGGCCTTGGACTGGAAGTCCCCCTCCCAGAGTACGAGGAATATGGACATGTGCCCCTACATCTGACAATCATATTTTAAATATCTATGTATTCATTCTTCTTTTATATTTTCCATAATAGCATTTAAATTTTATAGAAACATTATATTTCAAAACTAAATATGCCCTCTGATGCATATTTCAAGCACTTTTCACAATCTTATGAGAGTAGGACCATAGTTACCTCCTGGGTCCCTAGGCCTCACAGAGGCTTGCTGGGATCATTGCACGATTGCGGATACATTGAAGCCCGTTTACTCACACATTGTAAATGAGGTGGTGGCGAATTTATGACTTGTGAATCAGATCGCAATAGAGCTGTGAATTTTTGTCCTAATTTGAGTTGGAAGTGATTAAAATTATGAACAAAGTTAACAATATTTTCTTGTATTTAAGTTAATACTTTTCCTGTTTGTTTTCATATCTTTTACTCAGTTAAAAACTGGGGTCTTGGGAGGTGGGTGAGCAGGTAAGATGCATGCAGCGCAAGCATGATGGCCCAAGTCTGGATCTCCAGAACACATGTGGGAACATGTGTGCACCTGTGACCTCAGCACCTGGGGCAGGACACAGAGACAGGATGGTTCCTGGGGTTGGCGCCTGGGCCAGATTACCCAAAACAGCCAAGTTTACTGAGAGACCTTTCCTTAAAAAAAAAAAAAAGTGAGATGCACAGAGAGACAGACACACATACACACACACACACACACACACACACACACACACACACCTGCTTCACACCCAGTCTATCAAATTTTGGTTGTTGGCTTTATACTTACTGATCCATAGGAGCTCAAAGTTAGCTCATCATCTAAGTTACAAATAATTTTCAATGTTGTTATTTGATTTTTTTTAATACTTCATTCATGGTCTTTGTACCTAAGAGAAAATAATAATTTTTATTTATGGACATTAATCAAAGGCTGCCTTATGGGTCAAATTTATTTCCTGCCTACGGATCCCCCTTAGTCTCACTGTCAACAGAAGTGTCATTAAGGAAAAAACATCCATGATTCCTTCTGGAACATTTATGATTTCTTTTAAAAGATATTTAACGTTTCATTCATCTGGGGTGAGAGGAAAGTGTAGAACCAGTTTTTCTTCCAGGTGGTTGATCAGCTGTTCCGGCGTCATTTAATGATTATTATGTCTTGGCTTCATCCACTAGAAACGCCGCCTCTGTCCTCTATAGACTCACACGTGTGTTTGGTTTTATCTTTATCACCTTTATTCTGGTTCACTGGAGTTTCCACCAGCTCACTCACCAGCTTTTCAGTGCTATAGCTTTATAATCAGCTTAAAACATGCTGGTATTGTTCTTCCATTTCAGATTTTTCATGACTGTGTTTATGTTTGTTTTACCCTGTTGTAACATTTCTGTTTACGCTTTGAGAAGTTTGTAGATGTGTACAATGTGTTTTGATTACATTTACACACCACTTCCTGGCTTCTCAGAAACCCCAAATCCCTCCTGCAAATTCATGTCTTTTGTTGTTGTTGGTTTTGTTTTGTTCTGGTTTGGTTTTTGGTTTTGGTTTTTGCAGACGGGGATTCTCTGTGTAGCCTTGGTTGACCTGGACTTGCTTTGTAGACCAGGCTGGCCTTGAACTCAGAGATCCACCTGCCTCTGCTTCCCTGAGTGCTGGGATTACAGGTGTGCACCACTGTGCCTGGCTGTCATGTCTTGTTTTTAAGAAGTTGTTTTAAAGTTACTGAGTTCAATTAGTGCTGCCCATGTGAGCATAATATCTATGTTTTAATAGATGACTTTATTTTCAATGATCCCATTTCAGTAAAAATTTTGTTGGGGTTACTTGATAGCTTAGATTTTATATATTTAATTAGAGATTTTCTTTTCTTTTTTTTCAAGACATGGTTTCTCTGTGTAGCCTTGGCTGTCCTAGACTCACTTTGTAGACCACACTGGCCTCGAATTCACAGCGATCTGCCAGCTTCTGCCTCCCTGAGTGCTGGGATTACAGGCATGCACCACTGAGCCCTGATAGAGGTTAGTCTTAATGTGACTAAGATGCTCTTCTTTCTGATGTCTTTTCATCCCTTGCTATGCTTGTAGTGTTTTCTTTGCATTTTGCTTGCTGACCCTCAGATCTGGGTCATTGGTTGGAGAACTGTCAACAGTCAACTCTGCGTCCTTCAAGATGTAACCATTTTCTACGGATGCTAGTATTGGGATTCCAGATGTTAACTCTGACAAACCTAGACATTCCTCTGATCATTTGTCCTCTTCCAACTTTTAGTTCTTTCCCCCTTTCCATCCTGTCTGTTGCCATGGTACTAAGTATGCCTCACATGTAATGATTCCAGAATTGACATCCAATTCTTCTCTCTTGAGTTCCTGGTCCACATTTCCAACTTTATGCCAAATGTTTTGCCTCATGTTCTAGTTACTTCTGACTCAAATTGGATCCAGGTTCCCTTTCTCATCGCCCAAAGAAACTAGCCCTCAAATCTTTGGCACTAGTCTGAAACTTCTCCTCCTCCGTCACTGCCCTGGGACATATCCTGCTCTCTCGCCCCCCAAGCCGCCAACCCCATTGATCTCTAAGTCCTTTCAGTCTTCCTCAGAAATAGCTTCTTAGTCCAATCCAAGGTCTTCTTGCTGAAGAGAGACCATTGTCTAAGCAGGGACTCTTTGTCTCTTTTCTGGATGATGACAATAGTTTCCTTTTGCTTCTGCCACAAAGATTTGCTCGCTGCAAGGTGGAGGCATAAAGTTGATTGCTCCAGCTGTTGGCTGAAAGATTCATGCTGTCTTCATGCCAAAATTCTTGTAGTGTACAAGATCATGCATCTGATTCTAGAACTCTCTCTCTCTCTCTCTCTCTCTCTCTCTCTCTCTCTCTTTCTCTCTCTTTCTTCCTCTCCTCTCTCTCTCTGGTAGGGTTCAGGATGCCATCACTGGGTATGCCTGACTTGACTTCAAACTCTCTGCAGTCTTCCTGCTTCTGCCTCTGTAGGGCTGGGATTACAGGGACGCAGCACCATGCCTGGCTCAATTTTGCTTAGTGTGTTCTATCTATAGTCTCCCCGACACAAATATAGTCTAGTCACATGGGAAATCACACCATCTCTCTTCCACAACTCTTTACCTCTACACAATTTGAGCCAGATAAAATGCCCTTTCTGAGCTCTGCGAAGCCTTCTCTGGGTCCCCAGGGCAGTGAAGCCTTGTGGAGTGCCTTGGCGCCTCCTCCAAAGACCTCCTCCCACCCACTCTAGCCCCACTCACTTCCCCTTCCGGATAGCGCTGCTTTAAGGGCATGGGGCTTCTTCTCATAGCCTGGTATTCATCAGGCTCTTGATAATGGTTTGTTGAATGAGTCTATGAATGATAATGTGAGTAGCTTGGGACTATTTGTAAATTCCAGTTGGAACGCAGCCAGCGACTACTTTGTTCACTATAATGATGAAAAATAAAAATTATTAATCATGGGAGTCCTAAAGGGGTATCTACTTTATTATGGTAGTTCCTTCAGAGGTTTTCTTTATACCTCAAAATAACCTAACAATTGTTTGAGAGATAGCTAGCCAGTCAAGTGTTTGACACAGAAGCATGAAGCCCCCAGGACCCCTCTACAAAGCCCAGCATGGTAGTACGGGCATCTAACTTCTGCATGGTAGAAATGGAGACAGGTGAATCACTGCGGCTCACTGACCAGCTAGCTTAGCCTAACCAGTGAGCTCCAAGCCAGCAAAAGATCTATCTCAAAAGGCATGGGGAATGGCATCTGGGGGAACAATACCAGAGGCTGACCTCTGGCCTGTGTGATGAAGGAGAAGTGCAGAGACACGTGAATCCCTGGAGCTTACTGGCTAGCCAGTAACCGACCGACTGAATGGCTGAGTTCCAGGATCAATGAAGATGCCTTGTTTCAAAAATTAAAGTAGAACAGGACAGAGGAAGATACTCAATGCCGAATTCTGGCTTCTATGTGCACATCCATACACACGCCTGCAGGCACGCATGCGTCGCAGCTCACAAGGTAAAATTTTCTCTTCCTATTTACTGCTAAGGAAGTGAAGGTTGAAAACTATTTTGAGGGAAGGACAACTGGTTGTAAGTTGGGTTAGAACCAGCTCTGCCGGACCTGCATTGTCCACAGATTCTAATCTCTTCCCTTTCTCTTAGTAGCATGCACCTGTCCTTTGGAGCAGTCTCTTACTAACCCTTACCTCCTTTTTTGCTTCATTGCTCTGCCTTTTTAATATCACTTTACCCGGAAGCTGCCTTGGGTATCTTACCACTAAGGCATGGGTTATGATCCACAGTTGTCTTCCCTCGTGTTCAATCGTTGAAGAATCACTTACTACTGCCATTCAAAGCGTGTGTGAACTCTGTGTGCTCCTGTGCGCCACTGTGATAGGCCATGGTGCCCAGGGCTCCTGCCTTCCTCATGACAGAGAACACAAGGGAACTTGTCTGAGCCTTGGGGAGCCACCCTGCTTGCTTATCAGCATAATATGACATTAATTAGAAGAAATGGGCCAAGGGGTAGCGGGGCCGCATGGGAGCCGTTGTTTGAGACTCAGGGATGTGGGAAGCTCAAGCTTCTGGGTAGGGCAGTTTCAGCTGGGACCTTTTACTTAAAATTTATAACAAAACCAACACATTTATTGTGACAAACTTAGAAAATTCACCAGCCTCCAGGGAAGCTATCTACACACAATCCTGCCAGGATATAGAAACGTCAAAGCATTTTAATGCATCCACTCCGTATTAGCTTCATTTCCTGTTGTGGTGATAAAGATGCTCTGAGAAGAGCAATTTCAGGGAGAATAAGTCTGTTTGGCTCGCGGTGCCAGGTCATAGCCCATCATCACAGGGAAGTCCAGGCGGCGTGAACTCGAAGCAGCTGCTGACAGTCACAGTTGAGAGCAGGAAGAATGCCTGCCTGCCTGCCTGCCCACGCTCTGCTGCCTCTTTCCTTTCCTCTCAGTCTGGAATCTAGCCCACGGATGTATTGTGGTCCACATTTAGGGTTGGTAATCCCACCTCGATTAAATACATTAAGAAAATTCCTTACAGGTGTACCCACAAGACAACCCAATCCAGACAATTCGTCATTGAGGATTTCCCAGTAAGTCTAGGCTGTGTCAAGCTGGCTGTTAAAGTAACCATCACACACTCTTTAACTCTTCTCTGTTTGTAAGGACAGATTTCCCTCAGTTTTGATGACTGTCTTTCACGTTACTGAGCAGCTTTCTTCCACACCATTAGCAGGTGCTCATAGTGACATACCAATGAGATATGAAGCATGAAATATGTTACACCCAACAGATATGATATGGAGAAATTTGTCATATGAGTATTGGGGAGAGAAGGGAGCGGGGAGGAGGGGTACCCCAGAGAGAGACAGAGACAGAGACAGAGAAACAAGAGAGAGACAAGAAGTAAGAAGGGTGAGAGAGAGGGAGAGAGAGAAGGGGCAAGGTGGGCCTGTCCTTTTGTATACTGGGCAGGTCCACGCCCAGTGGCAGGTAGGCAATGACATCACAGGTGGACAGGCTGGGGCGGAATTCTAACATTCTTCTTTTTTTCTATAATTAAAAATACGAGGACATTGAATTGTTTTTTTTTTTTTTAAATGTAAGATAAATTAAAGTATATAAATGTAGGTAAGGGGGAAAAGAGAGTGGAAAAAGAGCAACAGCAACAAAATGTCTAGATTATATAGTGAAGAGGAAGAAAAAGCCTTGTCTTGAAAGTTCAGGGCAGAGGGCAGGCTATGTCAGCCTTGTCCTGCAGCAGATAGGGGCTGAGGGTGCTGGGAGAACCTGGAGCTGTTTGTCTCAGGCCTGGAGCACAGCATTTTAGCCTTTTGTAAACGGATAAGGAGTGAAGTAATTTTCTTAACTACTTCATGCTGACAGTACGGCGGCGACAGAGGGTTAAAAGGCTGAAATGTTGGCTAGGTCCTGGGAGAGCAGGATGTTTTATTTGTTGTCCAGGGTCTGAGAACATCTGTGGCTGGGAGGGGCAATGTAGGTCCAGCTTGCACCACCTGTGAGGTGGGACAGGAGCACCTGTGAGCAGCTGCTGTGATGATGTCCTGGACGTAGGCAGTCTGGCAGGAGACTGGAACATATCAGAAGGCAAAGTTAGTTGGTTAGGAAGAAAGTTTTCTTTAGGTGTACATTTGAAACTTTTGGAAGAGCAAAGAGAAAAGGCTTGAAAATAAGGAAAGAGACAATGTTTGAAAAATTTTAGGACAGCAAAGAAAAACGTTTGGATATAAGGAGCTTCCTTCCATTTTACTCTATTGCTGGCAATAGTTAAAAATGTTTAGTTTTAGATCTGTCTAAGTTTGTGAAAGCTTAGCAGCCCTTAACGTGGGTATAGGGATTTGATATTCTCTAGAAGGCATCCCATAGAAACCTGGAAGGAGGTGAATGGACTATTTCTCATGGGAAGATACAATCGGTAATCTTTAGGGCATCCACAGAAATGGATTGTGACTCAAAAGACAGGCACAGACTGTTCAGTAGCTCATCAGCACTGACCAGCAACCAAAAGAGCACAGCTTGGTGGATGAGCTGGCCTAGGGAAATAGCCCACTCAGTACTAGGATTTTGTGGTGGTGGCAGGTGGCAGCAGGCAGTTGGCAGTGGCAGCAGAAAAGAGCTGTGGCAGCAGTCTCACCCGGTGGGAAAAGTCCTAGTTGTAAGTCACTAAGAAGGAACGACCACAGTCATGCAGACCGGGGCTGGGTACCTCCGCTCCCAGTGAACCACAGAGGTGTCAACGGTCTCTTGGACAAGGGAAATGTTTATGTCAACTAGGAAGGAGGAACTTATTTAATCAGCTGGTGTTGAGTGCAACCAGGTAGTTAGGGAGGGGAGTCCCAAAACCAGTGAAAAGGAGAGAAATCCCGCCCTCAGAGATAGGAGATAGGTGGAAAACTAAGGCTGTTGATTGACAGTGCTTATCTGGACTCCATTTGACCTGAGAGGTGAATTTCTGTGGATTTCTGCAGACTCTTTTTAAGTTCATAAAGGGAGATAACTTTTAGACACATTAGCAACATCATTTTTTTTTTTTTTTGAAATCTGCAGTGAAATACACATTGTTAAACATGTACACATTGTAGGAAGAGGCAGTAGACATAAAACATAGCAGAGGCTTGGGAAAAGATCTTTGTGTTAAAAGCACAAATACTCTTTGAGGTGAGCTCAGGAAAGGCAGAAGAAGCCTTACAGATCTTTCTGACATCTGTGGAACAGTAACACGGGGAGGACAGAAATCTCCTGTAGAACAGAAGGCAAAAGGCTTACTTGGTCTTGATTTTCAGCATCAGTGCACATTGTGAAAGAGGGGCTTATTTATTCCTTCTGTTCAGAAGCCTGGAGGTATATAATTTAAGTACAATGAGAGACATTGTAAGTAAAAGACAAAGCAAAGGAAATTTAAAATCTTGAGCTTGGAACTATGATAGGATCATATAGTGGAATGGTTTTTGTTGTTGTTTTTGCTTTTTTTCCCCCATAGTTAGACTAGTAAATCAGCTCCATTGATCAGTGTCAATACTCTGAACAGTTACCACAATAGCATAACAACAGGAAGAAATAATTTGCATTTGCCAATTTACAACACCTTTTAGACTGTCTAACATTTACAAAACATCTTCTTAGAAGCTCTAAGACATAGGTGACATTGCTGTGAGCAGTCACCATCCTTTGGCTAAAAGAATGGTGAAAGGAAGTCTGATAACAAGGTTGGCTGTACCTGACAGTTAAAGTTTGGTCTCCTGCACGTGAAGAGGGCTGGGACGGTACCTGAAGCCTCCCATGACAGAAGCTGGCCATGTGACTGTGTAGCCTGAGTCCGAGGTTAAAATAGACCTGTAGTGTTACCCCTGGGTTTGGCGAAGTTGCCGAACCTAAGAGCCATCTGTACTCCACTAGGTCAAGGAGTTTAAAGGCTGACCTGTCTAAAGCTCTTGTGCTGATTGAACCTCCAGTGGCTGGGCACAGACAAAAAGCCTGCATGTGAGCATTCTGACATCCATAGGTTAATCTGCTGACAGGTAAGGCTGTGGGACTGGTGTCCCCTTCTGGTGGCATCTGAAACAGGTCCCTGATGGAGCAGGCTCAGGTTGGACCCCAGCAGGAGGGGGCATTATAAACCTCTATTTTCTTGCCTCGGGGCAGTGGCCAAGGCCTGGTGCGTAGTTTCTGCTGTAGCTGAGCCTGTTGGGAAGGCTCCTTTTGGGTTTTAAAGAATTTTAAACTGCTTTTACCAGTTCCTATATGGGGGATTAGGAACCGTCCTCAGCCTTTTAGTTAAGATGGCAGTGAGACAGCAGGCTATCTTAATATTTAGATAAACTATAAACAAAGTTTGTCTATCTATTTTAATCATTAAAGACTAAGACTTTAGGTTTTATCTCTGTTAAGTTGGAGACTTAAAATTTATAAATACAGTCCATAAAAAGAGAGTAGAACAGTTTTTTTTTGTATGATTAATAACATCGTATTTAGAAAATAAGGCTAAACATATTTATAAGGCAATGACTTAAGTTTTAACATTGTAAGCAAATGAGTGCAGCATAACATCATAGAATAATTTAAAAAACCATAGCCAACCCGTTAGCCAGGAAGCCTGTAGTTGAATCCAGGATAGCTGGTGATGGGAAGAACAGCGTTTATTTATTTGTCTAGGAATTAGTAAAGACATAAGTTAGAAATAGAAACATTTTTAACTTGGAAAAAACCATAATCTTGACAATGTAAAATCAAAATTAGGTAACCATGGTAAACAGAAGCTGTATTTGGAGTTTGGTAAGGATTTGAACAGAGCTAGCAAGCATATCCATGATACCCCAAAACAATGATGGTGGTAGTCATGTGATTGCCCTTAACAAAGATGGCAACAGTTTTACCTCCTCTATCCCAAAACCAACATGGTGACTGCCACATGTTGTGAGCAACCAGTGGCAGGCAGATTTGAAGGAGTTATTAGCTGTTATGTTGTCTAGCTGCTGTACCTGCCAGCACAGGGCCACATTAGGTACAGCAGGCTGCAGTGTCTAGGCTGTGCAGTGTTTTAGCAGCCAGGGAAGCACTGACACGCGGTAGCTGGTAGCTGTTGGTTCCCTGCTGACCCCGTCCTGGCTGTGTCATCCGCATGCTGCCAAGTGCAGCAGGAATGACCTAACCCTGGAGTAGGATGAGACCTGACCACAAAATCCCCAGTGCCCGAGGCTGGGGCCCCCGAGAGTGGGAGCCAAGGGCCTGTGCTGCAATCAGCACTGCAGGGGGCCCGTGTGAGGCTGGCAGAGCTCAGCCAGCTCGAAGTCGCTCACACCAAGAGGCTGGAGCGATTTCAGAGTCTGATCCAAGATAGGGGGACCCAGAATTGGTCATACTCTGTGGTGGGCTTACCAACAATAGACAGTCTGCCAGGAACAATGGCGATTTAATGGCGGCTTGGGCATTCGGAGCACAGCCAGGTCACTCTGAGTCCAAGCCAGTGGCAGCCCGCTGGTCCAGGAGAACTGTGGGGTGCCCAGTGAATGGTGCCATCAGCCGCCCCAGCCACATGGCAGAGGGGACCACCTGCACACCGTGCCCGTGGCTGAGCCCCGGGAGAGAGCAGAGCAGCAGAAACTTACCTCAGCTTAGAGTTGTGGTCTGAAGGCAGAGAGGTGATGGGTTTATGGCTAGGCGTGGGCCAGAAGAATCAAGCAACAGCCAAGCAGCGGGAGAGAGCGGAGCAACAGAGGAGAAGATGGGAACGAATGGAGATTTAGAGTGAAATTTGGAACAGAAAGGAACTGTTGCGGGATGTGTGGCACATATGTCAAGTTAGGTAGAAAGGATCCCAGAGTGAGGCAATTCTGGGAGAGCCTTCCCCCGTATGGGCCGCCAATGAAACGCGCTGAGATATGAAACATGTGCCACACGAACAGATATATACGGAGATGTATACAGGAGCATGAGGGGAGAAGGAAGGGACAGAGACGGGGGGGGGGGGAAGGGATAAGTGGTGAGAGGGGTGAGGTGGGCCTGTCTTTTTATATACAGGGCAGTGCCACGCCCAATGGCAGGTAGGCAATGACATCACAGGTAGGCAGACTGGGGCAGAATCCTAACACATAGTAGTCATGTGAACAATCTCTGGCTGTTTTGGAGGTTACTGTGAGTCAGGTGGGTGGGCCTCCCGAGGCTTGAAAATGTTTCCAGGAGAAAATCAGGAAATGAAAATCATCAAGGTTAGGTGACTGACCCAAGACCACTTCACAAACCTGCAACATTTGGCTTAGGCAGAACAAGTTAGGGAAAGAAGCAGCCCTGGCAACGGCCTTGTCTGTTCATCACCTTTGGCATCTGGAGAGAGGCAGTGGAGGCTCTTGCTCCAGATCACTGAGACCAACTCTGTCCCAGAACCTAGGATGCTTAATTCTCCTTAGTTCAGAGCTTCCAGGTCCTTCTGCAGAGTGCTGACTCATAGTCTTAGGAGGCCATAGGATGTAGGGAAAATGTGCTCACCATGGTCATGCATAGGTTGGAAAGTGAGTTTTGAGGGAAGATATGGCCAAGAAATCATTTAGACAAGAAAGGTGAATGAAAAAGAAAGAAAGAAAGAAAGAAAGAAAGAGAAATGAACATGAGTGCTCCTATGTATGGTGGAGGAGAGACAGCTGGGAGAATTCAGAGTGAGCATGACCCTGAGGCAGGCCTGTGAGGAGAGGGAGAGCCAGGAGAGTTAAGGATAGACAAAATGGCTGGATTATATAAAAAAAGAACAGCTCTGGGGGAAGGGCAGCCTTCCATTCCTGTGAGAAGTCTAGTGTAGGGGGCGGGGTATGTCAGACGTAGTCTGTAACAGGTAGAGACTGAGGGATGCTGGGAGAACCTAGTGATCAGGTCCGCTTTGATATGTTAAATAGGTACCTCAGTCGGGCCAGGTTTGAGACCTAACAAAAGGCGCACTGTGAGTGATCGGGACCATTATTCAGAATTCAGAGTAAGTGTATAGAAAGGAAGGGTGAGCTGGTGGGGAGTCCAGGCGGGAATCAAAGGAAGTGGATGGAAGGATCGTTCTCTTACTGTTGGCAAATGGGTTAGAAAGGGTCACAGCTGATATTCACTATAATAGGAGCCCTGTGTCAGTCAGGCAGCTTAATGTGAGCCTTCAAGGTAAGTGGCAGTATTACGTGTGTGTGTGTGTGTGTGTGTGTGTTGTTGTTGTTGTTGTTGTTGTTGTTGTTGTTTGAGACTGGGTGTCTCTTATACCTCACACTCATCTCAAATTGAATATAAAGCCAAGGAAGACCTTGAACGCTGTGTCTGCCTCTACTTCCCAAGTGCTGGGCTGTAGATAGGTATGCGACACCTCTGGATACTCCTAGAAGTAGTCCCCCCCACCCCCTTTTTTTTAGAGGACGCAGAGTCCTAGAGACCTTCAACAACTTAATCAAAGTCACAGAGCTCTGGTGGCCACTGCTCCGATGACTGGGCTGTTCATCTCACAGCAGCATTTGAAGTGTCTCTCAGGGTTGCTCACTTGGAAGTTAGCAGGAGACATTTATGCATTGGCTTATTTCTGCTGTAGTCAAGGGTTATCTCATGGGGAGCTTACTCTCCCCCCCCCCCCCCGTCCCTGCCCCCATCCTCTACTTTCCTCTCTGCTCCCTGCACTTCTGAGTTGCTCTTGTACAGGCTGATGCTTCCTGGTCACCCGAGTCCCATCACAGGATGGGGGTAGCTTGTGGAGATGATGTAATGTCAGGTCACGCCTGCGTGAGCCTACCAAACTTAAGGTGCTTGTGTGCTCCAGCTGTGGGCTAGACAAGAGGCCAGGGAAGAGTATCAGCTGTAAAGGAGAGGTGTCATGCATGGTCAGACGAGGTTTCTCTTATTTACAAAGCCCTTTCTGGTCTAAGTTACCTCCATGGTTTATAGTCTTTCTATTCTGGTTCAGAGACCAGGATGCTCCCTTGTTCACCATTGTTGGGGCTCAGGAAACAGCGCTCTATTGTGTGTGCTTTTCGCCTGCTATGGGAGGAATTGGCATCAAGGTCTCATCCCCCTGTTGGCCTTTCTCTTTTTCGCCAATAGCTCAGGAAGGGGCTTTCTCTGAAGGTCCCCTGTCCACCCAAAGACTAAATTTGCCAAAAAGGGAAAAAAAAAAAAAAAAAAAAGAACGTAACTATCTCTAATCTTCTTACTGAAATTCCACTAGCCAGGCACAATTAAAGGGAGACTGAAAATTAAACACATTGCAGAATCTAGAGCAACTTTGTCCTAGAGCGCTGCGTGTTGGGGGATGGTCTGACGTATTTTGATGTTAATTACTGCTTGCTGTCTCTCTGTGACCTTTTGCTTAATAAAAAGCCATCCCACCTGGGCAGGGCAAAGGAGATAGGTGGGGCTAGGAGATATAGATGGCATGTGGTTTGAGTGAAAGTGGCTGGCCTCCATAGGCACACACATTTGAATGCTTGTCTGCAGAACTGTTTGGGAAGGATTAGGAGGCGTGTCCTTGTTGGAGGAGGTGTGTCACTAGAGGAGATCGCTGAGGTTTAAAAAGCCCATGCCATTCCCAGCCAGCTCTCTCTGCCCTGTGCTTATGGGCCTATCAGGTGTGAGCTTCCAGCTGCTTCTCCAGTGCTATGGTTGCCTGTCTGTTGCCATGTTACCTACCGTGATGGACTTACCCTCTGAGTCTGTGAGCAAGCCTCAGTTAAACACTTCCTTTCATATGTTGTCTTGGTCATCCTGCTTTGTCCCAGCAGTAGAAAAGTAACTAAGATAGATAGCAAGGGCACTAATGAAGGTTGTCAGCGCACTCTGTCTGCCCTTGGTCTCATGTGCATATCCCACGCTGTGACTGAAGCCTGAACGATCAGGGCTCACAAGCTCTGAAACCAGCTCATCATGGAAAGCAATTTAAGTCCAACTGCTGGACACTCAGGAAACTGGTAGGTGACACTGCTGCTATTTCAGCCAGCTGGGAGAAGTGGGGCGGGGCCGGGAATGCGGGCTGGGTGTATTTCTGTCATCCAGGTTTGTGACACTGGCTACCCTGAATTAATAGAGCTTTCCTGTTGAGTCATGCACTGGCTCTGCACTTACAGACAGGCGATAAAGACCTGGCTTTCCTCCTCTTAGGGCTTGAGTTAGGAAGGGAAGGGTGCCTTAGTTTTTATGCTCCAGGGAGATGCCGTCAGTTTTGGAAGCTGATAATGTCTTGTCAGAATTCAAGAGCCACTAAAATGATGTGATAGAAACATTTTAAAAAAATCAAAGGCCACAGAAAACAATTTATATGTTGTGTATTTCTGAACCTACTCTCTAACTACAGGAGAAAAATGATAAATATTATTAAAATATCACACAGTTCCAAAGGGAGCCGAGAACCTCTTAGACACTGCATTTATATTAGACTGGAAAGCATCTCTTTAATTTGGCAGGTGACTTTTAAAAAATAGATTTCAGGGTTTACTAAAAAAAAAAAAAAAAATGTCTAGTGTAACGTGAGCTCCTTACGTCGTCTGAACCGGGACCTGCCACACAGTGAGGCGGGTCACGTGTACTGCATCCCACGCACACACCAGGGCAACTACAATGTTGCTTGACAAGGATGTATAATTGCGTTTTGGGCCATTGGTTTGTCGCTGTGACGGTGCCAAGTAACAGTCCCAAAAGTGAAGCCATGAGGCCAATTCTGGCGCAGTCGTGAGCCTGCGAACCACAAATCAGCCCGTTTCCCTGGAATAGGATGTTCCCAAGGACTCAACCTCACACCACACTAGATCCTGTCCAGGGCTAGACTCATTTAAAGTCTGTGTGTGGAATATAGTATGAATTTTTTATGTCAACCATCCAAAGTTGTAATCCTCAGGTGATACTCAGTCTTTCATACATTGAGTTTTCTTAGCCTGAAAACGTAGAGCCTGCCTGAGAGGAAGGCAGTGTTCAACCACCGTAATTAATGGCATCAGACAAAAGTGTCTCCAAGGTGCCGAGATTCTGAGAGGATTTACACCTCGCTCATTTGAGATGCTCTGCAAGCTGGTATATAGTTCACATGAAGGAGGAGAATGCTCAGAATATAGTATTCAGAGTCCATGTATTTATATTTGCATCTATTAAGTTCTTTATACACCTCAGTTTAGCAGCTGTCTTATGATTCACCATGCTGCTCTTCGTGAAGGAGCCAGGGTAGCTGAGGAAAGAGAGTCACATACGCACCAGAGTACAACGGTTTACAAAATAGAACAGGCTGGAGATGGAGGGAAAATGAAACACGGGCCAGGATTTGTGAGTCAGTGAATTCTCCAGTGCATGACGTATTGTGAAAGGAATCCTTCAATCCAGGCTTCAAAAGATTCTTTCCTCTCTTGCTTTCTTGGGTTTTGTCAGTAATAAAACTTCAGGAATGTGTGTGTTTCTGGGTGCAGTTTTATGCCTGACTCTGTGCTTACTTACATTAGGTAGTAGAAGGTTCCTACAGGTTGTTATAATAAGTACCCGTGATATTTCATTTATTCAAGATCAGAAAAGCACAGGGAAAGGCAAGTGGCCCATTGGAAAGCTTTATCTCTGGAGGGTGTTCAGTGGCTGCCTCCCTATAACAGCGTGCTCCTCACCCGTGCCCACTGGCTGCCTCTCTGTAACAGCGTGCTCCTCACCCGTGTCCACTGGCTGCCTCTCTGTAACAGCGTGCTCCTCACCCGTGTCCACTGGCTGCCTCTCTGTAACAGCGTGCTCCTCACCCGTGCCCACTGGCTGCCTCTCTGTAACAGCGTGCTCCTCACCCGTGTCCACTGGCTGCCTCCCTGTAACAGCGTGCTTCTTATCTGTGTCTAGTGGCATTGAGAGGTGTCCTGGCTGGTGGATTTCTCCTGTTCCCACTTGCCTTCTCCCCTGAGCTTGCTCATTCTGTATTTTTCCCTCTAAATCCCATTTTGTTACTATAAGTGTGTGTGTGTGTGTGTGTGTGTGTGTGTGTTTAGTTTTGCTTTTGTTTGTTTTTTAATGTTGGGTTTGGTTCAGTTGTTACTCAGAGTCCTATAGGCACCGCATTCTAAACCTATGAGCAATCATGTGTCATCCACTTGAGGCTCAAGGCATCTTCGCTTCATTATAAGGGAAATCTAGGTTCAAAATGACCCTGAGATGACATTTACAGGTTTCTGTAGGACAACATTACCATGCTAGTCATGAACTCCAAGATTAAAAATTTCCTGCCTATCTGTCCTAGTGCCTCACCAAGAAAGGATCCACATTTTCCAACCTTATTCTCAACTTTGACCCCTGAAGCTTAGAAAGTTCTAAGATGACCACCTGCTATCAAAAGTGACACTTTTGCATTCTTCATCCTTTAAGTCCAGTCCTGGCTCTAGGAATCTAAGGGCTCTGGAGTCTTGACCCCATCATTAATTCTCTAGATTTATAGCATGTGAGTTTCCATCACACTCTCCTTCAGTCTTACGACTTTCTAGACTTGAGAATCTTAGCTGCTGTTTGACAGCGTTCTACTGGGAAGGCAGCCAGCCGTGCGGTCATGCTTTCTGCAGACATTTGGGAAAGAGCTACTTTTGCACTGTGGTTCCCACAAATAAGAACCAGTCCCATCTGGAGAGTGTCCTCACCACCTACTGCTTTCCCTAGGTACACCTACCGTGGCTCGTGTCCAGATTTCCTACTCAGGTAAAAATTTTCCTTGTTGCTAAGAAAATGCTTCATTCGTCCTGATATTAAATCCGACTGTGATATTTCGTGTGTATATGTGCACGCATACGGAGGCCAGGTGTTAACTTCATTTGGTAGCTAAACACCTTGCTTTTTGAGATGGAGGTCTTTCATTGGCACCTGTGGCAAGTCAATTAGGCTAGGCTGGGTGGCAAGCGAGCCCGAGCGACACTCCTGTCCGTGGCTCCCAGTGTTAGAATTATTACAAGTGTAATTACAAGTGTCACCATGCCTGGCTCTTCTCATGAGGGTGTTGGGGATCCAACCCCGGTCCTCATGCTTGGGCAGAGAACACTGTTGGGCCGAGCCATCTCCCCAACCCCCTAAGTCCATCACTTCCTGTCCTGTCAACCCGTTTCTCCCTATGGGTATGCTGACAGGGGGATTCACATCTTGAGGATCACAGAGGAGAAGACGGGAAGTGACTAGTTGACTTCCAAGTTCTAGAATTCAGAGACAAGATCCTCCCCGTCCCCCATCGGAACAGTTGGGAGTCCTCAGACTTGAGTGACCTTGGAACCGTTGGAACGAGTCAGGTCTCCCATGGAGATACTAGTGAGAACGCTGCTGGAACTCAGTTCACAAAGACACTTCCGTTCTTGGCAGCCGAGTTCTGCTCGCCACTCCATCCGCACAGGTGCTAAAGTGTTCACTTTCACAGAGCTCTCTCTTATGACCATAATTTCTTAGCATCCTTTAAAGGTCTTAGTTTAAGTGCGATGGGTGATTTTTTTTTCTTGTTAATTACAATTTAGTTGAAAAAAAAAAAAAAGTCCAGAAAATCGTTTTTATTTCTCTCTTGCAATCAGAGATTTGATCTCTCAGACACCTCTGTCTATCTCTCTTACCCCTATTTTCCTACGTTTCCTCCTGCCTCCATCTTGTTCCTCATCTGGCCTAAAAATCCAGAAGAGAGTTATACAAGGGCACTAGCATCTCAGCGCTGGGGAACAAGAAAGGCCTTATGACAACTATTTCTCAGGACCATGGTCCGCATCACGACGTATAACACCCACTCCTCGCTCCACTTCCTGTGGTGAAGATGGCTCCTGATTTAATGATGGCTCCAATTACTATTTATTTTTTTACTGAGTGATGGTTTGAGAATGATAGGCCTTCAACAGAAACCAGATTTTAGTTTTTTGATCTGTATTTTGGGGCTGGATATAATCTCCGACTGCATCTCAAAGGGTCCACTGCTACACCGTGCCATTGCAGCTTTCCTAGCATCCAACACACAGGTTTTGTCCAGTGCTTCAAATGTTCTATAGGCTCAGTGTGCTTTTGGCTGTGTGGTAATGGTGACACACAACAGGCGACATGTCGTTTGCTCTTCATTCAGTGCAGGGTGATGAATTACATGAGATTTTCAACGTGCGGTCTTGTAGTAGATGAGTTTACTCCACCGGAGTAGCATAGATCCATGTCTCCAGCGAGTCTGAGGCAGAGTCAGCTAGGCTGTGAGGAGGAGGAGGTGTAGTAAATGCACTTCCGACTTACAATATCTTTTATTTACAGTGGGCTCATGGGGATGGACCATCGCTGTAAATCAATGAGGAGCTGAGCATTGGATCTCTAGTTGTTGTTGTTGTTGTTTTTCGAGACAGGGCTTCTCTGTGTAGCCCTGGCTGTCCTGGACTCACTCTGTAGACCAGGCTGGCCTCAAACTCACAGAGACCCGCCTGCCTCTGCCTCCCAAGTGCTGGGAAAAAGGCGTGCGCCACCACTCCTGGCTCTGATATCTATCTTTATCTTCTGCTTTCCCTGCCTTTGCAGAGCAAACAGCATCTGTGTGGGTGAAACATGCTTTTTAAATGTTTATCTTTTGTCCTTCTACCTGCCCTTCCCACCACACCGTCCTTTATCTGCATCAAAAGTTCAAGGAAAGATGGACGTGT
Organism: Acomys russatus; assembly: GCF_903995435.1. Lineage (NCBI taxonomy): Eukaryota > Metazoa > Chordata > Mammalia > Rodentia > Muridae > Acomys > Acomys russatus. Next base: position 78,131,558 of record NC_067139.1, read on the forward strand.
GTTACCCTCACACACTGAAAGGACCCGTGATATTGACAAAAGTATATTTGAGGGCACACATTTAAGGGCACGGTAAGTTTATTCAGGGTGAAATGACTCCTCTGGATCCCTCAGCAGGTTTTCAGTCTGTGTAAGCCTAAGGGACCCTTAGAGAGGGATACACGGACAGACTACTGGTGAAGTTTGGGAAAAAAGGTTTGGGAGGCATCATGTTCAAGTACTATTTATCAAGGAAGGATGACAACCCAACCATAAATGAAATAGGAAAGCTAGTCCTAAGGAGAGTTGAACAGTCCACTTAAGAAGAGTATTTGAGAGCCGCAGCAAGTGCTATAAGCCAAGAGCTGTTCGTGGCCCCACTCAGGAAAGGCTCTTGACAGGCTGAAGTCCCTAAGAACGCGTGGACTTCCTTCAGCCAGAGGCTGTGTCCAGTGTTAGCTCCAGCCCTGAAGCTAGTTGACAACACAGCTCCTTTTAGGATTGCCCTGCTGTGGGACGATGCCTCACCGTGAGTTTTGTGCTTGTGCCTCCTAAGATGCTTGTTCTGCAAAGTGGTTCATGGTGTGTGCGTGTCATGATGGGTGTGCCTGCGGGTACACTCTCTGTGGTTAGAGGAGTTTCTTGGTGATGCTTTCTAAGTGGAATGGTATGGTTTATAGGTGAAAGGAGTTGATTGCAAGCATGCTTCCGACTTTGCTTCTATACCTTGAAATGGAATTGCCTATTCCCAAAGCAGTGTTGGGGGGCGGGGGAGAGAAGGAAAGAGGGAGGGGGATGGAGAGAGTTGGGGAGACAGCTAAGTTGGTAAAGTGGTTGCCTTATAATCATTAGGACCTGAGTTTGATCTCCAGCACCTGTTAAAGAATACAACAACAGCAGCAGCAACAACGAAAACATGTGCTTGTACTTGGAAACATGTACTTGTAATAGCAGAAACAGGGAGCTCCCCAAGGCTTCCTGCCAATCATCCCGACCTAAAGGGCATGTTCTAGGCAAATGAGACCTTGTCTCAGACCCAAGATGCACTGGTGGAGTGGTACATGCAGTTGTCCTCTGACCCTCACATGCAGATGCACACATATGCACACATACTTGTACATCCATGTGTGCCTGTACATGCAGGAACACCTCTCCCCATCAAATAGAAACTTATAAAAGAGTACCTATTTTCAATTTGGTAGAAAAGTCCCCTTATTTTCCAATGAAAATAATCCTGTATTTCTCCAGTGAAAACATATCCTCCCTCCCTCCCTCTGTCTCTGTCTCTGTCTCTGTGTGTGTGTCTGTGTGTTTATATGTGTGTGTAAGTCAGAAATTAACCTTGGATATTGTTTCCCAGGAGATATACACCTTGTATTTTGAAAGAGAGAGTCTCTCACTGAAGCCTAGGGCCTGCCAATTAGGCTAGACTGGCTTATCGTTAAAACCTAGGGTGAAGAGCCGGGCGTGGTGGCGCACGCCTTTAATCCCAGCACTCGGGGGGCAGAGGCAGGCGGATCACTGTGAGTTCGAGGCCAGCCTGGTCTACAAAGTGAGTCCAGGATGGCCAAGGCTACACAGAGAAACCCTGTCTCGAAAAACCAAAAAAAAAAAAAACAAAAACAAAAACAAAAACAAAAAACCCAAAACAATAAAACCTAGGGTGTCTCCTGTTTTTAATTCCCTAGAACTGGGATTACAAGCATGTGCCACCACACTTGCCTCCCCCTCTCTTTTTACATGGCTGCTGGTTCTCATATTTGGGTGGCAAGTACTTAACAAACTGACCCCCACCCCCACCCACCTCCACCCCCACTCCCACCTCCACCCCCCACCCCCCATCCCCACCTCCACTCCCTACCCCCATGTTATCAGAGCTGGAGAACGTGTCTGAAGAACGAGGGCTATCAGAAGTCTCTGGAATAAGCCCACTTGTCTAGGAAGTTTAAGTTCATCCCCGCCTTCACGGTGTGGCCTGTAGCTCTGAGTCCTTGTCCTTATGCCAGCTCCTGCCCCCCAGCCCCCACCCCCACTTCACACCCCCCACCCCCACTCCCCATTCCACCCTCACTCCACCCCCTACCCCCACTCCACCCTCACCTCCTGTAATTGAGCAGAGTCCACTTAAGGCCAGCTTTGTATTCTGCCAGTGTGAATGCCCACCTGGGGGTGACAGTTACGTTTAATTACTTCCTGAGGGGTTGGTCCTTCAGGTATCTAAAGAGTGCTGCACATCCAGGCAGCAATGGTCTTTCCTGCCTCTCTGTCATGATGTGAATCTTGCCCGAAAAGGAAACTTTTGTCCTTTGGGGGTGGGGGAGGGGTTTCCACCACAGGATTCTCAGGCAAGCAAACCCACAGCACACACCAACATGTCTGGAACCATCTGTTCTTACCCTTAGTGCGTTGCTGTTGGCTTCGCACGTTGGACGTGCTGCAGGTTACAGTATGCATGATCTCTCAGTGAACAGTGTTAGGTTGAGAGGACACAGTCCTGACTGCGCCATGCTACTGATAACACAAGATGACCTTCTTCATTCTCGAATGACACAGTGCACAGTGGGACAGTTGGAGTCACAGACTTTCTTGAACGTGACCCTGCTTCTCACCCAGTTCCCATTGGAACCATTGCTCGCTGCACCAGCTGCCCTTTCAACAGCACCAAGACAAGAAGTGTCAAACATGAAAGAGCCAGCCCTGTCTAGCTGGGCTTCACAACTGCCTTCTGTGTGGAGAGTCATACTGCAGTCAGCACCACCTAGTTGTTACCTTACAGGGGTTAATGTGCTCACATGGGCATCGTCTCTAGTTTCCTCTGCTATCAAAGAGCCCTTGCCTCGTTCTCGATCTGCCCCTATCTTGTGTCTACTGTGTCTGATGCCACTACTTCCTCCTTCTTAATGTTGCCTGGGTTGTGTTGGATTGGGAAATGCCTATGAATTGGTAAAGCATACCTTTAGTTGTGCCTATGAGGGCGTTTCCATAGAAGAGTTCCTGAGAGGGGAAGGCTTGCCCTGAATGAGAGAAAGACCACCCAAGAGGCGGGGGCCCAGCAGCAGGAGGAGGAAGCCCACTAAAGCACGCCTCGTCACCTGTGCTTCTCGCCTACCGTGAGGTGTGCCACTCTGCAACGTGCTTTTGCCATAAGGGTATTCTCTGACGCTTCAGGTCCATAGAGGAGGTCCAGCTGACTGCGAACTTACTGAAGCTCCAGAAAGAGCGGGCCAAATATAAATCTTTCCCTCTTTAAGCGGATCTCTCGAGTGTTTGTCACTGTGACAAACAGATCTGACTAACATAGCATATAAATATGCCATACCAGATGCTAGAATGAAATGTTCCCAGCACCCACTTCAGGTGCCTTGCAACTGCCTGGAAAGCTAGCTCCAGGGTTTCTGACACCCCCTTCTGGTGTCAGATACTTTAAAAGCATTTACACTCATGTGTACACACCCACACACAAACACATACATCTAATTAAAAATAAAAATTTTAAAAGATATGTCTCTTTTCTGGCTTAATGATTTGAGCTCAATCTTGACCTATGCAGTTATGCCTGGTTTGGCTCCTGTAGTCCTTGGACAGCATTACACACTGTTTCCCTCCCATTCACCTTTTTCTTCCTACTGAACTCTCTCCTGTCTTTAGACACAACTTCTGAATCCCATTTCTTCATTTCTTCACAGCTTTCTCACACTCACCTTTCAGGTCTCAGCTCAAATGTTACCTTACTGGAGGCCCTGTACTGACCTCACCCGCTTCTTCCTTCCACAGGCCTCTCATGATCTGTCAAAGCATTATTGACTTGGCTATTTACTTAGCGACGCCTTGTTTTCCCCTTTCCCTGTGTTAGGTTACCAGATCCATGAGAGGAAATCTTGCCTGTCACATAGTCAACGTTGAAATGTTTGTTGGATACTAAATTGCTGAGTAAATGTTTTGGAGTTGATGCTATCTAGAACATTTTCAGCAATAATTTTCTTTTATTGCTCAAAGGATTTTCTGCCATACCTGCTATTGAATCTTACAGGAAGAGAAAACAAAGAGCCAAATGCCCAATAGTATATTCTGTATAAAATTAGAAAACTCTATATTTAGAAAAATTGTCAAGACCTAGCTCTCAAGTTCAATTACACCCTGGAATAGTAAATCTACTAATGGAGACAGTCAGTTCCAGCTGGGAGTCTCTGCCCATTGCGTCACGAATGTCTATAAGCAGCAGGCCGCCCTTGGAGACAAGGCGTAGCAAGAGCAGTCTAGTAAACGGAAGGAGACCGATTCTTTTAGTAACTTGACTCAGACTCTTTACTACAAAGAGTATTGATCATAAGATTCAATTTGATGTGACTGGGAACAGCTTTGCAAATGTCTCCAGATAGCCAACCTTATGATTAAACAGGCTTATGCTAAGATTTGTCGAACGTGAACAAATAGTGAAGTTCGCCACCTGCTTTCTAACCCTGACCTGTGAATGTGACTGTTAAGGTCACGTGACCTGTGAACGTGACTGTTAAGGTCACGTGACCTGTGAACGTGACTGTTAAGGTCACGTGACCTGTGAACGTGACTGTTAAGGTCACGTGACCTGTGAATGTGACTGTTAAGGTCATGTGAAAGTTATCATGTTACATCTAATTCTGCATTTTCACTCGGAACATTTACAAAAATATTTTTATTACTATTTTTTACATTAGTATATAAAGTGATGGGTTTTTGTATGACATTTTCATGCATATGTGCCATTGTACATCATTTATTCAAAATGATACAACCAGTTTAATGATCCTCTGGTTAAAACAAATTAAGCCAATATGTAGTAAACGACTCATATATATGTGTGTGTGTGTGTGTGTGTGTGTGTGTGTACATATATATATATGAATTTTAGCACATGTTAACAATTTTAACATGTAAATTTTGTGTAATTTGTTTTTGTTGTAGGGCAAAGAAAAACCAAGTTGAAACTGACCCGGAACTTTCCTTTCTGTTGCCTAGCTTTCACAGTGATGCAAGGTGCTTTCACCCTATTACCCTCCCCTAGGTCTAAGACCGAGGGGAACCTCCTCCCCAACTATTGTGACTTTTGTCTTTAGAGATGATGGTGTTGGTGACATTTCTTTGAAACCTTGCCAAAGAGGTGCTGTTTCAATTATACTTGGAAATGTTTGTGTGTGTGTTTGTTTATTGTGCATTGCTGTTGCTGTAGGCATGTCTTGGCATGTGTGTGGAAGTCGGAGGACACCTCACAAGAGTCGGTTCTCTCCTTCCAATGTGAGGGTCCTGCCTGGACCTGGGGAATTGAATTCATGTTGTCAGGCTTGGTGGCAAATGGCTCTACCAGTTTCATTCTTTTAATGTGGTGATAGCGATGATGGTGGTGGTGGTGGTGGTGGTGGCAGTAGCAGCTATGGCCGTGTGATCACTGATATGTGCCTTTTCCACGTGGAATCTGGAATACTGATAACAGCACTGCCAGTTAAGAACTCTGTTAGGCGGGGCATGGTGGCACAGCCTTTAATCTGATCACTTGTGAGGCAGGAGCCAGTGGATCTCTGCTGAATTTGAGGCCAGCTTGGTCTAGACAGTCAGTTCTAGGCCAGCCTAGAACTGTTCTTTTTAAGGATATTTCTTTTTATTTCATAGCTGTGCAAAACCCAAACCTAGAATACTTAAATATTTTGCTCAAAGTCACCTTCATGAACACGAGGAGACTCAGGGGGCCAAATCCCCATCGTGCCCGAAAGTCTGTGTTTTTTTCCATGACAAGCTTAGTACATATAATTTCAAGACCCAGAGTCTTACTAACAGTCATTGCTCAGTCTAATATGTGGCTATTAGAGTTGCCAGAATAAAACACTTCTATTTCCTTACTTATGATGTGGGAGAGATACATAGAGGTCAGAGGACAGCTTGGTGGGAGTTTGTTTTCTCCTCCCACCACGTGGGTTCCGGGAACTCTATTCAGGTTGTCAGACTTGATGGCTAGAGACAGCCTCACTCTTTTAAATGTTACAGTTGCCGGCTGACCTGTCCTCAGCTTTAGGTGCTCCTGTGCAAGCGTTGGAGCCTCCTACAGACAGTGATTATTTTGGTTCGATTATTCTTCTTGCTTCAGATGATGCAGTGGTGTGGCCCTTGAGCCGCACTGTTAAACTGGGGTTGCATACTGCTGCAATGGTCCATTGTCTCGGTTTTTATTGCACGGTTTTTATTGCTCCAGAAAGAGCATATGGTATATATTTGATTATGATGCTGTGAGGGTGGGGTGAACCGCTAGTGCTGTTTTATAGCGTCTGCTGTATTTATCAAGTAAACAGTGTTACCAAGAGCCACCCACTTGCTGTTTCTATTCCAGATGCACCCTCCGAGAGGGACTGCTGCAGTGCTACTATCTCAGGTCCTGCGAATTCCTCATCTCCTAGGGATGGTCCACTGAGCTGCTTAGATAGCACGCGCCACTTTTACCCTGTTGGTAGTGGTTAGAAGACGGCCCATTCATCATGAAACGTGCATTCGCATGCGATCATCTGAGTGTGTTCTGCCCAATTGAAAGGAATACTCTAAGTGCTAACACGGAGAGAGCAAGCTAGTGTTTGTGGACAGTGTACTGGAAAGCATTGTTAGTGAGCTATCTTCAGCAGTCTTTTCAGTGGCTCTGAATGGAACCCTTAACACACTGCTTAATGGGTGCTGGCTTCAGGTTCAAAGCATGGGGCTCCAAATGCATTGTGACCTCCAGCAGGATATCTGCTATTTTTGCCCCGTGCAGCTTGCTAACAGCCATCCCTGTAGCAACTTGCACTTTCCAATTCCATCTATGTCCAACTCACACCTCAGCTTTACTCCATAATAGTAATAACCTATAGGGCAAAACAGTACAATGGTTTGGCTCTTTACTGCTTTGTAACACTTCATGTTACAGTACACAGTGACTGCATGCCCTGGTAAATACCTGGCTTGTACTCGGTTGCTAGTGTACAGGTATGTTTTGCATGACCTGGGCTCTCCTACTTTTTCAAAGATAATTCAGGCTTGTGGTGGGCAGCCCCACTTCATCGGTGTGGCCCCACCCTGCCCACTTGCCTGGAGCCCCGCTGGCACACATTAGCTTTGCTTTCTCCCAGCTGTGCATTTCCACCCTATGTCACTTCTAACTCTCCTTCCCAAGTTTGTCTGCAGCCAGTCCAGGCTCACTTCTCTTCAACATCCCCCTCCACGCAGGGGCTTGGGCTTTCTCTGCACACAGTGGGAGCATTTGTCAATATAGGAGGCTGTAATAGATATTGAGATCTTGTCAGACTGTCTCATTCCAAGTAGCCTGCAACTCCATAAGACCCAGGTGCATTAATCTTCACGTCATGTGAAGGCTAGGCAGGGTGTCTGGTCTTAATTTATGTCATATCAACATTTATTAAATTAATGATTGAATAAACTGTGAACTTCTTGGCAATTTCAGGAAGATTTAGCAGTAACACAAAGCCCTGATGTGTCCCAGTGGTCTGGCTTGCTGGAAAGTTGGCCTGTAATCCCCACAGTGCCCCTCGGCTGCTGACTTCTCAGCTGTGGCATTACATCTTATTACAGTTACACGTCACCATTGATGAACCCTGTTCTTTGACTTGCCCCAGTGGGAAATATTTATAACGGTGTCAGAAGAAACGGACCAGGCTTTCCTGTGGCCAGCTGGACAAGACAGCCTCATTCTGTTTCCCAGGCATGAAAACAGAGTGGTTTGCGTTTCCAGTCCATTCCACATGGCAAAAATGAAGCTAATTCTTAACACTGACAGGTAGAGCTTTAACAAATCCTACCAAGTAAAAGTAACAGAGAATTTACAACTGTGTTTTCAGTAAATTAAATGACACAATGTCATCCCCAATGCATAGCAAGTTACCAGTGAAGGGCACTATTATGATTGGACACTGCCACCAGCTACTGCTGTTGAGAAAACCATATGCTGGCAGGGAGAATACTTCCAAAAGTTGGGAGGGAATAAACTCCTGCAAACAATTTCAGTTAGGGGGAAGGAAAATAAGGCTGATAAAGGATGAACACTCTGTACATTTCAGGCATGTGAAGGAAAACATGAATTACATGCCTGTGGACTCACTCTGGAAAATCTCATGCCTTTAATCAAATGACATCGTCTCAAACTGCAGTTCCCCAAACTTTGACACAAAGCAAAGCGGCATCTCCAACAATGTCACAAGTAGAAAATTGCGATTACGTGCTTCCGTGGATAACCCAGGGGTTTTCGGGTAAGTGCAGAAACTGCCCCTGAAATTAATGCCATGAGATATGTGCTACACAACTTGAAGATTCTGTCTTTGGCTGTGAAATGCAGCCTGTGGTGTTGAGACGCACTAGCTCCTGTGTGAGGAAATTGTCATTAACCCTAAGATGGAGATCCTTGTGTCAGCTTCCCGAGATGCCACCGTTTTGCGTAAGTGTCACTGGATATGAAAGTGTTTGCCTTTGCCAACCTTAAACTGAGCTGTCATGTTTGGTTTCAGAAGTGTCTTCTCAAGTTGCTGCCTTGTTGCTATTAGTTTTGGGGTGCTTGTCTTCCAGAATAAGAACTTATAAATTCAAAAATGGAATTTTAGGGCACGACTCCTCTTAGTGATTGCGTTTTACTCCTGGTGGCCAGAATGCTGATTTTTCACACAGCTGCTGACCAGGGTTGTCTTGTGAGAAGCACAACGCAGCCTGACCTTCACCAGTCAGCCACGACTAATTTTTATGAGCCCAAGACTGAAGGGTGGCCCAAGTGATAGAGCTGGTTAACATAGTGCTGAGTTTCTGGCAGGGCTTGCTTTAAAAGTGGTGACCAAGAGAGAGAGAGAAGGTGTCTGTTGACCATATCAGGCCATAGCAGCAGAGATGAAGGTGGCCTGTGGGGGATTAATGAACTTGGAGCTGATTTTACTCTAGGTCAGAGATAACATCTGGGCCAGATAGCGTTTGCTCACCTCCACCCAGTTCTATGCTAGCATTAAAAAAAAAAAAAAAAAAAAAGCTCGAAATAAACAGTATTTTAAGAAGGAGGCTACTGAGGGAGAATAAGGCACTTTTCAAACACATCCTGAGCAGAGATGGCTGTAACAAACCACAATAATTAACAAATGCTCATAGGTAATATACCCATAAGAAAGAGAAAATCCTGATATCTTCCCTCCCCTAAAGTTTGTCAGCTGGCCAGCATCAATATTTACATTTTTAAGTTGCAGGAAAATGCCAGTAGTTATTTTTTTTAATCAGAGAAATTGATAATGGCAGTAAAAAAAAAAAAAAAAACAAAAAACAAAAAACAAAAAACCCAGAAATGTTTAAAAGCCATTAGCTTTAATAAAAGTATTGCTTTAAATGAAAATAACATATATTTGCAGCTTATCTTGGCGGGTTGGAATTCACAGGAGTTTACCTTTTAGACGCTTACCCTGTCGCAGCCACATACTCCCAAGCACACGTAGCTTGCCTCATATTCAGAAGCAGTATGTAAAGGGAGCTGATAATTGGCCCTGTGAAAAACAATTTATGGTTCACTTGATTTCTCATTACTATAAAAGTGGCTTAAAGTAATGAGGCTTGTGAAGGCCTGTGACCTCCATCATAAATTGTGCCTATTATTAGTGTTGTTTGATCAGACACGAAGGGGAGAGTCTCACCTCTTAATAAGTGTAAGTGTTAAGTGTGATGCCACAGTGTGACACCAGCAGGATGCCCGGAATCCCTGTCCTCTCCTGTTCTTTGGCATCCAACATGGTGTCCAGGCAGAAGGAAATTGTGTGTCTGAGTAGGATCAAGATCTTGTCCAAGTTCTGACAGAGACTGAAGATGGACGCGACATTTTTGGAAGAGCGAGCTGTCAAGCTCCAGGCTGGAAATGCACATGTCGGGGGACCCTCAGTGATACACGTATCCCTTCATTTGTTGTCTGGTTTGGCCATTACTCAAAAGTGCCTGAACACAGGCCAGATATGGTTTCCAGCCTTTGGGAGCTCGTGAGTAAGTACAAGAAAAAAAGTGTTAGATTGAGGAAGAGTAGGGCATATGGCAGAGCGGAAGACTATAGTTATGGAGCATTCTGGAGTCCATACTGTATGAGAAAGCGGAGAGAGATATTTGAACTCTTGGGTCCCCCTATGCAAAATCCAGGCAAGCACGGTAGCCTCCGGCAATCCTAGCACTCAGGAAACAGTTGCAAGCTGGCTGGTTAGGCTAGCTGGAGTCAGGAGCTCTCTGTTCACCAATTGTAGGCTTCGCCTCTTCCAAACCTACTTTATTTGGGGTTCTTTAAATGCTTATACCTCCCTTCCAACCCACCTGCCCTAGACAGGAGAGAAAGGAGATGTAGGGGAACAGGGGAGTAGACCTTGTTGAACTCAGTTCCTGGGAGCGATTCCCCAGGCGTAGTCAGCAGGATTTCAGCAGACCAGCAACTCCACCAAAGTTGCTGCTGGAACCTGGAACAGCAGCCGGAACCCGGGGCCTCAAAGTGTTCTCTGGAGCAGTTCTCGGAGTGTCTCAAAGTGGAGCAATGAACAGCCAAATACTACCAAGATCCAAAAAGCCCCAGCCTCCTGTTTTAGGCTCATATATATATATGTGTGTGTATCCTCTCAGAGTCTGTACTAGGATTTTTTTTCAGCTGGCAGAAACCAAGCCCCCACATGAGGTGCTTCAACCTCCAATGGATAAACATCACCTGCTCTCTCACAAGTCTGTTCCTCATCCCACACTTGGGATCAAAACAAAAACATGTTTGTGTCCACGACACCAATAGACCCTTCCTCAAAAAACAAAGTGGAGAATGGTTGAAGGAGATGGTTGATCCTTTGCTGTAGCCTCTGCATATGTGTGCATCAGTGCCGGTGTGCCTACACACTCATGCATACAACACACAGAGACACATACTTGCACGCATAATACACGTGCACACACAGAGAGATGCACATGCATTTTCAACATCAACTTTGGGCCTCCACAGTTCACACAGCACAATGTGCATAGATATACACATCACATAGGCATTTTGTATGTGTGCATTGGGACATACAAAGATTTTTTTTTTATAATAAGATCCCCCAAATTTTAGTATGTGATGCCTTTGTGTGGTGATAGCAGGAGATTTTTTTCTTATTTTCCCCTTCATGTCTTTCTGGGTGGATATTTCTATCATGAAAGTGTTTTGTTCATTTATGTATTGAATTGTTTAATTTATTTTTGCTTTGTATCTATGCGTGTATGTGAATGTGTGTGTCCATGTGTGTGTGTGTGAATGTGTGCCACTTGTGTGCACATTTTCTTAAAAGCCAGGCAGATCTTTGAGGATGGAGTTCCAGGCAGCTGTGATCTCACCAACATAAGTACTGGGAACTGAACCCAGGTCCTCTGGAAGAGTAGGAAGTGTTCTTAACCACTGAGCCATCTCTGCAGCTCAGAATGCTTCCTTCAATACAAGCTATTTTAATTTTAAAACAAAATGGAAACTTCTTAGCAACTCTGGGGAGTGGGACCATTACTAGCTAAAATTATTCTTTTACACAGAGAGAAAGCCCAGATATCTTGGAGAAATGGATGGCTTCACTGAGCAATTTCTCTATAAGCAGCTATAATCTCCTGCTGAGAGGTCACCCGATAGCTTCCAATAACTGAGCACACCATGTGACCTGTGATTTCCCACATGAACAGCTATCTTTCTTGGATGTTTTTTATGCCACATTCTTCAGAGTCCTAAGGCTCTGGCTCTCCCCAGATTGTAGCTACTGAATCACTTAGCAGGAGATCCAAATGGGAAAAATAACTCACGGAAATTGAGATGAGCATTTTCATTTTTATAAAGTTTGGGATAAGGGCTATGTCACCGAAAGAAGAGGTAGGGACTTTGAAGAGAGTAGCTGTTTGGGTGAAGAAAGGCCCTGGGTTGGGTTTGCTATTCTCCCAAGCCCATCGTGTTTATCATCGGGAATTTGGAGGTCGGCATCAGCGTGTAACCTCACAGACAATATGTAATGCCAAGCTATCAGCGGCAGGTGCCTCTGAGACCCTTCCGGGAGGTGGTGATGCCTCAGGACGGCTTCATCAAAGGCAGAGTAAATTAAGTCTGTGGACACCATGTCCTTCTCCTTCTTGGCTTGGGGGAACAAAAAACACATTTATTCAGTGACAGGGAAACATTATGTTCTGAACCCAGCTTACTATGGACATCCTGATCTGAAATTACAGGATATTAGAAGGAAATTGCCTTTCAATGTAAAATGTGTTCAGCGCTCCTAAGCTTGCTTTTGCATTCTGTGACTGAATTTTCTGGAAGGACCAGGTAGATTCTGGGTCCCCACTCCACATGGGGCACACTGAATGCTATCTCAGGGCGACGTAGCTTCTCATGGTTGAGACTGGTTTGAGTTCTCTTCAGCCCTTGACATTTCACTCTGGTCTCTGCTGGCGTGGCTCAGCTGCTCCTCACTGAAGCCACATCAACCTCCTTGCCAGTCCCCAACACATATTCTCTGACTACAAGATACTTGCTTTCTGCATCCATCTGCTGGGACCTTCTCAGCCAACATACCACCCTTCCCTAAAAAGACAGCTCCCTACGCCCACAGCACCCCACGCCCACAGCACCCTACGCCCACTGCACCTTACTCCCACAGCAACGTACACCCACAGCACCCTACACCCATGGCACCCCACACCCACAGTACCCTATGCCCACAACACCTTATGCCCAAAGCACCTTATGCCCACAGCATCCTACGCCCACAGCACCCCACACCCACAGCACCCTACGCCCACAGCACCCTGCGCCTACAGCACCCATTACACCTGGTTATTTCTATGCTCCCTTTACTCTGCCTTAGGTTCTATGAGTCTATCCTTACACTAGGAGATTTTCCTACCACCACCAGAACGTCTGCTTCATAGAAACAGACCTCTCCTTTGTGCTTTCACTATAGCATCTAGAACTGTGCCTGGCAGAGTGAGCGTTTAGTACATACTCATTTCACTGAATGAATGAGTGAGCAGTAGAATTTACCATGTCAGTTTACCAGTAGTGTCCATTTATCTGAGCAATTATCAGTTTCAGCTGTTGCAAGTGCGAGCATTTTAAATGCATCTAGGGGAAAGCTGCTGTTAACGAGTTCTGCCTTTTACCCTTCCTGTAACGCTCGGCGTTTTGTTTAGACTGGAGTTCTATAATTTGATTTTCTTTGCCAGTCACATTCACCTGTATATGTTCTGAGTGGCAAGGCAGATTCGAAGGGTCATTTAGACACAGTTGGGTTTTCTGTACAGATGGCGTCATTATCATAACGGTCAAGCAGAACTAGCCCTGGCTTCTGTTTATTGGCTTCTATAAAGACCACTAGAACAAAGAAAGTACTACCTGAACGATAAATGACATTAAAGCGTAAGTCCATCTCTTGTCTTGTCAGGGATTAGCCCTTCAGTTTTCGGATCGTGGGGAGGTTGCCTGGTTATGTAGGTGAGAGCACGTGGTGGCATTTGCTGGCATCTCTGAGCTGGAGGTCAGTGTCTGGGGGAGGAGTTTCTACGTAGGCATAAGGCTACTGTGTAGTTTAAATTCTGATTTTATTTTATTTTTGGTTATCCCATCCCTTGTATCCTCCCATTCCTCCCTCCCTCCCATTAAATTCTGATTTCTATCTCAATGTTGTATAAACACGGCTCCCCAATTGTTCCCTGGTATGCCAATAAAGCAACTTACAGCCAATCGCTGAGCAGGGGAGAGAATAGGGCTGGACTTCCTGTCAGCCAGGGGAGGAGGAGTTAGAGGCGGAAGTAAGGGATTCAGCCAATGAGTTCAGCCATGGATAGAGGTCCAAGAAAGCTCAGAAGGAAGGAGCTGGAGCCCAAGGTCCGGAAAGAGACTTGTGGAAGGCCCAGAGACCCTGATTGACACCGCCGGAGACCAACAGTGAAGATGTCTCCAGGTTCCTTGTATGACACACCTTCTTGGCTTCAGGTACGTTAGGGGTTCCTGAAAGGTGTGGTGGTGTGGAGAATGCACTGTCTAGGAGCCCTCCTGCTCTGAGGGCACGTTGTGTATGCTAGAAATGATGACCCAGGCATCAGGGGACTTGACTCTGAATACCACAGGCAAACCTTTCTCTGAGCTGCTTGTTCCCGATCCTCATAAGTTTTTGTAGCCCAAAGCGGCAACCTTGGGTACCAGAGAGCCTTCTTGGCTCTTCAGAAGTTGGGCTTCAAGGCCCCGAGTGCCAGGGCCACAGAGGTGTTGCCCGTTGTCTGTGTGCCTTCTACAACCCCCTAGAAGGCAGCAGGGGTGGCTGTCAAGTCGTGGGAACTGGAGCGCTTTGCTCTTTGAAGGGAACATCCACACTGGTACTTTACACACGTCTGCTCTACTTTTACGGGGGCCCTACCTGGTAAATATCATTAACTTCGCTTTCCAGGTATAATGAAACGACAGACGAGTCACGCAGACTCAGCAGCACGAAGACAGTGTCCCCTCCTCATTTCTCTAGCTAATTCAACTTGCTGACTTCTCACCCTGCTGGGTAGCACAAAGCTAAATCTCGCCACTTGATAGCTCAGTCTTTTCTGGTTTATGGATCTTCTCATGCTTAAATAGTCCAAGTTTTTTTTTCTTTTTTAATTAATTAACTTATTTATTATGCACACAGTGTTCTGCCCGCATGTACGCCTGTACACCAGAAGAGGCCACTAGATCTCATTATAGATGGTTGTGAGCCACCATGTGGTTGCTGGGAATTGAACTCAGGACCTCTGGAAGAGCACCTAGTGCTCTTAACCTCTGGGCGACCTCTCCAGCCCCCATAGTCAAAGTTTTCTAAGCCCAACATCCTATTTTACTATTTAAAGAAAAGAATTAAAGCAGTTTTATTTCGTAACTGTGGCATAAGCCCATAAAAGTTGTATGTATTAAGAGGGCAATATGTAATGTGCAATGTGAACATTGGGTAATGTTTACATCAAGTTAAACATATGTCATTTTATGAAGTAGTTACCATTTCTTCATGGCAGAAACCTTCTAGATATTTTCTTTTGGCTTCATGAAATTCACAGCACGTAACTGTTTTGTGCAGACTAGCTACCGGGCGATAGCACCCAGCCGGCCTTGCTCCTCCTGTGTAGTCCAGCAACCTTTTCTCTCCCTGAATACATCAGTTAGCCTTTCCACTGCCACGACCAGATTACCTACCAGAAGCAACTGAAGGCTAGGTGGTTTGTGGTTGCAAAGACATTTCAGTCCATCATGCAGGAAGTTCATGGTGGTGGAAGGCCTCACCTCTTGGAAAAGCAGGACTGAGGTGACCATAGCCTTCAAAGACCCACCCTCACTGACCTACATTGGCGAGCTGGCCCCGGCTCGTAAAGGATCCACATTTTCAGAATAGCATCACCCGCTGAGGCCTGAGCCTCCATTCAAAATATAGCCCAGTGGGGAACACTGCAGATTCAAATGGCTTTGACGGTCCCCTACAAGGTTCTTTACCTTTTCCTTCTTGCAAAGGTCAGTTCTCTGTATGAACAGGATTCATTAGGGTTCTAGCCAGGGCATGGAACCTGGGGGTTAGTTACTTCCTCACTCTGCCAATGGCTGTGCTGGTCTACCCTATGGGTTGAGGGCCCAGCTATAAATGAACTCACGTGGTCTGGGATGGCATGTACCTGGTACTGCTTGGGTCTGGTCACCTGCCCTCATGAGACATTCGACACCGTTGTGTTCTATGCTGAGGTGCATAGAAGCTTCTGGAACCCTACATGCCCTGCACAGGTCATGAGGAAGCCAGGAGTCTTCTTCTGTCCCTGTCACCTCATGACCCTCTCTCCTTTGTCTGCAGCCCTGAGATGAAGCCCTCCTGAGAGTGTCGGAAGCTTCTAGAAGCTTTACTCCCTTCTCAAGTTCATGCTAGATGTTTCCCATCTAAATGAAATAGTTCACAAGGATTTGATGATGTCTGACATCTCTTGGGATAAATTTTGAGTCTGCCTGGTGTTATCTCAATACGGTATGTCTGGCATCTTTTGGGATAAAACAGCTATACCACCCTTTTGAGTCTGCCCGGTGTTGTCTCAGTACCGTAGTGATTTAACACCATGGTTTAGGAAACACAAGGGCAAGCTCTCCTGGGTCACAGTTAGAAGCTTCTCGGTGCTTACTCGCCTCTTTGAGATTGCATTTGCATTTCATTTCTGCTGCGCAGCTTTGCCCCAATGTGATCTATGTTTATGCTTGAGCGTCTCTTATGAATCACCCTATCATTCCTCTCCTGAACAGAAATACATATAAAAACTGAAGTTTCAAGTCCTTTTTCTCACCACAGCACTCTGTTAGAAAATTTATCATGGGTTAAGTTTTCATTTCAATTATTTTTATTGCACGACCGGTCTGAGGTTTATGCATGTATACGCATATTAGGAGATTTTATGGTTAATTATTATGCAAGCCCACTTGTCCTCCCAATGCTGTCTGTTACTGAAATGAATAGGAAGGTTATTGGGGCAATTCAAGTGGGCTTTGGGGACATCAGAATTTGAAGGTGTCCTTTTGTCTGTTGTTTGGAGGTGTTCTTGGGAAGGTGCATTTTAGTGTGACCTTTCTTTTTGAGCTGGAGCGGGGCAGTCATGTGGAGTTAGGAGAGACAGGAACTCATCATGAGTCCAACAGGATCCTGACCCAGACCCACAGGTACCTTGGAAACTCATGAGGTTTGAGACGTTTGAAGACCACTGAAGACCATCCTGGTTCACCGTGGAGCCTCTGCAGGACATCTCAGATAAATGTTCTGGGCTAGAGGGAAGCAAGAAAATGCAAGTAAAAACCCCACTTACCCAGCACTGTAGGTGGAGAGGGCATGAGGTGCTAGAGCGCTGGCTCTAAGATGCAGCGTCAGAGGCAGCAGAAGGCGAGTCAGGCCTTGACCCCTTTCTCTTTCCAGGACAGTGGATGCTCCTCAGAATCAACTGTCTCTGCTTACACATATGAGTGCTTGCCTGCGTGCATGCTTGTGCGCTGTGAGAGGGCCTGGCACCCTCAGAGGACAGAAGAGGGTGTCAGATCCCCTGGAATTGGAGTTGTAGATGGTTGTGAGCCACCATGTGAGTGCTGGGTCCTCTGCAGGAGCAATGAGTGATCTTAACCTCTGGGCCATATCTCCAGTCACACAAATGCCTCTTTTAATCAAAGTGTAGCTACTCGTGTGCTGCCTTCAGCTGGACTGATGGTGGGTCTTAATAAATCGACATTCCCTCCTTCCTTTCTTCCTTTTTAAAAAAATTTTTTGAGACAGGATCTCTCTATGGAACCCTGGCTGAGCTAACATTCATTATGTAGACCAGGCTAGACAGAGGAGCATATCCTTAGCGTGCTCGCTGCTGTATTGTCACACTCAGGTGGCCTCTCTGAATGTCAGGATGCAAAAGCAACCTGGGGCTCCTATATAGGGAGAGCTATCTTCTGACTGTTTTGGTTCTAGTCACTGCCAAGGTAGCAAGGGCTCTTCTTCAGCTCTCCTATGAGGATGTGTCTGGTCCTTGGCAGTCATCCAAGGTGCGTGTGCTTGCGTGCGTGCATGTGTGTGCGTCTTGTGGTATATTAGTAACTTTGGAAGCAACTTGGAGAGGAGAGATTTATTTTGGCCCCCAATTTGAGGGAGTTGTGTGCATCAGGGTGGGTGCAGGAAGAGAAGACACAGCATCTCAGTTCGTGGTAGCAGGAACATAAGTGAAGGAACTGGTTCACATTTCTCCAGACCAGGATGCAGAGGGCGAGACACCAACCAGTGCTTCTTATCTTCAAAGGCCTCTGCTGGTGGCGGACTTCTGCCAGCTGCCCCTCCCCCTAAAAAGGTCCCTAGCCTGTGGAAATGGTGCCGGCATCTGGGGAACAAGTGTCCAAATCATGAACCTGCAAAGATATTTCAGATTCAAAGTGTGACTTGTGGAGAAGGGCAGCCATATTTCTCCAGGGTGGGGACAACCTGCTCTCAACTAGCTGCCTGAATGATCATCCAAGACCTCCCCAGCCATGTCTTTTTAGCTGGGCAGCCCTTTCTCATGCCCAGTGGTTCCTCCCACTTCTGATGCTATTGGATTTGAAGGTCTTCAAAAGGACTAATTTCCTGCAGGGAGGCTGGGAGTGAGAGAGGGTAAAGTTGCAGGGTGGCTATCTTTGTTTTGTTTTGGGAGATCTGGAGGAAGATCATGTGCCATAAAGCCGCCAAACTGCAGTTCGGCTCTTATGCTTGGCTCCAGGGTAGGGAGAACAGCTTTAAACACCTGCCTCTTTCTAAGGAACTTCTAGAAATGGCTTTCCTAGGAGGTAGGGCCAACGGGTGAGTTTTACAGTGCAGAAAGAGACTGTAGACCTGTTTATCACCATTTTCTCACTGGGACAGAAAACAAGCTTTACTTGGCTTGCCAGGAGACCCTGGTGGATGGCAACTGAGCTACTAAGTTCTTATCGGACAAATTGGGCCCAGTACTGGGTCCTTCGGGGGTGGGGTCTATAATGGGATCTGGTGGCGGAACAATAAATCCTGGGCTGCAGCTCCTGCCGAGGGGCGCAGGCCTGAGGGCTGATGCGGCACACTTGTTTTCTCATTCTTTTCTGGAGACTTCCAGACCTGGGAACGTGATGGATGCTCTCATTGATAGTTCAAGCCTGCCATTAGTCTGGCCTCCAAATAATGAGGCTGGGCCCTGCCACAGAGCCCCAGCCCTTTCCCCTCCCCCCAGCCCTTTTCTCCCTCCCTCTTTTCCTCCCTCTCCATAGTTTCATCTGTCTTTGCTATACTTTTTCCTTCCCTTCTTCCTTTTCAGCTTCTTCTTTCTCTCTTCTTTTCCCCTGTCCCTCATCAACTTTCTCCCACACTTTCTTTTTTTAAATATATTTTATTAATTTATTCATATTACATCTCAATTGTTATGCCATCCCTTGTATCCTCCCTCCCTCCCATTTTCCCCTTATTCCCCTCCCCTATGACTGTGACTGAGGGGGACCTCCTTCCCTGTATATGCTCATAGGGTATCAAGTCTCTTCTTGGTATCCTGCTATCCTTCCTCTGAGTGCCACCAGGCCTCCCCATCCAGGGGACGTGGTCAAATATGGGGCACCAGAGTTCATGTGAAAGTCAGACCCCACTCTCCACTCAACTGTGGAGAATGTCCTGTCATTGGCTAGATCTGGGTAGAGGTTCAAAGTTTACTGCACATATTGTCCTTGGCTGGTGCCATAGTTTGAGCAGGACCCCTGAGCCCAGATCCACGTGTCATAATGTTCTTCTTGTAGGTTTCTAGGACCCTCTGGATCCTTCTATTTCCCCATTCTCCCATGCTTCTCTCACCTAGAGTCCCAATAGGATGTCTTCCCCTCTGTCCCACTTTCCTGTAAATGAAGACTTTCATGGGACATGCCCCTTGGGCTAGTGTCAAGATATAAGTGAGTATATACCATTTGACTCTTTCTGCTTCTGGGTGAACTCACTCATTATGATCATTTCTACTTCAATCCATTTATCTACTCTCCCACACTTTCTAACTCTCTCTTTTCTCTCTCTCTCTCCACCTTCTCTGCTCTCTCTTCATTCTTTCTTCCCTCCTTCCCCTCCCTCTCTTCTCTTTCTCTCTCTTCCTGCCCCTTTCCACTTTCTCCAATCTTTCAGCAGTTTTTTTCCCTCCCCTGTTCCTCCCCTCCCCTCTTCTCTTTTGCTCTCTTACCCCTTCTCTCCTTTCTCCCTCCCTCTCCTTATAGCTTTCCCTCCAACCCTGCTCCCCACCCTCCACTTCTGCCAAGCAACTCCCCAGAAACCCTTTTGGGGAATTCTCTCCTTTAAGACCAGCTCCCTCCGCTCCTCATAAAAGAAGATATAGGATGGTCGGGCTGACGTTTACCCAGGGAGCAGCTTTTCCATTGTGCAAGCTATTTCTCAGTTTAGCTGTGCTGCAGGAGGCTCAGATGTCACATAGAGCACGGAAACAGCAGGCAAGGAGCAGGATGTGGAGCTGTCCTCTCGGTTAGGGCCCTGAAATATATGATAAGCCAAGATGCTTGTGGTAGACAGAAGAATAATTAAGTAGTTTAAAGGTGTGACTTCCTAAAAGGCATAAGACGTTGATTTTGATAGACAGTTTAGGCTGCCTGAAAAAAGGTGTTCCTTCCTTAATGGGACAGTGTGACGTAAGGACTGAGCCTCTCACCAGTAAGAAGGACTTTTGTTTCACTTCTTCTGCCTAACAAATCATGGTGACCAGCTGCCGCCCCAACCCTGTGGAGAGCTAAGGACACAACTGCTGATAGCCCAGTCTCCTACCCCCGCCCCAACACCACACACACACACACACACACACACACACGATACAGCTCCCAGAGTGCCTGCTTTGGAGAAAAAGCTTTATGATCTCTTTGTACCACTGGGCGTCAAACATGCACTTAACAAACTATTGCAGTGTGCAGATGACCAACATGAGACAGGACTCTGGGTGACGGCTGGGCACGGGGAAGGCAATCACACAGGCTGGATGCTCCTAGGTGCCCGCGAGAGCGGCTCACACGGTGCAGGCCTGCGAGCAAAGTGGACGCCAGTGTTCAAACTCCTGGCCTTCCAGCCATGCTTCCTTTGTGCTCTGTGGGCTCCTTTTACTATGTGGGACCTTTAAGTATTAGTGTTCTCACGTGATTCATCCTTGGCCTCTATCTCTCCCCCCTGAGTTATTTCTTTCACATCGATGGGTTTATTTATAAACCCGCAGGCTCCTAGACCCACACAGCCAGCCCAGGTCTGTCCACTGAGTCCCGTGTCCTTGTGGCCACCCAGCACTGGACCATCTCACTTTGGTGGTTCCTCAGGCATGTGAAAATGAGTATGTGAAAATCTGAAGGCCTCTTCTCCCTTGGCTGTCTCCCACGACCTCAGTGCTGGCCCCACCAGCTTGTTCTTCTCCTGTTGGATCTCTGCACTGTGGTCATTGAGCTACTGTCCGGCTGGTACCCAGGTGGTGCCCTAGCAGTCGTTTTAGCTTCCTCTTCCTCTCTCAGCGCAGCGTGTGTGTGTGTGTGTGTGTGTGTGTGTGTGTGTGCGCGTGTGCACACACGCATGCACGCACTTTGGGCTCCCTATGTAGCCCAGGCTAGCCTTAAGTTTGAGCTGTTGCTGTCTCAGCCTGGAGGATGCTGGGATTACAGGTGTGTACCAACATGGCAGGCCGCTCTCTGCTCTGTATAGCACTCTGTTACATATTAGGTCCTTGCTGATTCTCATGTAGTGCCACCGTTCTGGTGTTGCAGTGTCCCTGGGTGGTCCCTGGGTCTCAGCCTTGGTCCCTTCCAGTCTTCCTTCCATGTCACTCCAGGATGTCTTACTTTCCACCTCTAAAGCTGGTGTGTGTGAACTCTCTTCCTGCCTGCAGAGTAAAGACTTTGCCCACTATCCGAAGCCTTCCGCAGCCCAGCGTCTGCCACGATTATGATGTCTATTCAGTTTATCCTTGGCAGACGTCATTCCCACGCGTTCCCTGTCACTTGTCCTGTGACAGTCCCTGGGCTGAAAGCCTTTCTTCCTCTCCTTCCTTCCTCCCCAGACTGTTTGCAGATTTATCCTGAGCCTCCCTTCTCTTGGGGCCCGTCCCCGAGCCCCCACGTTAATGTGACATTCTTGTGTGCTCTTCCCTCCTACCCTGGTCAGGTGCTGTGTGCCCAGCACTGGCCATCTGTAGGCCTCCTGTAGGCGACACGTCCCTTGAGAACGGGGACTCTGTTGTTTCCTGCTGTGCACTCAGCACCTGATGTTCTGTTAACCACGTGAACATTTAGCTGAATGAATGAAACCAGTTTTCCTCCCCAAGAAAGATGTGTGTGGGGAAATCTATGAGCTATGGATTCATGTATTTTTGCTTTGACAAAGCACTTATTAACATTCCTCAAGCCAATTAAATGAAAACACACACACACACACACACACACACACACACACACACACACACACACACACACACACCTTGACTGACTCTGGGTCTCCGCTGAAAGGAAGACTATGAAACTCTCCCGCTCTCATTAACCAGTGCCTCCTTCATCTTGGCATAGCACCCTATTAGACAAATAATTTACATTTAAAGAGAGAGTGTAAACAGCATCCTGAGTCATGAATATTAAGCAGCATCTGCATGTCATTTAAATAAGGGAATTACTATCCTGGGAAAATTAGGACTAGAAAAGGCAACACCAAAAAACAATAAAAGGAAAGAGTGAGGGAGAGCTCAAAGCTTTTTTTGTCTTATCTGCCACTAGCATATAGCCAATCCTTGGGAGGCAGGGGTGCTGTCTAGTTTAATGGGCATTCCCAATGACAACAGTACAGCTTGGTACTCAGGATTTGATGAAGGAGGGAGGGAAAGCAGATGGGAATGAGAGAGACAGAGGCAGGGGTGCGGGGAGATGGGTGCTTTTTATAAACACAGGTGCAATTGCTTTTACATAAGATAGTCATAGGATTATCCGTGGGTGAATGGGCTAGACATTGTGTGGTCATGCGGTTCAGCACTCTGTGTCTGTGCCCAGCTCTCTTCCATTGGGACAGGGAGTCTGCAAACGACACGGCTAGTTCATTAGGTCCTGCGGTAGCATCAGCAGAGGCCATGAGCAGCAGCCTAGAGCGCTCAGTGTCCATCAGCCCTGAGGCTCCACTCCCCACTTTGGTTTTCTAGAGTCATTCAACAGCTCCTTATCTTCAAGAGGTTTTCCATTTTGTCATTTTCTTCACTGGAATCCTTGCCGTGGCCTTTGACCTCTTGATTGTGCTAGGCCCCCTCCGCATTACACGGAAGAGCCACTGTTTTCCTGGTTAGGCACTGACTGCTGCCCACACTGACCACTATGCCTTGAGGCACAGCATGTCCATGTTTGGTTAAGGGTATGGCAGCCCTCTTTCGATTACAAGATCCACTGGAAAGCATATGATTCTTAAGTAGAGTCAGTAACTAGGAGAGAGCTATGCTGAGTGTGACGTCCATTCACTAGTAACAGATGGCTTCAAAACGACAGTGCAAACAGCAGTGTAACAGCAGAAGGCTTCCGGGCCAGGCCATGCCAGCCCGCTCTCTGCCTGTGGGGTCCATATTGACTCCGTTGCTTCACTTAAGGATTTGTTGGGTTGGTGCCCAGTGTGAGCCTCAGCTCGCTGTGTAAGAATATACGCTCTTGAGGAAAAGTCTTCTTTAGACAGTGGTGGAAGGAAATTCTCTATGTGAGAGGTGATTCCAGGATTGACTGGAGCTTGCCGTTTAGCCTGAACCTGACATCTGCCTGTGCTTGCTTTGCAGTTAGTGCACTCCCAAATGCATCCATTTCTAGAAGTTTGTCTTCGTTGTGCAGACAGGAACTGTTTCAGAGGCTGAGGGTGTCAAGTCCTGGCCAAGGCAGCGGCCTTTTATGACCTTTCCTGTTATATTCTCACATGCGATAAAGCCAGCTCACAGGAGGTATGGGTGATGAAACCAAGAGCCCCTTACAAACGGAAGGATTGTGCCAGGAACCTGCAACGTAGTTGATACAAGCAATCCCTCCAGGCACTGCAAGCTCTCCTTCTCCTGCTAAGTCTGGCCTGATGCATTATCTTTTATGTGTTCCCCAGTCACTGTGTACATGTTATTAGTATGAGTGCATCTATGCATCTTGAAATTGTGCAGTTAATCCCCTGCCTTCTCAATGAGTTGTGTAAGTTGGTGGATTTATATGATATATTGTTTTTAATTATCAGTATGGTCTAATAATTGTTTATTATTATCTGTATTATCAGTATGCCTGGTAGCAATCAATTAAGACACTGACACTTGTTATATTTTAAAATAGCTTTAGTTAACCTGGGGCAAGGAAGACATTAATGCTCTAAACTACTTCCCATAGTGGGGCAGGCATGGGATCCCGGCCTCAATCCCATGCCATCTGCTCCTAATAACTTCTATCAAGCTACCTCCCACCCATAATCCCAAATTCTTGCTAATGTTCTTCATCTGGGCCAAATCTCCATCCATGCCTGTCATGTGTTTTTCTTCCATCTAACCCACAGTGGTCTTCCTCTCTCTCCTCTCCTTTTCTTCTTCCCAGAATTCCTCTCTCTCTCAGCCCAGGAGCCTTAGCCACACCTATTTCCTCTGCCCTGCCCAGGTGGGATGGCTTTTTATTAATTAGCATCAAAATACATCAGACCATCTCCCAACAATGATAAACATCATAAAGAAAACACAACAACAGAGCATAAAATACTAAGTTAATTTACTGTGCCCATAGCAAAGAGGTTAGGCCAGGATTTCCTCCCTGAAATTAACTAATATTTTTTATTGGCTTTCCTAATTAAAACTTATCCCTTTCTTACATCCTAAAGGTGCCATTTTTATTCCTGAAACTACTTAGAAGTGACTCTGTATCAAGCTGCCATGTTGACGGTTTCAGGGAAATACTAAATAGTAAGCATGCTCCCACCTCTGAGTGCTTTTAAGGCTAAAACAGGATCTCTCAACTTCAGCATTTTTGGCCTTTTTGGCATCTGTGCTGTGGACATAATCCTATAAGTTTATGGTGGTTGAACAGTCTCCTGACCTCTACCCACAAGATGCCAATAACACCTCTCTCCAGCTGAGATCGCTGAAAATGACTCCAGGCATTGGCACATGCCCATGGCAGGACAGAAAATGGTCATTAATACCTCACGTTGAGAACCGTTGGTGGAAGAAGTTGTCGGGAGACTCTGCTATTGAGGTTGCAGCCCGCCATGTCTGGATAGCTCTCCAAGCTTGGCAAAAAATGGAGGACTCCCTTTCTCAGCAGGACTTCCTCTTCTCGGCCTGACTTTATCTGGAGGGCATCTCTAGGCACAGATGCCTGGCCTTGCTTGGAGAATGATCCTGCACAGAGCTATGTGACTAAACACACCAGTCCTGCTCCTTTACCCATATGATAATTAAGTACTACATTTTGGCCAATCCGCCCTTCCTGCCCATATGACAATTAGGTACTGTTTTGACCAATCAGCCCTTCCCACCCATAACCCTAAGAACCTTTATATACCTCACCCTTAAAGCAATAAAATGAGCTGCCTCTCTGAAGCTGATCCTGGAAGTCTTATCTGTCATACCCATGGCTGTGTGAACCCCATTTGTCAATTCTGCTACCTTTGTCTTCATGGACCAATGGCCAACAACCCCCTGGGGAGGGGGGTAGGATGGAGGACCACAGGAAGTAACAGTTCTCTACCTAGTTAGCATGTTAGGGACCATCAGCAAACTGTTCTGGTAACCTCTACTGACTCAGCACTTAGCTTGGTGTATGGTCCAGACTGTTGAGTGAATACATAACACAGGCAATGACCACACCACATAGGCCAATAGAGGACGGCTAATATACCACATGGATTTAAAGAAGAACTGGGGTTGGACCAATAAGAAGAAGCCTTGGAGGAGGCATTGTGGGTAAAAGGGTTGAGGAGCCATCGTAAGGGTAGACCAGGAATAAGCTGAGAGATTGTTAGGTTGCCTGGACGTGGGGCTGGTAGAGGGTAAGGAAGGTAGGGAAGAAAGGACTCAGATCCCAGCCACAGAGGACGTAGGATGCCAGACTGGAGTTGAAGCTCGTTCATAAAGAGGGAAGTTACAGCAGTAGTGGAGCAGGGTTGGAGCCTGTGCTCACCATCAAGAACATAACCTGCTGGTGGCGTGTAGCGTGGAGAGAGGACAGAGATGGACAGCCCAGTTGGCGTAGTTTCTAGCAGTTAAAAAGAAGTCATGAACTAGGCTAGTAATAGACACACAATTCTAAGGGAGATGGAGTTGACACTGTTTCTACTTCCATCTACTTGACAAATTCTTATTTATCCTTAAAGACCCAGGTCAGCACACACCATGGTGAGGGCAAATGTTCTTCGTGTTTGTGTGCTGTGCAGAGCACATTGTAGCATGGCTGATTCTTTTTACTCCTTATGATTTTAAAAATATATTTAGGTAGGATTATGTACATGATGAATATTATGATTTATCATGATAGAGTGATTGATATACATAAGTTAAAATATTATGCAGCTCTAACAGAAAATGAAGAGGTTCCATTGTGTTGTGTGCATTAAATTTAGGGATAAAAGTCAGGACCTTGCATATGGGAGACAGTTTCTGTACCACCGAGTTACACCTCCGGTTCTTGTTTATTACTTTAATAATATTTATTTTCGTTCATCTGTATGCCTTTATGTCTGTATGTATATGTTTGTGAATATGCTTGTGTGCACCCAGGGAGGCCAGAAAATGGTGTTGGGTGTCCTGGAGCTGATACAGGTTGTTGTGAATTGCTTGATGTGGGTGCAAGGCACCAAACTTGGGTCAAGCACTCTTAACTGATGAGCCATCTCTCTAGTCCCTTCATTATGTTTTAAAAAAAACCACCACTTTCCCTTGCATGCATCTTGAGATGAAGTTTAATAATTGTATAGTAGTTTGTATAGGAGAAGATTGAGACCTCCATAAAGATCCACTCTCATGCAACTGGTTATGCACACGACGGAACTTAGAATAATTTGCAGCTCTGATAGAGAATGAAGAGGCTCAGTGGGTGTTGTAGGTGCTGTGTAATTTGCTAAGAACTACAACTCCCAGCATTCCAGGAAGTTACCTGGTCTGTGGGCAGGTGGGGCTTGTCTCTGGGGATCAGGCCATAAGGCTTGGCGGCAAGCACGTTTACCAGAGGAGTCATCTCACTAGCCTCCAAGACACGGTTCTATAGAATTTTCCTTCTCCTTCCACTTTTCTTCCTCTTTCCCTTCTCTTTCTGGTGGAGAATGTGACACTACTTCTCCGTGATTCCCAGATCTTAATTTGGTGCCAGGCAGCAGGTCTGCATATCACTCACACGGCTGTCACTCAGATCAAACAAGAACACAAGCCTAGGTGTTTTTAATATGTGCCTAATGGCCTTGGCATTTAAAATTAATAAATACCTGAACTTGTTTTTGGTTTTTTGAGATGTTTCTCTGTATAGCCTTGGTTGTCCTAGAACTAGCTCTGTAGACCAGGTGGGCCTTGAACTCACAGAGATCTACCTGCCTCTGCCTCCTAAATGCTGGGACTAAAGGTGTGCGCCATCACTGCCTAGCACCTGATGATGGGCACCAAATGATGGGCATTTAAAAGGGTGAATGATTTTTAAATTTTACTTGTGTGTGTGTGTGTGTGTGTGTGTGTGTGTGTGTGTGTGTGTGTGTGACAGGTGTGACGGTCAGAAAACAGCTTCTCTCCTTTCATCTTTATGTAGGTTCCAAGTCATGTGGTTAGTGACTTTACCCACTAAGTCATCTTAGTGGCCTAGAAGAGTGGATTCTTGTCCAGGCTGATGCCACAGTGGAAACGGAGTCACAGCACGCAGAGTGGAAACACTTTCACCGGCCGCAGCAAGGAGTTGGAGGCCGAGGCCAGCATGAACATGTAAGCCTTTGGGAGCTGAGGGATTTTGAAAAGAGGGTTTGGGTTTTGGTAAGAGGGTATGAATCCATCCTCGCTCAGTCTGAAGTGGCTCTGAAACCCCGCTCAGTCTGAATCACAAAACCAAACAGATCCCCAAGCCGGCAGGACTCTACTGATCCCTGATGGACAGGCAAGTTGTTTCCACCTGCCTTGACTAAAACAGCACAGCAGCATGGGGCGGGCAGAGAACAAAGGGTCTGCTACAGAAACAAAGGTCCTTGCGGTGCCTTGCCATCTTATCGCCGATTTTCTTAATATGATTCACTGTGATGAGACACAGTTCTTGCTCTTTTAAACCGGTGTTATCCACAACACGGAGGAATGACTGGGGATTGCAGGAATAAGCACTGCTCTCAGGTGAGCCCACCTAGACTTATTTGGCACTTTGGAGGGTCTAATTGAGAAGATGGCGTTCTGATTACTCTCAAGGTTATGGCTGAAGGCCAAAGGTCACTGGAATTTGATTCAGTTATTTAAAATGCTGTCTCAGGAGGAGGTGCCTCAAGGGAATTACATACCACCACCAGCAGCTGTTGTGGGGATTTAAATTGAAATCGGGTTAGAAGGAAATGGTTTTAGCACTGCCTCCTGTCTCACTTGTCTGGGTACAGTGAGCAGAGCCCCCAAATCATTTAACTCAACGGGGCTCCATCTTAGAAGTGGGACTAACCAGTTACTCAAATTATTTTTGTAAGACTATGATGGCATGTCAGGGGATCCGAGGTGTGGAACGAAGGCTAGAAGCCTGTGTTGAAGGGCCGGCGCTGCCACTCAGCTGCCAAATTTACGTTCTACAGGTCTCAACACAGAGAAGTGGCCTTTAAAACAGTTTATGCTGTATCGTCTTATTACCCACCCCAGCCCCCTCCTCGGTGGCTAGGAGTCAAACCTAGGGCTTTATACATGCTGGGCAAGGGTTCTCTCACAGGTACACCCCAAGCGCTAGATTGTATGATCTTTTCAAGTACCCTTGTGGTATGTCTTGCCTTGCCTTAATTATCTGTCTGTCTTTCTGTCTATCCACCTACCCATCAATAAATAATCTGTGTGTGTATTTATCATCTACCTTTTATACACTGTGTATCTGTCTATTGCTCGCTAACACCTTTTGCTGTTTCTTACTTTTCCTAATAGCAGTCTCTGGGTAAGCAGAGCGAGTAGAAGTACCCGAGGCAAACAATATCCTCTGGAGTATTTCTGCCTTTCCCTGGCCTATTGCTGGCCCCGGTTGGTTCCTATGTCCTGGCTTGGTCCACTGCCTTGAATCTCTGCCGACCTGGCATTTCTTGGCGGCAGGAGAGCACGGGGAAGGGGTCAGCAGCAGCATCGGCTGCTTGCTCTAGACAAGTGCATGTCCGTTTCATCTCATGGCAACTCCATCCTGGGTGATACCCAGCCCACTCTGGACTTATGCATGCAGTTTGTGTTCCAGCCATTTGTCAAAGTGAAGTCAAGATGGGCCGTGAAGGGGGATGAGGCTGGGAAATCAGAGACCTGGAAGCCTCCCTGCAAAGAAGACCTCCAAAAGATTGCTTAAGAGGGGTGACTGAACTCTGGCTGCTCTCATATTTGGGTGAGCTTTGTGACGGGGTGGCCTGTGTGACCGAACCACACATCTGTACAATCCACAGGATTGCGTTCTCTGCGATAATCAGGCACACCAAGACTGGGTGCGGAGGGGTGCCTGAAACCTCGCTGGTCCCCACACTGAACTGCAGTGGTTTTTCACTCCTTTGATGATTTGAAAGATCCGCAGCCTTCCAGGGATACCCTGACACCCACTGCGTGAGCAAGCTCTCAGGGGATACTCCAAGGCTGACCTTTAGTTGGCCAAGGGTGATACTTCCTGCTTCTGGTAGAGCAGCGGGACCTAAAGAATCACGTCTCCCCACTCCTTGCTGAAAGGACCATGTGAAGTATGGAGGGGACAGGCTCTGATGATGGAGCCTGGGAGTCTGCACTGTGTCAGGGATGGGTACCCAGGGAGGCATTCAAGGATAGAGAATTGATCTCAGACCGGGGTGTGATAGAGGCCAAGTCATGGGTGCAGTGAGGACCACTACATGGGTCTGAAAGTGTGTTTGCTCAGCCCAAGACAAGGAGGGATAGGGTTGGCAACCAGTGTGAGTGGGGCTAGACCTTTCCTCTACTCCTTTACCCACCATATCACTTATTAAAAGTGTGATTAATTTGAATTAGACTCCATAGAGAATCCTGTAAGTCCACTGCCTTTGGATTATGCCATCTTACCCTGAGCCAAGAACAATAACCCTCTTCCAGCCGAGACATGAAGGGCGGGATGCACCATGGCCCACCATCTTCCATGAGGCAGGTGCCACACTTCACAATTCTGACCCCACTGGGGCCTTCAGAGATACCACAGGAGCAGACATAGCGTCCACTAGCAACCTCAGAGAACCTACTTCTGAAAGTTCACACAACTGTGTAGTTATGGAAGCTATGTGTATGGGAAGCCAGGATTGTCTAACTTTTGAAGCCCAAATCTTCCTTTTGGTCCAGTCTGAGAGCCTTGGGGACAGAGCTCACCTTGCCAGCCATGTGCTTGTGACACTGGTTTCAACTCAGGAAACAGTCAGTGTGTTTGAACATTGGATCACTGAATGAAAAATGGATGATGGGTGGAGCTTCACCTTTATTTTAAAATGCTTTTGTAATTAAAGAATTAGTTTTATTATTTTTTATGAGTATGTATCTGTTTGGCTGTATGTGCACATGCGTGTAACTGCCCTTGGGGTCTAGGGAAAGGCATTGGCTCCCCTGGAGCTGTTGTTACAGCCAGCTGTGAACTGTCAGACAAAGGTGTCAAGGACCCAAGTCCTTGGACAAGAAGCAAATGCTCTTGGCTACTGAGCCGTCCCTCCACTCACGGTGAATGGTTTTAAAGAGTCCTTGGCTTTGATGCTTACTGGGTTATGGGTGGAGTATTGGTTTCGTCTTTTCCTGTTGCTGTAACCAAATACCTGAACAACAACAACAATGTGACTTAAAGGAGAAAGGGCTTATTTTGGCTTACAGTTCTAAGGAACACAGTCCCTCATGCCTGGAAAGCCAAAGTGGCAGGACCATGAGGGCACTGGCATATCACACTCACAGTCAGGACACAGAGTGGGTGGATGCTGGTGCTCTGCTCATTTCTCCTTTTCCTTCAGCCCAGGACCTCAGCCCATGAAGTGGTGCTGTCTGCATTTAGCTTGGGTCTTTTTAGCTCCGTATGCCCATTCTTAGATACATCATCACTGACACGCCCAGAAATTCATCCATTAGAAGATTCTACAAGAGCCTGCCAAGTTGACAGTCAATATTAGCCATTAAAGATGGAGCCTCGGTTTTTGTGGTCTTATCAATAAAAAGCAAAGGCCACACTCTATTTCTTTAGTGTTCTATACACAGCAGGTCCTGTGTTAATTTTCCTTGATGCTTCTGTACCCAAAGCCTTTCTGCCACTCAAAACAGTTCTGATCCCCAAAAGATAACATCACAGTGAGTCAGAAATAATGGGGTTATTTAGTATTTCCCAGGCTACTTTAGGAATACCGAGACCTTGTCTGCCTTTTTCTTAGCCTCACAGAATCTTTTCTCTCAGACTTACCACCAAGGCTCTCATTTTGACAGCAACTTAAAAGGCAAACACACATCTTCTACAAACAGAAGTTTATTTGCTGTATATAGAAAAAAAAAAAAAGCTACCTGAGGACTAATTTGGCAGCTTTGTTGGTTATCTCTTGTAATGAGCCATGTTACATAATTAAAAGATTTTTTTTTTCCTTAACTGCATTTCACTACTAATTAACTTTTTATACATTCTACAATGGACTTTTTAGGTTGAATCATAGATATAATTATGTCATTTCTATGCAAAGAGCAGCTTAGGAATTATTAATTGATATTGAATCTGTTGATTAAAGGCTAATTCATATGTAAACATATTACAGCTCACTGCAGACTGCTATCTAGAAGTGTGCCTCTGTAACTTCTGTGGTTCCCTGTCCCTTGCTAAACAGCCAGGACAGAGACTGGCCACACAGATCGCAAACAACAAGAGCAATCCATTTCAAACTCTGTCTAGAGTTTTAACCACAATTAAGCTTCTGCATTTAAGTTGCTTTGAAGTTTCATAGCACATCAAGGGTGGAAAAGAGCTATGGAAAGCCAGTCGGCTTTATGCCCGCCCCCCCCCCGCATACCCCCCGTGGCCCCCCCCCCCCCCCCGTCTCTCCTTTTCTTTGTTTCATTTTGGTCTAACTCGGAACCCTGTGCGCGCGAGGAGTGGGCACTGTCGCCGAGCTGCACCCGAGTCCTTTTATGTTTTCTTAAACTCCGCCCTGGAGAATTGTTCTCTTGTGGTGAACAAGCAGCTCTGAACAAGGAGAACAGAGACACATAGGGGAACTACAGATGATGTACCCGGGACATGATTCCAGGGCAGAGTGACACCGATTCTTGCTCTCAAGCCAACTGCGAAAGAGCAATTTCCAAAGACTCTATGAATGTCTTTCTTGTCAGTCAAAAGGGATGAAACTAGTCTGAATGTAAGAAAATGCTTTGGTGTACTAGCTACCCACACATTCTTATGTCTGTTGATTGATTCAGTGAATTCTTTAGAATGTCAATTGAATGAAAAAACCAAAACAAAAAGTCCTAAAGTATGGAGCAGGTTTATTACAGATATGTGGGAGAACATAAGAGGAAGAGTCCAGGCTGGACCTTGTCAGCAGACTGAGCTGGTAGGCCAGGGGAGGGGAGGGGAGAGTCGGAAGACCAAGAGGCCAGGAGACCAAGAGAGTAGGAAGCCAAGAGAGTAGGAAGCCAAGAGAGTGGTATAGCCAAATAACCAGGTTATTCAGGGACCAGAGGAGCTGGTGGGAGGAAAGGCCAGTAGCAGGGCTGTAGAGTTCAGGGTAAGGGCTCAGACTACTCCAGGTACTGGTGGTGCTGAGAGATCTGTGAGCCTTTTGTCCTGGGTTTGAGACATTAATAACAAAACTAAGCAAGCAGTGTATTGCAGCCAGATGGAAAGCAAGTTTGGTTGGAGTGCGGGGTCCATGTTTGGGGTGTCAGAGGAACCCAATGGAATAGGAAGAAGAGGTAAAAGGTCCCTGCTGGGTAAATCAGAATTTTTATGTTAGGCAAGAGGAAAGTTCTGTCTGAGCTATCAACAGTAAATAGAAGAATAGTAAGAAAATGACGGGGGCATGTGGACCCGATGGACAGCAGCTCCCGAGCAGGTTAGTGACAAAGTGAGGAGATCTGGATTGGGAGGACTGTGGAAATTAGAAGAAAGAAATCAAGATCAAAGAACACGAGCAGATGAGCAGGGCACAGTAACCAAGCTGGTGGGAAAAGTGAGGAGGATGAGATTGGGAGGTTGGAGTCCCCAGTACCACTGGCAAATGAAGACAGTGTGGGTAACGCAAGACATGCCTCACGATGGTGAGAAATTAGTGCTAGGAGTGAAAGGCATGGGGGATTGAGTGACAGACATAACACTGTCCTGAATGGGATAGATACCCCTGGGTATGTACCCTAAGTAACACAAAACAGCTTGTTCTAGTGACAGTGTCACATCTATGCTTATGGCTGTGCTGTTCATGGATGGATGAGTGGGTAAAGACAATGTATACATACATGCACACGCACACACACACATATACACACACAATGGAGTTTTATTCAACCGTAAGAAAGAATAAAATTTCGTCATTTGCAGAAGAATAGATGGAACGGAAGAGTCCCGTGTTAAGTGAATAATCTCACAGACAGGTGCCACCTGTTCTCTCATATGTGGCACCTAGAAGGAGGGCAGTGGAGGGCATGGGAAAAAAGGCTCTAAGGACATGGAATGCTAATGTGGATAAATAGGATGAAGACACATATGCATGCGTGAAAAGGCCATATGAGGCCCCTTACATTTGTACATTTACAAACAAAGGACGGGTGCAGCGACAGCAAAGAGTAGCAGTCTTTGATGATGAAGACACAGTGGCTGCTTCTGTGGTGATGTTTCAAGGCTGTTGCCCAGGGGTAGCCAGAGAAGTAGTCACACATCCCTCGTCACTGTCTCTGTCCCACGTGGACACAAAGTGAAGTGGTTTGCGCTTAGTCCTCAAGTTAAGGGCTGGAGGAGGAACGCGACTTGAGCTGGTCACCATTGGGACGGAACTCCCTGCCTCTGAGCATCGAGGCTCTTTGGTTTCACTAAGAAACGTGAAGCTTCTGGACAAAGGATGTTGCAGAGCTTCTTGACACCCCAATAGTTACTTTCACTTCAACTAAAAAAAACTCTGTTGTTGGAATGATCACCCTCTACTGCATCCCCGCACCCTGACGGCTAGCCCCAGGAGTCCTCCGTACACCTGGATTTGGTTACTCTGGTCTCTGTTCAACTCTGCATTCATTTCATCTCCGAAATCTAATGACCTAATCCAATAAAATTATAAAGGATTCTAACTGGATCAACACCTAATCAGCTTAGTCCAAGAGAATTAAGTCAAAGCCCCAGGTGTGCGCACTTCCTCAGGAGACATTCTTATTATTTGGGCAGCTGGAAAGCTGGGAAGGGATTGCATAAATTTAAAAAGATATGCAAAGAGCCTGGCAGGACAGTGGCAGCTTCATGGCTTTGCTGGTGTAGCTTTGTGTGAAGTGCAGAACAGTGGGCAAGAGGGCGGGGTGGGGGTGGAGGGGTTTGGGGGGTGGGGGAGAAGTGAGAGCATACTGAGACTCAATTTGTCACGTGACTTTGGGAATCACCATGTCTCACCATTTGCAGAACTGAACAAGATAACAGAGCTAAGATCGTGGAATTGTAGTGATTGGTGGAGAAGATATACGTCTGCATGCGTATATTCCAGCAGTGTGTGCATATATGTGTGCTTGAGAAATGCCTGTTGCAAAAATACATGTTGTTATTTTATTATGCCAGTAATGATTAGTATTTAATATTATATGCATTTATTATAATTAGGTGTGTTATTGGTAGTTATTTGTGTTTTTAAAATGATGTATATAGATTTACTCCATATTCAGGATATATAGCCATAGGCCCAAAGAATGGGAGAAAGGCTACAGAGCCCTGAGTAGACCTGTGCGTTCTGTCTGCGTCCTGACAGACGGACTTCAGGAGGTGAGAAAGAAAAGTGCAGGGTCGGTAGATAGCTTGCTTGATGAGACTCACTGTAAATAACAAAGCTGTAGAGATGGTTCTGAACCCCGCGGAAGTGGCAAGTGCGTATGAGAGCACCCCAAGCCCTGCCTTACTCCAAGTGTGAACTGCCGTGTGTCTCTGAAGCCATGCCTTACTCCAAGTGTGGACGGCTGTGTGTCTCAGAAGCCGTGCCTTACTCCAAGTGTGGACTGCAGTGTGTCTCAGAAGCCGTGCCTTACTCCAAGTGTGGACTGCCGTGTGTCTCAGAAGCCGTGCCTTACTCCAAGTGTGGACTGCCGTGTGTCTCAGAAGCCGTGCCTTACTCCAAGTGTGGACTGCCGTGTGTCTCAGAAGCCATGCCTTACTTCAAGTGTGGACTGCCATGTGTCTCAGAAGCCGTGCCTTACACCAACTGCCGTGTGTCTCAGAAGCCGTGCCTTACTCCAAGTGTGGACTGCCGTGTGTCTCAGAAGCCGTACCTTACTCCAAGTGTGGACTGCCGTGTTTCTCAGAAGGTCTTTTATCACCAGGCTCAGGATGGGCGAGTTACTCTAATTCCTTCTGGGCAAAAGCAGACTTCTCTACTGAAGTCAGGATCCATTAATAATCAAAGATGCGTCCTCAGAAGGTTATAAATCCATGTATCCACCCACCCATCCATCCATACTCTCACCCACCCACCCTCCCACCCACTGAGTTGAGTATTCAAATACCTTTTCTCTGCCTTGGACCAGGCACCCAAATGCAACTGGCAACATCACCTCTTCACAGTGGGGGCAGGGGAACCTCAGGACCTACAGGTGTTAGGAGCCAGAGGTGGAGCCTGAGCTGCAAAGGCTGTCCATAGTGGCAGCCCACCCAACCAGACTGGTGATGGGCAGGCCAATTTTTTTTCCTGGAAGCATTTTTTTGAGATCATTTCACCTTAACATTTCTCTCATGGCTCAGGGCTGCATTGTAGTGATGGGCCCAGGAGCTATTTTAAAGTTGTGACTAAGCACTGTCAAAGTAACTGGCATTGTGTGGGCATTTGAAAAAAGCACTATGTCCTTCCCAAAGGGAGAGCTTATTGGCATAGAAAAAAATGGGTGGCAGTGTCCCGAGTACTGTTCTTGGTGCACCTGTAAATCTCTGATGACAACGTACAGCTTCTCCATTAGAACTCCTCAGTGCCTGTGCTGTCGTAGTCTGGAACAAAGCAATGTGTCTGTGGCTCAGGGGCAGGTTCCTTTAAGGCAGCACTTCTCAACCTTTGGGTTGTGACCCCTTTGGGGGTTGCATATCAGATACCTTGCATATCAGATATTTATATTACAATTCATAACAGTAGCAAAATTGTAGTTATGAAGTAACAACGAAGTAATTTTAGGGTTGGGACGTGGGGGGGGCGGTGTCACCACACCACGAGGA
The DNA here is from genome assembly GCF_903995435.1 of Acomys russatus. Lineage (NCBI taxonomy): Eukaryota > Metazoa > Chordata > Mammalia > Rodentia > Muridae > Acomys > Acomys russatus. Next base: position 78,167,622 of record NC_067139.1, read on the forward strand.
CCTGTTAAAGGGTCGCAGTATTGGGAAGGTTGAGAACCGCTGCTTTAAGGCCTATGTGAGAGACAGCATGAGTGAGCAACAAGCCTTAGATGAGAACTTTAAATCACAAAAGACACGTTTCTTTTTCCTACCCTACTGTCGGTCAGGATTGGGTACAAATACCACGGGGATGAGAGAGTGTTTGGAATTTACTAATATATTTTTTTCCCTATGATCTCTGTCTAATGAGCTGGGCTGCTTAGATTTTCACTTGTCCTTGGGTAAATGTATCTTTTCTGAGCTTCATCCGCAACAGTGATGCAGGAGAAACTTCAAGTAGCAAAGTTGATGCTATGAAGGTTTTATTTCATAGTAAGCTTGCTCAGGAAATAGTAAGCTACTACGCAGAGCAGAGTTTAGTTAAAGGAGCTCTGCCTCCAACATGATTGGAGATAAGTGTTACACCAGCCGGACTTGATGACGCTGTAAGAAGTGAAAAACTGGGTGGCACAATTGAAGCTTAGGATTGCTGAGGAAGTTTCTGCTGATGTTTCTGCGCCAAGACGGAGCTCCAGTTAGGCTCCCTTTTCATATCAGGAGACAGCCGTGACTTACAGCTGGCCATAGGGCCATCCATCCCCATATCACAGGACATGCCTCTAAGGGACAGCTCTGAGGGGCAGCACACAGTCACAGCCCCCTTAAGTTTGGGTCTGCCATTAAGTCCCCACACTGTCATCAAGAAAAGCATAGTTCTACCAGATGGTCAAGATAACCCTGGGCAACAACTATTCTAAAACCACAACACTAGTGTGCTTAGAAATAATTCTAGCAATATCTTTGCTATGTAAACCTCCCATCTGCCCAAGCAGCCAGACTTTCAGTCTCTGGTTTGTGTTTAAATTGTTCAGAGTGTAACTTGGGGCTCGGGCCTACAAGAGATTTAATAATGACAGTGTGTGGAATGTATAAGCACAGAGTGTAGGCAAGTTAGTGAAATTTTCTACTCACAGTAGCTCTGAGCAGTAGCTGGAGTAGCTAAGGTAACACCATCTTGTTCTTACTCTATTCTGTGTTTACTTAGTTCTCAGACCTCTAAACCAACCTCCCTCCCCCCAACAGCCATGGCTGCCTTGGTCATGACTCTGACACATAGTTCAGATGCACCAATCAAAATAATTCATGCTTGTATAAACTAAACATAAACTAAAATAACCGAAGAAGGTGTAAGTCAAAAATAATTGTCATATTATGTCTATTTCGATCAAAAACAAATGTTTCAAGGTTACTCTGACCCTCACCTAGTATTAATGTAATGTTTTTTTTCCATTTCAAAATGCTGTATCCTGAGCTTTAGCACCAAGAGACTTTGACGCCTGAGCCTGCTCTTGGTCACAGACCAAAATGAAAGGGCTCATGCTTTTAGCTGGCTTAATCACTGTGGTTGTCTGTGTCTTTCTTGTGTGGATTTATTACATTAGCCAGAGATGGACCAATGCTATATGAAAGAGATTTTTCCCTTTATTAATTTCCAGTGTGTGAGTGATTTTTCTCTCTTGGGAAGGGATATTATTTCCCAAACAATAGGATAGTATCGACTAGCACTTATTTAGCACTCACTGTGTGCCAGGCAGGGACTGTTCTACTCGCAGTGTGTGCATATTCTCTAATTTAATAAAAAAACACAGTAAAATGGCATTGTCACTGCTTTGTCATCAAAACTGGGGATCAAGGAGTCAAGGCCACTCAGGTAAATTAATTTTCTTTTTTAAAGAGTTATTTATTTTATGTACATGAATGTTTTGCCCACATGTGTGTGTGCTTGGAGGCCAGAAGTCACTGGGTCCCCTAGAACTGGAGTTATGGATAGCAGGGGCCGCTGTGTGGACGCTGGGACCTGGCCTGGTGGCGGGCATGCCATTGTTCCCTGCAGGCATTCTCTTGATGGCTTCTCTCCAGCCCCTTGCTACTTCTCAAGGGCAAGTGCTTGTCCATGTCCACTTGGCTCGCACATGAGCTTTACTGTACCATAAGCTGAGCACCTGGACTGAGGGACTGCAGTCCCTGTTCAAAACCCACTTCTTCTCTACCCTAGCAGATAGTTACCGGCTTTTAATATATTTAGGATGGCCACCGTTGATATTCAGATTTGCCTTGAGTGGTCTGCTTTAGTGGGCAAGTAGCAGCAGCAGCTCCTCCTGTATTGTAACTCTGAAGAATTAGATTGTTACCAGAAAAATTTCAATTGCTTTAAACATACTTTATGTTGATGGTAATATGTTCCTCCATCCTTCAAATAAGACTTGAATCTACAGAATACCTCACCCCCAACGCATACACATGCACACACACGCATGCCCTTCCACAGGCACTCACACGCATACCCATGCACAGAAGTCAACAGGAATTACATGAATTTAAAATAAGAGTCTTCTGCCTGGCCTATTTCTTGATGCTAGCAATAGGAGTCAGTGAATGTCCAGTGGCTTCCTTATCCAAGAGGCTGGAACACCGCTAGAAGCAATTGGGGATTTAAAAAAATGACATTGAAATAGTCTGATCAGTTGTCTGGGTTAATTTTCTGTGAAGAAAAGTATAACAGTAGAGTCCCTTCCACCCCACACAGACATACAAAGAGCCCCATGTGGGCTAGTGGGGGTGTCAAGGCTGAACTCAGTACAAATGCCCAGACACAAAGTCCTTCCCAGACCTGTGTTCAGGGTGGTGTTTGTTCAAGATTAGTTGCTTTTTATTCAAAGTAATATTTTATTATCTAATTATATATTTTTCATATAATATTACCAGGTTGATTTTTACTGAATCATATATTTAAAGAAAGTCACCTTCCACATGGAAGTTTAGCACTGTGTTTTCACTGAATCTCTTCACTTTTCCACGTTAGGTGTGTGTGTGTGTGTTGGGGGTGGGAATATTCTGTAAATTCAAATCTTCACTTGATCTTAGCCAAAAGGCCAAGAAGCAATTAGATTCAAATCTTATTTGAAGGATGGAGGGGGCCTTCCCCTGCACACGTGTGGGATACTGGGGACCTGACTTCTGTGCTGGTTTGTAGCTGCGTTTCTTTCTTATTGTTGTCACAACAAACTCCTGCAAACTTAGTCACTCGCAATGGAGCACATATTTTCTCCTGTAGTTTTTTTGAGCCAGACAGTATAAGTCTTGCAGAACTCAATTCTCGGGATTGGCAGAGCATTCCTTTTGGAAGCTTACAAGAAGAATAAAGTTCCTCCCTCACTCAAGGTGTTAAGCTGAATCTAGATTTTCTAGTGGTTGAAGCCGCAGGTTTCCTCTAGCATTGGGCTGAGATCTGTTCCCAGCTTGTAGGGCTTCCAGCTTTTCTCCGCTGTGGTCCCCAAGGCCTTCCTCCATGTCAGGTGTTCCTGGTGAGATTGGACCTACCTGGGCAGTCTGTGCTATGGGCCTCACTTTAAAATCCACACCCATAAACTTGCCTGTAAAGTCCCCTTCTCCATGGAAGGTAACCCAGTCTTGGGTGCTAGCGTTAGTAAACAGGCACCCGTGGAGGAAAATGCCACTCTGGCTGCTGATATAATCTTGCGTGCATCCATCAGTGGAAGTGGCTGCGGACCCCAAAATCTTTGTTTCAGCATGCCCCTCTTGTCATTCTAGAATAGGTGCTGGTAGCTCACACTTAGACTGATGACTGTGAGGGGCAGGACGATGGCTCAGTCAGTAGAGAGCTCACCATGATAGGTGAGTTTGGGTGTCCGGCGTGGCACATAAACAGCCAGGCATAGCGGGGAGTACCTGGAATCCCAACTTTGGGGAGGTGGAGTTCAGCTGCTCCCTGGAGCTCATTGCAAGCTATCCTAGTTGACTCCCTGGGCTGCAAGTGGGAGCAAGTGCAAGTCTCCCGTGGGAGGCCTTGTCTCTGGAAACAAAGTAAGGAGCGATTCAGGATCAACATTAAACTATGACCTACACACATACACACACACACACATACACACATACACACACACACACAGAGACACGCATACATGCACATGCATGAACACACAGGGAAACATCTATACCACACACACTACCTACTTACACATGGAGGACAGTCATGACCCAGCACCCTCCTAGGATATGCGTTTTAGTGAAGGCACAGCAGGCATGTTATTGACTTTCCTTTCTAAGTCATTGTAATTGTGTGTTTGGAGCACTCTTGGTTATTTCTCAACACTTCCCTCTAAACCTAAACTTTCGCATTTATGAGCCACGCTGTGCTTTGGTGTATAGCATTTTTGTTCTGTAACAGTGTGCAGAGGGACCCTTGTGCCTCTGTCCTTCAAAGCGGCTACAGCATTATTGATCATCTGCCTGTCTCGGGCACTGGCTGCTTGCCTCTCCTGCAGCCGGTTTGACCATTGGTTGCATCTCCATGGATAGAAGCCGAACTTGCCCCAGGGATGGCAGAGGACACATTTTGCAGAGTTCATAATTTACTGAAACCTCCTGGGTTCAGCGTTTCTGCCTGAACTGGAAACTTTGGATGTGAAAGTCAATTTACTCTTAAAATAAAAATGTCTCTTGCAAAGAAAAAGAGCAAGAAAAGTCTTACAAACAGCCCCCAGAGGAGGCAGGCCTTGCACACAGCCCCCAGAGGAGGCAGGCCTTGCACACAGCCCCCAGAGGAGGCAGGCCTTGCACACAGCCCCCAGAGGAGGCATCCCGGGCACAACATGCAAAGACTGAAGTAGAAAAGAATAATAACAGCAACATCTGTAATTTGCTCAGCTCTAAAGCTGGAAGAAATATTTTTAAAAGGAATGTACATTCCTTATACTGTGACTTTTGAAAAATAATGTCTGCTAGCAGGAAGACAGTCTGACTTTGCTGACATGTTCAGGAGCTGCAGTGCCACACTATTATCTATCTATATCCATATCTATATAGATATATAGATATCATTTATACATCTTTAAGGCATGATCTTAGAATTTGCATCTCAAAAATTGATTCTTTTTTCAACTTTACTTGTTTATTTTTTTGTCCAAGAAAAATCTGGTTATGTTGGAACTTATGGAAAAAAGTGCTCCAGTATTTTTGTTTTGCTTTGTTTTGAGTCAAGATCTTTATAATCTTATAAGAAAATACCTTGTATGTTTTCTTCATTTTGCTATAGACTGAGACTTTAATTTCTAGGGTTGACAGCATGAAGCAAGAGATAACCCATACCACTCACATGTTATAAAGCAGTGGATGTGTTTACAAGGACAGTCAGTGGCCAGGTACTGTGAGGTTAGTTAGTGGCTAGCATGAGAAAGTCGCCACTTTAGGTGGGAAGCGAAGAGGGACAGACATTGTAGATGTCACTGGTCCACAGACATGGGGAAGAGGCTTCTGGGGACCAGTGGTCTATTGATTAAAAAGCTGTGTTTTCTTCGCTGGAAAGAGATTATCTCAGAGCTACACTTGCTTGAAGCGAGGGGTTCTGAGCATGGAGATTTGCATGTGTGCATTGTGGTGGGAAAAACAGGAGAGGTCCTTTATGCACTGTCTTTAAAACAGGGCTGGAAGATGGGCGTGGTGGCACACACCTTTATTTTTATTTTTTTAACCACTCTTTTTTTTTATTAATTTATTCATATTACATCTCAATTGTTACCCCATCCTTTGTATCCTCTCATTCCTCCCTCCCTCCCATTTTCCCCTTACTCAGTGCACACCTTTAATCCCAGCGCGAGCACTAGAGAGACAGAAGCAGGTGGATCTCTGTGAGTTGAAGGACAGCCTAGTCTACAAAGTGAGTCCAGGACAGCCAGGACAAGAGAAATCCTGTCTCAAAAAACCAAAACCAACCAACCAACCAACAACCAACCAAACAAAAAAACAACCCAAAGCAACAACAAGAAAAAAAACCCAAAAAAACAAAAAACAGGGCTGGAATCTAATGCTAAGCATTGTCACCTTGCTCTGCCCTCTAGACATTAAACAGAAGGGTAGAATTTCTAGAAACTGGCAGCAGACAGGGACAGAAAAAGAAATGCTAGAGAGAGCCAAGGGAAACAGAACAAAAACCTCATCAAAAACACAGTCACAACCATCCCAAGTTAGAAGGCACATGGAGCCCAGAACTACTGCAAGCAAGAAGAGGCACTGCCCCGGCACTCGGGAAAATACTTGCCGGGTTCTTAGAGTTAACTGCACACGTGTCATGTGACCCAGCAGCACCATTCCTGGGCATTTGTGAGAGAAATGAAAAATGTGCTCAAAGATTTGTATGTGAGTGTTAGTAGCAACCTGGTTCAGAATGGCCAAAAACTGGAAGCAACCTAGTTCATCAATAGGTAAATGGATGATCTCTAATTTTTTAAAATATTAGAATAATAGAATGCTGCTTCGCAATAAGAAGGAAGCGGGCTATTGATGCATGCGGCATGGTGGATGAATCTCAAAGCAAAACAGGCAGACGCGAAAGGTCTTATGTGGTCTGTTTCCGTTTAAACGGAACTCTGGGGAAAGATGAGTCTAATCTATAATAGATGGACTGACAGTGACTGTCTGGGGCTGTAAGTATTGATTAGGAAGAGCACAAGGGAGCCTATTTGGATGGTGGACATTTTATACATCTTGACTTAGGTGGTAGTTGCCTGAGTGTAGACATTTGTCAAAACTTGGCAAACTACACCAGCAATGTGTCTTTCTCATTGTATGCAAATCATACCTCCAACAAGACTGGGTTTTAAAATGAAGCCACAGGAATTGCCAAAATGATGATTTCATGGTTCACACCCACTTTGCTAAATTTAGAGAAATTATGACAAGTGAGAAAAAAAATACCCTGAGGATTTTAAGAAGTTCTAATACCAGCTAATTGCTTTGTCATCAGCGGCTGAGCTGTTAGATGTTTAAAATGTCTGCAAGGTTCCTCCTTTCATTTTTTTTTTTTCAGGTGAAACACACATACACTCTCTGAGATGTTCAAGGCAGACAGTGAAAATGAGAAACAGGCTGTTTTTATTCCTAGACTTATAGGGAATGGTTTTATTGAGTCATCACTAACTGACTCTGCCACGTTGTGTTCTGGATGAAGACGTGGCATCTAGAACAGTGTAGTAAAGCCGGTTGTCATCGCAACAGTGGGGTCAGTAAACAGCAACAGCGGCTGTGCTATTGCTTGCCAGCATCTCATGCTGAAGCAGGCGCGGGCCTCGAGCCTCAAGCCTCGGTAACTGACAGACCTTCTCATTTAATCCCCGCAGTGCTGTGGCTTTAGGTGCTTAGCCACCTATTTCACAGAAAGCACAACTGAACCGTGAGGTGTTTTGCTGCCCAAGATCACACTCCTATGGATCAGCATTACAGGTTGGTTCATACTTGTGAGCCACAGCCCAACAATAAAGTGTGAAACGATGACAAGGGAATGCCGACTTGAGGTCTCAAGAAAACATGTTCATTTGTGCAACCTGTCCAGAGACCCCTCCATTTCCAAGCCAGCCAGAGAAGCGCTGGTTCTTTCTTGGCAGCAGGGACGCCATTGTCGTTGTTGTTGACCTTGCTGTTGTGTCTGCCACCCGCCCACCCCACCCCGCGCCTTCTCTGCCCCCCCCATACCCCTCCCCTGCTCCCCCACCCACTCAGTTCTCCCTCAGTCCTAGGTCCCTGCAAGTCCTGTGGCTGACATCTGCCACCCAGGGGGACCGCTGATCTGAATAATGCTCTTGGATCTGTGTCTCTCATCTTGTCACTGAATAGTCCTAAGTCTTCCTGGCAAGGCTCCTGCCGGGCTATTTCAGGAAACAAAAACTCATTACACACATCCTTATTGATTTTCTCTCTCCTTTGCTTGTTGCTAAAACGCTTTCCCTCCCCCTCTTGAAGAAACAGTGCTGCAATTACTGGAAGCCTTGCTACCCCCAGAAGCCTTCCAAGGACCAGTGGGCTTTGAAGCTCCTGGGAGTAGCCTGATGCCTGCATCTCTGTGCTCATGTTGCTGGGAGGCAGTGGGGCAGCTGATTGCCTCTTCCTGAAACAGTTCTACAGGGGCCTTGACTTGAGAGTAGTGCATTAGACAAAGGCCAGGCTTGCACCTAGTGGACAGCTGGGTTTACTGCCTTCCTCCATCTCTGTTCCTAGGACTTTTGAAATGACAGTGCTGTCCCGAACATCCGACGACCAGAATCTCACTTACCTGTGAGGTCAGAAGAAGAAAAGAAACTATCTTCTCTGGGACAAATTAAAATTCAGTGACAATGCTGTTATTGATCATCTCTGCTGTGTTAGGTCTGGGGACATATGTGAACAACGAACTGTGGTCTGTTCCCACGGATTGATAGTCCTGCAAGGGACGCGAACAGCAGTAACAACAACAGCAGAGAAAAACTATACAACAAATATAACTGCAAGTTGCAAAGTGCAGCGTCAACAGCAGGTTCTGAAATGGAAAATGATCGGGTATTGCACAACACCACTGGTCCCATGCAATACTACCTATCGTAAGCCGCACCATTACCCCGCTCCACCCTGACCCCGACCGCCAGCTCACGAAAGCATCCTTTCTGAGTTTAGGGACATTAAGTAGCTAGCGGGTTCCAGATGACCTGGTTAAAGCTGGATGCAAGTCCAGATTTGTCTGGCTCTGTTACCAGAGCTCTTTCCACTCTGCTGAGGCTCCAGGCACAGACAGTCCCCTCCAGGACCCACAGGGTGTGGTGGAGTTTGCAGCAATGGCCAGCCCTTGGTGTTGCCTACACCTATCTAGAGGCTCACGTCTGCATCTAGAGATGGGAGAGGCCCAAGCCTTTACCTTGAATCTGTGGCAAACTGAGCAAAATGTGTCCCTGTGGAAGGTCTCACACTCTTTGATCAAGATCTCCATCTTGAGCCGGGCGTGGTGGCGCACGCCTTTAATCCCAGCACTCAGGAGGTAGAGGCCGGCGGGTTGTTGTGAGTTCAAGGCCAGTCTGGTCTACACAGAGAGTGCCAGGACTGCCAGGGCTATTATACAGAGAAACCTTGTCTCAAAAAACAAACAGAAGATCTCCATCTTGGTTTCAGGTTGGTGAGGTAGGTGTGGCTTGCCTCAGAGACCTGGGGACTGCCGCTCTTCTGGACCTCACTATGTGCTCTCTAGGTTTTAGCCTGGAAACTAGTTATTCGTGTTTACTCACATTTCTTTTGCCCAGCATCTCCCTCACAGCACAGCCCCTAGCACCTCACAGCAGCATAGTGGGGGAAGAAGCCATCTCTGCCTTTGAGAGATCGGCTGAGGTCAAATGTGGGCACACAGTGGGTCTTCTCGTGGTCACTTAGACGTGGGGCTCGAGAGGGCAATGCCACTAGGTTCAGGGCTCTCAGAGCTGTATCATGGAGGTGGAAAGAGAAGTTTGGAGTCTGGGAACCATTCTCTTAGGCAGGTGTAGCCCCACTGTATTGACGTCTACACATTCCTAAAGGTTTCTGGGAAATCTGCCTTGCTGGAATGAAGAAAACACAGGCAGAAGGGTCTACACAGAAACACCAGGATGTGGGGTTGGGGAATATCACTGTTAGTCCGTCAAATGTAGTGATGTGCTGTCTGCCTCCCCATCTGTATCCCATAATGACAAACAGATGACTCAGAGCACACAGAGTGAGCCATGCAGAAACACTTCATGAGTGACAATACAGGCGCTCAAAGCACAGCTAGGGCCTCGGTTTCTTGTGGGACAAATGATTCCCATGTCAAACCCAGGGAAGAAAACTGGTTGTTTCCACATGGGTTTGTCATGGCAGCACTTTTCAAACATTACCCATGTTGATTCCCAATGTGCCTCCCTCTTCTCCCAGGCCACCTGAAATGCCTTGGCCTCCCAGCATGTGCAGGCCTGGTAGGTAAAGTGCAGCAGCAAGGTGTCCATTCTACTGAAATTTGACTTCTCCTTTATCTGAGTTAGATGGTTGTTCTTGTACTGTGTACTTTCCTTTCACAATTCTTACCAAAATACGCACACGTATATCGGCCATTCTGCACGCAAGGACAGGACAACCTCTTCCTACCTCTCCATCCTCTGCCACCAGTAATCCCAGTAAAGAATCATTTTGTTTGCTCCTGAATTGCCAGTGTCTTGACAAAGGCTTGGTACATAGAACACACACACACACACACACACACACACACACACACACACACACACACACACACACACACCCCACAATGAGTGAATAAAACTCAAGCCTCACCAGTACATCTACGTGACTTGTCCGTGATCCTGGTAATCAGTGGAAGAAAAGCACGTAAGCACAAGCCTCGAGTGGTTCGTAATGCATCTCTTTCCAGTGTGTGATGCTGAGCCAGGCTGCCTTTGACAGGCTGTTAAAAATCTGGGTAAACTCTCTTCAGGTTTTAAGGACTTGTTTTTAATTAAGAGATAGCAGAATATTAGATTGTGGTATGAAAAAAGAGGTGCCAATAAAAAGTGACTTTACCTTGGACTGCTTAGAATTGTGCCCTGAAGATACCCTTGGCACAGAAGGGCACGCCTTGCTCAAGTCAGGAGATTCCCCAAATCATGAGGGGACAGGGAAACCTCTCTCTGTTGACTCGGTGAGGAGATTGTGTCCCCTTTGCATTGCCAGACAAAGGCTGCGAGTGGAAGGGGCAGGGCTGACTTCCGGAGAGCCTGATCTAAGTGGGGCTGTCTGGTACCCTGCTCCACTCAAACAGTGGAGGTGCTCCTGCCCTCAGGTGTCTGTTATCTAAGCGTCATGGAGGTTCTTATGTTGGATGTGGTGCAGATGGGTGCAGACAGAATGAAACTTGATGTCTTAGCGAAATGATACTTCTTCCATGTGCCAAGCTTGATCCTGACTGTGAGCAGATTCACCTCTAGGAAGGTAAGCTGGCCTGTGCTTGTTATTGCAAAGGTGGCTTGCTTAGTGAAGGCACTGGTCATGATGCGTAGACTCTGACTCAGCCCAGGCCATGCATGGACCCTGACAGTCCTCTTGAAAGTTTCCTCTTGAAAAGAAACAATTAAGCAAGGGTAAGAATAACCAGGACTTTGGGACTTTACCAAACCATGGTTGGCCTTCAATCCAATGTCCATTTCCTTTGTCTTGCTGATGTCAGTGTCTCACATGCAACTAACTCATTGCACTACTGAGGGGGGGAAAGGCCAGTGTTCAGCCATGGCAGTCACCAAATAGCTGCAGTTGCCACTGTAATACCTACTGTGGTTATGTGTTTTACATAATTAGCTGACTCCTGATTATTTTATACTAATGGTTAATAGCTGACACATCAGTAAGTGCTGTAGTTTAGGGTTTTAAATGTTTAAATTTAACACACACACGCACACGCACACGCACACACACACACACGCACACACACACTGTGTATGTGTGACTCTGTCTCTGTCTGTATGATGATGTCAGCTTTGTGGGTTCCATGGGACACTTAATGATCAGAGGACAGTGTTCGGGAGTTGTCTCCTTCTACTGTTATCTGGGTCCCTGGCACCGAGAATAGGTTTGCAGGTTTGTTCCTCAAGTACATTTCAGCCGCTGAGTCACCACACAAGCCCCGCAGTACGAGTTTTTAATATCTCCCAAAGACGTGTATGTCTGCTAGTAGCATTCCCTGTTTGGTGTGAGAAGGATGTGGAAACCGTCAAAAGGTAGGACCTGCCTGGAAGTCTTTCCATCTTACGGAGTTTGCCGTAGAAGAGGGTGGCGGGACCCTGGTCTCTCCTTCTGTCCCTTTTAGCTTCTTGGCCATCATGAGGTAAGCGGTCTCCTCTGCTACATTTCCTGCCGTGATATACTGCCTCGCACAGACCAAAGCAAAGAGGCAACTCACCGTGGGCTAAAACCTCCAAAACCATTGGCCAGACAGACCCCTTCTCCTTTAGGTTGGCTCAGTTACTTTGTCGCAGTGATGAAATGCTTGAAGAACACAGTAAGCATCTGATCCTGTTGTCACCCTGTCTCTGAGCTGGTACACACCGGCTTAAATTCCTTCACGTAAAGAAACAGGGAGGAAGCAGTTTCTAGGGGTTGTCTGGCAGCAGCATCCAGTTATCCAAACCCAGTGTGTTCAGCACAGGCTTTTTTAGCCTATGGACCTTTGAGAAGCACACTACTGAAGCTCTAATCATGTTTACACGCACGGCATGGAGAAAGAGGACAGACAGAAGCCTCCTCTCTCTCTCTCTCTCTCTCTCTCTCTCTCTCTCTCTCTCTCTCTCTCTCTCTCTCTCACACACACACACACACACACACACACATTGCTGGGTAGAATGTGAGAGGGAACTGAGTTTCTGGAGCATTCTGTTTGAATATCCTGGGGCGTTTTGCTGTTCTAGTCTACTGATGTTGGATTTTTTTTTTTTTTAACAAAGAGAAAAGAAAACAGAACAAAATGAAAAGTAATACAACAGCATTTGGATATTTTCCTATCAGATCTGACCACAAACACATGGCTGGAAAAGAGATTTGAATCTCTGTCGGTCTTCACAAGAGCATAGAGTTTCCCGTAGTTTCTAGGATGTATTCTTTCCTTACTCACAGGTTAGAGGGCTGAGACATTCATTTGGCTGTGGGCATCCAGGGGAGAGTTCAGTGGAAGGCTAGACATGAGTCTACAGCCATAGGGAGTGCTCAGGCCTGAATATGTTGGACCCTGGAGTCCAATTCAGGAAGGGGGTCGCCGCGAGAGACCACTCAAGTCACACAGGCTGGAGGCATAGGTAAAATTTATTACTGACACATCAGAAGTCCCAATTGTTGATGTGTCAGGGTCCCTCAGCACCCGGGAGGTGAAGGACCCCGAGTAGCTGTTACAGGGTAGTTTTTAAAGGCTAAAACCGCAAAGCAGGTGGGGTTGCTTATCAAGTTAGACCATATGGACATTAGGACATCTGGCATTGGGAAGCTCTTTGTGGGGGCTTGGGTGTGGGTCTCCAGAGCGGTTACTGAAAGCCGTTGGGGACATCTGATATATGGAAACTTACATGTAACTATTCTGGGAACTAGGGTGGAACTTTTAAAGTTAGCATTAACAAGAACTGGGAGAGGCGAGCAAGGCTGGACAATCGAACAAGCATCTTGTATTTTACAATTTTACAGTTTCTCAAATACACAAATCTCAAGGCTCCCTGTCAGAGGTGGGAGGACCGTGAGAAGCACGGACGGGGTCCTCAGAGGGTCCCCAGGAAAGCCCAAGACACTTTCCTCTCTACTGTTTACCTTCCATTTGTATCATGTCTCAGGCTATGCCAACAATGTGCTTTGAACTTCCTAGAAATCAGGCATTTAACCAGCACAAGGGATTGACATGAACTTGTGGCCACACTTCAAGAAGCTCACAGAGTGCACGTACTATTTGTTTTCCTCACAGCAGGAAATTCTTTCTTCCTGCTTGAACCCTCAAGCTTCGCACATCCACAGATTTACTCGACAGTGAGGAGGACCTTCCTGACCTCCAAGTGAGAAGAACTAATTAGAACAAGTGGTTTTATTTTGGTACAAACCAAGATGCCAATGCGCTTATAGCGATGGATCATAAAAGCCTTTCTCACCACCCCCCAATTCTACCCAGTGTGTTATGTATGATCTTTCACATGCCAAGACCACTGATGCTGCGTAGCTTTTTGGGGGGGCTGCAGAGTCTCCTCAACTCCCCAGAAGCATGCTCTGGGCATCTGCTCTTATGTTCCATTCTCTGCTGTGCCAAAGTGCTATCCTGTCATCTATTTCAACACCTGTTTCTCCCATTGGCCCACAGACTCTTGGAAAAGAAGAAACATCCTCCTTTAAATTTTATGTCTTCAACATTCAGGGCAGTGACTGGCATTTGCTAGGTTTCTCATTAGGCATTTGTTGGGTGGATGGAGAAATAAAAATGAGAAAAACCCTCCAAATAAGATAAGATAGTTGCTGTGGGAACTGAAAGCTCTCCTTGTGAGGTGCTGAGACTGGCGGGGCAAGTCCATATTCCACTGTGGTTGATGTGGCACATTGTTTTATTGCTTTGACTTCTGACATATTTGCATTTGCTTACAGTATTCCAAATGCAGATTATGAAACGTGTCCCTCCCATGGACAGAGCCAGAGAGACAGGAACAGGAGCTGAGGAGGGGGAGCTCGGGGCTTTCCAAATCCCGTGCATGTGGAAACATGGCACCGAACTTTGTCTCTTGACTTTCATAGGTCCCAACCATTAGCAAGACAGAAAAACAGAAAGAAGTAAAGCATGCTTGAGATAAAGACTACGAAAAAGTCTCTTTCATAGGGAAAATTAGAACCTGCTTGCCATTGGTAAGCTGAAGATACTGTTAGGTGGTCCGCAGAGCTTCACTCATGATATGGTGTCTGGCAAGTCTGTGTGCCCTCAGCTCCTCACTGGAAAACTCTCCCTTTATGTCTTTGTTACAGGATCTTCCCTAGTTCCACCAACCTGGCCACGTGCTCTCTCTTGAATGCCACTCAAGGCCACCTCCCAGGATTCTTTCATAATTCTTTGGTGGCCTCTTTCTTCATGCCCTTATTGGAGGAATTTGCTTTGGACTCCAATAGAATCTGACTTCCCTCCTGACTAACTCCTTAAAAAAAATAAAATGTCCTTTAAAGACTGGGATATGTGCTGGGTATGGTGGTGCTCACCTTTAATCCCAGCACTTGGGAGGCAGAGGCAGGTGGATCACTGTGAGTTCAAGGCCAGTTTGGTCTACAAAGCGAGTCCAGCACAGTCAAGGCTACACAGAGAAACCCTGTCTTAAAAAACAACAACAACAAAAGACTGGGATGTGCAATGTGTGTAAGGACTTCATAGCTGGCTCTGGGACTAGAGGATCTTCTCACAGTGGCAAGCCTGATGGCAGGAGAGGCTTCTCTACTTGGAATGTAGAGCCCTGACCTTTGCCCCCGTGTTGACATGGCCACTTGGTCACAGGTGAGCCCTTAGCTCTGCCTCAAATACAGATTTTTATGAGAAGTGGCCTGTACCTGGGGTTGCTCAGTTCCGATACCCTGAGATAGTATTTGCCATGATGCAATTTGGGGTGCAGCAAGCAGCAAATCCCCAGGAATAATCATTGCAATGTAAATTCCTGATGTGGACCCTTGACTTAATCAGGACATCTGAGGGCACCTGTAGAATTTCTACAGAAGAACAGCTAAGGAGCAGCCAGCTGCTTAGGAAAGAGGCTAGAAGTTTTCTCTGAAAACAGGCTTTAAAAAATTACTGTTTTCTCTCAGACCATGTGTAATTGAAAAAAGAAAAAAAAAAGCCCAAAGCCCATAAATTAGGTGGATGAGCAGATAAATTGTTTTCCCTCCATATTCACAGGGGATTGGTGCTCAGACTCTCCTTGGGTACCAGAATCTGCAGATGCTCAAATTCTGTCATAGAACGATGTAGTGTTTGCATAAAACCTACGCACAGCCTCCCTCCCATGTACTTTAAATTATCACTTGATTACTTATTATGCCCGATACAAAGTGGGCACAGTGTAAATGCATGTTAGACTGCATCACTCAGGGAATGGGCAGGAAAAACAAGTCAGGGTGTGATCAGTGCAGAAGCAAGGTTTGCAGGGCTGATGTGCCAGCAACAGTGTAACATTTTCTGAGAATATTTTCCATCTGCCCTTGGTTGAACCTGTAGGTGAGAAAGCCATGGATAGGAAGGCCTGTGGGACAGCCTTACAATGGATAGCTACTTGTCAGTAAAAGGGTTACACTAGTGAGAGCTCGTAGATGCAATAACACGCGTGCACCGCAAACACTGTGCTGTGCAGGACAAAGCCACACCATATAATGTTTGATTGTGTTTGTAATCAGTGTAAGCCCCTCAAGGCTAGAGTCGCCAGGCCCCACCCCCTAACTGCACTAATATCCATAACAGCTGTTTACAGCTGCTGGAGACATAGGTGGGCAAGCTCCACTCTATAGAAGGGGAGAAAAAAAAAAAAGCTCAAGATCAGGCCACAGAATCCCACCAATTCCTGACTTTGTCCCAAGGTCAGGCCACAGAATCCCACCAATCCTAGGCCACCGTGGAAGCTCTGCCCACACCAATCCCCGAAATGCTATATAAGGCCTTTCTCCTGCTCCGTTCTTTGCTGCTTCTCTCCAGTAAGCTTCCTGTGTGCGGTTGTGTGGCATGACTCTGTGGTGGTACTTGGATCTGGGCTGCCAGGGTACCTGTCTGCTCAGAGAGCAGCAACACTCCCAAACAACCTCATCTGCAGGAGATGAAAAGACGCTCATGGCTGCCTGCATTCCGAGTCTGGGGTATAAGGGAGAGTTTGGGAGAAATGTTTGGCAATTATTTTGCTTGTGGTTGCACAGGTGTGTAACACAGTAAAAACTTGCATTTTGACTATTTAAATGCATGCATTTTATTGTGCATAAGTTATATCTCGGTGGTGCTGATTTTAGAAACAGAGGTCGCTTTCAGTGATTTAAGGAATAATGCTGAAATCTCAGTTGTCCACATCCTATCATTGCTTTTATAAAATTCAAGGTGGAGATTTAAATCCCTCATAGGAAGGGATTTAAAGTACACCCCTCCCTACTGTTAAACAAAATGTTTATGATTCCAGCACTTAGGGAGGCAGAGGCAGGCGGATCGCTGTGAGTTCAAGGCCAGGCTGATCTACAAACCGAGATCAGGACAACCAAGGCTACACAGAGAAACCCTGTCTCAAAAACCCAACAAACCTAACAGTATTTTCAATGCTCCTTGGAGCTAAATTCCAAGGTCCCAGACTTGCACATGCCCCAGATGATTCTGCAGTTTGAGCCCCTTTGCTAAACTGACTCAGGTTGAGGACTTTGGAATTGTTAATGAGCACTTTTTGAATTAACAATCCCACCCAGGATCAAGAAGACTGAGAGCAAAAAACAAAAAACCAAAACCAAAACCTTTCATTATTTAAAGAAATCTATAACCCTTCTAAGTTGCAAAGCCCTCTTTAAAGCCAGCAGCACTATATTTTTGGCTAATTTGTGTACAGACATCGTCTCTTGTTTATAATGGGGTGTTATTCGTTCTTTTGTTTGTATAACCGATAGGCCCCTTAATACTTTAACAGCCAACCAGTCCTGTGAGGATATGTGTATGTATATAGCTTGACACTTTTCCCCTAGTGTTGTTCTAGAGTTGTCTGTTGGGAGGACAAAGTTGGTGGAATCCTACTGTGATGCTGGATTTCCATGACTGTAACAAGATAATCCATTTTCGAAGATTTTCATTTTGTTTTACAGTTTGAGAAGTTTTTGTTCAGTTCATGGAATGGTCAGGTGACCACATGGCTTTTGTGCCTGCAGTGAGGTGGACCATCAGGGTGGGAGTGTGTAGAAAAAGCAGCAAGAGAGAGAAAGAGAGCAGGAACCACAGCTCCCTTTGAGATCACACCCCTCGTGACCACAGACCTCCTGCTAGGCCCTCTTCCAATAGCGACACTGGCTAGTGTCAAGCCCACAGCTCTTAGGCTTTTGGGAAAAATTCCAGATCCAAATGATAGCATATAGTGATTTGACCTAACATTCATGTTAGGATTCAGACCCACGACAAGCAGCTGGAGTGCCCAGTTAACCAAAGTGGACCTGGTCCCCAGGTTCCCCCAGCATCCCTCGGTCCCTGCCTGTTACAGGCATGGCTAGCATACCTCGCCCTCTGCTCTGAACTTTCTAGCTCAGGGGCTTAGGTTCCCTCTTCCAGAAGCTCACAATTCAGACATTTTACTCTCTTTTTCTCCTCCCCCCCCCCCCCCCCCCCCCCCCCGTCTCCCTCTGCAGAGGGACCTGTTCCTTGGAACTGGTGAGCCCACCCGAGAGCTCCCGCCCCAATAAGCCTGCATTTATATACTCTAATTTGGCTTGACTTGGCTCATCTTGCTGGTGAAGAATGCCTACCAATTACTGAACACCTACTGTGAACACTGGGTAGCCCTTATCTCTTTAGATCCTCCTGATATCTCAATGCAGAATCAACAAAGAGGAATTTGAAGTTCACTGAGATTAAGGAATTGTCAGAATGCTCTCAGCTATGTGAACACCAGTGCTAAACCTGAGTCCAGGTCCAACCCAAAAGACATGGGAGGAAGGCTCCAATGGAGTCCCATGGCCCTTAAGTTACCTGACCCTTCACAGTGTACACACACAGCAAGCCTGGTACAGACTCATCCCTAGTGTGGAAGTTCACACGGGGATGTTTCTTAGGTCTTTAGCACTGAAGAATACAAGCTGACCCATACAAAGGCATCAACACCGTGCTGGGGTCATTCCAATCAGAGCACCAGCTGCTGGCGTGACTGGTGTGGCCGTGCATGAGCAGAAGGCGTGTATCTCTGCTCGCCCTGAGCCCAGGTGGCCAGTTGAGAAGAGGCCAAATTATCCACCTCCTCCAGGCTTTTGTTGCTGCAACTCCACACGGAAACAAGCAAATGCTCGCTTCCCACGGTGCCATGATTTATGTTGACAGTTGCTTGGTAAAGCAGGTGGGCAGAAGAGGATCTCCCAGCAGGAGAAGGCTGTCTCTGCTGCTTCGTGGCCAGCGCTTCTGCATTGATGAGTTTTGCCCAGTGCTGCTGCTCCTCCTGAAACAGCGACACCAGAGAAGTTAGTTCATCCATGGGGAGGGTGATGGGTTGCAGGGGGGGTGGTCAGTGTCCCAAGTAGGTGAGTGTGCACATCCTGAACTTGTCAGGTGATTATTAAAAGATGATTGCATGCATCAGCTTTATGTTTCTATGACGGAATAATGGAGATCATTAACTCGTAAAGAGAAAATGTGAACTTAGCTCTTAGGTTTACGGTTCCAGTCCAAGATTGGGTGGACCTGCTACTGCTTTGGACCTCAGGTGGGGGATATTGGACGGTAAGGAAGAGGATGTGTAGTGCCTGACATACTGGATACCGATGCTTTGTAAAAACAGGTGATATCACTACTGCTTACTAATACTCCACTGGAAAATAAACCCATTTTTTAGAGCACAGGGCCCTGGCATCTACCTGCAATGTTTACAAGAAAGGTTTCAGGCATCTCACTTCATATGTTAGTCTCCAAAG
This sequence comes from Acomys russatus, assembly GCF_903995435.1. Lineage (NCBI taxonomy): Eukaryota > Metazoa > Chordata > Mammalia > Rodentia > Muridae > Acomys > Acomys russatus. The sequence continues at coordinate 78,186,630 of NC_067139.1, forward strand.
GAACCAAAACAACAAACAAACAAACAAACAAACAAAAAACCCAGGATAGAGTTGTGTGGAAAGATAATCATTGGCTCTCTGTGAGTTGGGGAGCTAATGTATTAAGTTCCAGGAACAAGAACTGGGGTTCCCACTTCTGGAAGCAGAAGGTGGAAGCTCCTGCTCAAATGAATGGCAGGTCTATCCTTGCTCTCCTCTTTTGGTGTATTCAGGGCAAACATCCAAGGCCCCCTTCTTCCCTTCTGACACACCCTGTGTTTTCCTGGGCATCACCTAGCCTGTGGGATTCTGCTGGATAAGGTGGAAATCTAGCTTCTCCTGATAGCTGTTTCCCACTGGGTCTACGGAGAACAGACTCCCTTCCTCAGCAGCACCCTCACTTCACCTGATCTGGTGACCCCGGATCCTGTAAGGGCTGCCACACAGGCCTAAAAGAAAAATACAGGCCCGACCCTTTCCTGATAAGGAGTGTAAACACAGGGAATCCCAGAGTTACCCCATGCCTCTGCGCTGTGCTGAGATCCTAGCCTCCAGCAAATGGCCTTCAATTGTAGGTAGGAGTCATCCCTTCACACATAGGATAGTTAAGTACTGCTTTTTTCCCCTCCTTGTGAGAGGCACCGTGGTATTTACTGTACAGAGGGCCCTGAATGTAAATGAAGTATCCTGGCACCCTTAGCCCTAGCAAATCAGACACCTTCACCCTCACGACCCCCCACTGCCCAGGGCTTATAAATCCCTGATTCACAAGTAAAGTTTGCCTTGTTTTCTCACTCCACCACGACTGTCTCAGCCCCATCATTCTGGGAAAAGAAGGGCTCCCAAGGGACATGGGGGGCTTCCAGGATTTCCTGCCCCTTGCCGGTGTGTAGAATTATTGCTTCATCATGGCAAGATGGCTGCTGACCACTGGGGAAGCAGCCCTCACGGAGCCTGTCTCACCTTGTCTTCCAATGGGTTTCTGACATTTGCCACATCCCCTGCCGTCTCCATTGCCTTTTCAGACCTGCAGTTTCATTCTGAAAGAGCTAACTGTAATGCCCGGTGTGGGAACTCATTTCTCACCACCCCCTTGGAGAGGCTGGGAACCTGGCTTTTTGCCCAAGCCACAAGCCTCACCCCTAAAGCGCTCCAGCAGCCTCTGAGCGAGAGACAGGACTTCAGGTCTCGAGGTCCATTTGCTCCCGTCCAGAAGCAAGAAGCACTTGGACTGATCCCCCGGACATGGGGCCCAGGCCTGCCACCACCAGATGTGGAAAGACAGTAGCCCAGTGAAATGGACATATAAAATTTCTATTTCTTTCTTGAACTTCAAACTTCTTGAATCGTTGAAACACGTTTTTCTTATCTTTACATTCTAATGTGCACCACAGGGCTAGACACATGGTAGGTGCTCAACAACAAAAAAAATTTTTTTAGACAAGTAAATGTTTTGATAAGACTTCTGATAGTTCTAAAATTGTATTTTTCGTGACATAGAAATACAATAAAATAACAAAATCATTATTCTGAGAGGTCATTACATAGCTTGTTCTAAAGGGTATTATCTGAGAACAACAACAGCAACAACAATAAAGAAAAGAAAAGAAAAAAAAAAAAAGGAAAAAGGAAAAGAAAAGAAAAGCCCTAGATCATGTTATGAGTTCTGAGGAGTTAGTTTGTGATATTTGGCTTTATTCAAACAACTCTAGCAATTTCTTGGAAACCTTCATGCACAAGCACAGGACAGAAACAAAGGCCCGTGGTTGTATCAGTTACTTCTGTGCTGCTCTGACAAAGTGCCTGACAGGGCCAATTGGAGGCGGAAGGCTTGTTTGGGCTCATGGTTTCAGAGGGATTTTAGGCCCTTTTGGCAGAGAAGACAGTTGGAGCGGCTGTGACAGCAGAGCGTGAGGCAGCGGCTTGTTCATGGGGAGGCAAACAGGAAGCAGAGCAGTTTAGACTCACGGTGGGTACCACCTTCAAATGCTTGATACCTCTTCAAAAGAGCAGTGTGAGCTATGGACTGAGCATTTGTAATACCAGCCTGCGAGGGCGTGCCTGATTTAAGCCATAGCTGTGATCATCAAGTACTTTTAATTTTGGACCCATGGAGGCTTTGCTGGGTGAAACTGATAAATGGCCAAAGATCGATTCCAGGCGATGAGCTCTGAGGTTAAAAGGGAAAGGAGTAAATGAAGTGATTCAACAAACAGCTGTGTTTCTGTCCTTTCCATCTTTCTCTAGCTTTTCTCTTCTTGTTTCCTTTCAATTTGGCTTTTAAAATAATGTGGTTATGTATGACTATTTCTGTGTGTGGGGAAAGCTGTTGGCCTGGAGGAGCTAACAGGAGGAGCTGCTCATGATGGAGACAATAGACGCTTACACTCCATCCCCTAGTGTGCAGCGCTAGAAAATTCACAGAGGAATATAAAACGCCAAATCTTCATTCTCACTAGTCACTCTTGCAAAGAATAAATATGGTCTTTAGAAAGATAGCCAAAAAATAATATGGTCTCTGCGGACTTGAATTCTCCTGGTAACCTAGTAGGCTTTGCCAGCCAATCTACAGATCTGGTGGCTGTCTCAGACACCCTCCACTTGGACTTCTTCTCTTGCCTCACGGTTCAAGAAGTGTGGTTCTGTGTCTCTCTGTGATGTTCTGATTTCGCTTTGGGGATTCTGTGGTTCCACTCATTCCAGGTTCGGGCACTGAACCGGAGCTGCACATGCCTCAGCTGGAAGCTCTGATTGTTGTTGGTCTCTAGACAGGAATAGAGGAAGCACAGAACCCAGGGTTCACTGGGGTCGGCTTCCCTCAGGAATGGCTGGAGCATGTACAGAGCGAGGTCTATTCAACAGGACTTTCAGTCTCACTGGGGATGTGAAGGGAGTTTTTCCATGGAGTGTCATAGTTAGCTCTTTTAATGAGATTGCCAGTACCAGACAGCAGTGGAAATTTGGAGTTCCGAAGCTGAGGCAGGCAGTGATACTTCAGGAACCCAGTTTGGTTCAGGTGGACAGGAGAACAGCTGGCCACTCGCTCCTGTGGTGGGCAGAGCAACGCCAAAGGTGGTGAAGCGATTCACACTGACACACCGGTGAGCTCTAGCAATGAATTCTTCTGGGAGAAGGGGAGCTCTTCTACTCCCCTCCCCCGTCCCCAATGTTAGAGCTCAGAATAAATAGCCAGTCTAGGTAGATGATGCTCACTGCTTTATTTCACGTGAAACAGGGATTTATAAGCCTTGGGTAGTGGGGAGGGGCTTTGAGGATGAATGAATTTGATTGGCTAAAGCTAGGATGGTGGCGACGCTGCATTTGTATGGGGAAAGGAAGCGGCAGGGGACAGCTGACATGACTGACCAGCTATAGCCACCTTGGGGTTGTGTGACATGTTCCTGAGGCAGGCACAGAAACAAGGAGGGAGATTTGCTCTACATTTTCCATTCTCAGGATGAGATTTTAAAATCTCAAGTTTCGAGATTTCCAGGGCTTAAACATGCTGCATCTCCACCCCGTGCCAATTGCCCTGGAGGCATGGTCCACAAGCCCTACAAAGTAGAGGCAATCCAGGGCTGGCTCAGGGTTCCTTTGTGCCAGTGACCTAAGCGTCTCTGCTCTTGCCGCTCTGCCATTCCTGGACGTCCCTTTTCCATGTCACCCACTATGACTGATAACATATTCCAGTCGGGAGAGGAGGATAAAAAGGGCAAGCTGTGTTCTGTCTCTTCCCTTTAACATAGTGTCCAACAGTTGCATGTACCGCTGCTGATCATCCAGAATTGGCCGAAACTTAACCACATGGCTACATGCTGGTTAACAAGTAGAGCTGTGGACTGGAGAGATGCCTTAGTTGGTAAGGTACTTGCTTTCAAACATGAGGACCTGAGGTCAATTCACAGAACCCACATAAAGAGCCACATGTGGTGACATGTCCTTGTAACCCCAATGGTTGGGGTGGAAGTAAAGAAAGGAAGAGCCTGGGGGCCACTGTCCAGCAAGGCTACCCTGATCCTGGGGGCCACTGTCCAGCAAGGCTAGCCTGATCCTGGGAGCCACTGTCCAGCAAGGCTAGCCTGATCCTGGGAGCCACTGTCCAGCAAGGCTAGCCTGATCCTGGGGGGCCACTGTCCAGCAAGGCTAGCCTGATCCTGGGAGCCACTGTCCAGCAAGGCTAGCCTGATCCTGGGGGGCCACTGTCCAGCAAGGCTAGCCTGATCCTGGGGGCCACTGTCCAGCAAGGCTAGTCTGATCCTGGGGGCCACTGTCCAGCAAGACTAGTCTGATCCTGGGGGCCACTGTCCAGCAAGGCTAGCCTGATCCTGGGGGCCACTGGCCCAGCAAGGCTAGTCTGATCCTGGGAGCCACTGGCCAGCAAGGCTAGTCTGATCAGCAAGCTCCAAGCTCTGCAAGAGACCTTGCTTCTTTCCAGCAAATAGCCCTGAGGCATGACAGCTGAAGCTGTCCGCATGCACTTGCTCCCATCTCCTGATAATGTGTAATAAAACAGGAATTCTAGTGCTATGGAAGAAAGCGTGTTCAGCCTCTCAGGGGACAGTTGTCAATTCTGTCACATTGTCAATTCATGATGTTTCTTCAAATTTGTCCTTTTTACAGTTACATTGATATTCTCTCTCTCTCTCTCTCTGTCTCTCTGTCCCTCTGAGAAACTTCTCTGCTGACATCTGTGAATATTCATGAGCTCCTTCCTAGTTCCTAATGGTTGCCTTAACTTCCCTTTTAAGGGGCAGCATCATTAGAATATTCAAATCCAATAGCCCAAAGGTCCACTGGGACTTTACATCCAAATATAAGCAGAATTAAAGATCTAAGCAGCATGGTTGTTGCACTTAGCACTTTACTATGAAGGCAACACAGAGACAGTTTTGTTTTGTTTTGTTTTTCTCTCAGTGCTGAGGGTGCCTGGAGACTAGCCACTGGTGGGGTTTTTAGTGTTAATAGTTTCTATAGCAGGCTTGCCTTCTCTGTACACCCCTCTTCCACCTTACCTTGTGCTCTTAAGTCCTTTCATGTTTGTTACCTTGTATTTCCCCCTGTTCTCCCTGGCTATATGTCTAAACTTTCTTTCACTCTTTCTCATAAAAATGTGTTGTCCAGTAGAGGCGACTTGACCCAGTCTACCTGTCTGTAATACCCGCACTGGCTTGCCATTGTCTCTCTACTTTTTGCCAGTAGAGTCTCCTTCAAATAAGATCATTTCCTCTGTGGTTTTCCCCCTCTGGAGAGAGTAACATTTGAGTGGCTAATCCACACCAGGGGGATTAACATTGTCAAATTAGCTACACAGAGCAGGATTTAAGGAAACAACAGAAAGAAGTATGTTCTGATGAGAAAATGGGGGGTGGGGGTTGGCAGCCCTCCCCCCCCCGGAGAAAAACGCTGAAAGCACGCCCACGCTGTTGGGTGCCTGTGGAAGGACTGACTTCGGAGGCTACCCCTCAGGGTCTGGCATCGTGCTTCCTACACCTGCTCTCTATTCGTCATCATAATAAATGTCAGTGTGCTTAACTGGTAGTAACAGTAACAGCACTGATGAGAAAGCCAAGGCCCTTAAAGATGAAGTAATGCTTTCAAGGTCAGAAGCCCACTGAGTGGCAGAGCAGGGGGTCAAAGCACACCTGCCAGCTCAGCAGCACTGATGTTTAGAAGGGAGGGGTCTCTAGCTTTAGGGGACGAGTGCTTAGCATCCATTGGTAGCAATGGTTCCCTCCCCAGCACTCAGCTTTAGGCAATTTAAAGTTTCTATACATAGACAAGGGGACAATCTTCTCTTGCCTCTTCCTCTCCTAGCTCCCATCCCCACCAGGATGAGGAATGCCTGCTATGGTCCATAAAGATGCTACCACCTGACAGGAATGGAGGCCGGAGCTGTCTCAGGAGGCCTAGAGCACCGTTTGTGACCCACAGGGCCATTTAGGAATAGGGGTCATCTCGGCACCCACCACGTGTTTACATAATCATGTATTGTTTAAGCATGCTGTGGCTTCCTCAGCCTGGCTGGTAATCTACACTGCCCCACCCTGTCCTCTTTACCTTTTTACTCCCCCCCCCCCCCCCGCCCCGTCCCTCGGTATTTCAAAGAAATTGCAAAGATTCAGATAGTTTACTTTAATGATAGGATAATTTCACACACAGCCATAATAATTGGCCTTCTAGTAATAATACACACACACACACACACACACACACACACACACACACACACACACACACGTCACAGACATTCCTAAATGATGGCTGGAGTGGAGAAACCTGTCCAGGCAAGTCCTCTAAGCCAGTTAGGAAGGGCTGCTCACTACAGCCCCAGGATTTGGATCAAAACTGAGAGGGAAAGTAGGAGCCAGAGAGGAAGGCAGAGCAGGTGTGGGGGTAGGTGTGGGTGGGGAGGCAGGACAGGGTGTAGGAGGGATGTGAGCCGGTCAGCTATGAGGACCCAGCCTGGCTTATTGGCAGGTCACAATTGCCAACCAGATGATCTAGTGTCTCAGCAGACAGTCCATTGAAGTAGGTCAACAGTTCAAGTGACAAATATTACCAGAATTAAAGTGATACTACATAGTGATAGGAGGTGTCTTCACCACCTCACTCCCACCATGGGCAGCTCATCCAGACAAAAACTAAACAGACAAACATGGGCATAAATTACACAATAACTCAAATGGACCTAACACATAGCTCTAGGAAGTTCCACCCAAACTCTAGAGAGTACACACATTCCCAACAGCCCTCGGAAATTTCTCCAAAATTCATGATATACTAGGACACAAAGAAAACCTCACCAAATAGCAAAATTGAAATAATATCCTGCATTCTATCACGCTATGCTGAAATAGAGCTGGGTATCTGCAGCAATAGAAACTACAGGGTTATTAACCAACACACTGTGGAACGATAATGGAGGTAACTGAAACTGTGAAGGAAATTTAACAATTACTAGAACTGAATGGACAAAAATGTATGAGACACAAAGAAGGCAGTTCTAATGGGAAAAGGTCTATACTGAAAAAAAAAATTGAGATGTATCAAAGAAATAAAATAATAATATATGTTTTAAGACCTCGGGAAAACAATACAAACCGAACCCCAAACAGTAGCTGGGAAGAAGCAAACTATAAAGGGCCAAGGGGAAAACACTCATGCCTAAACTATCAGAGATGTATATATGTGGCATAAACTATCAGAGGTGTACATATATGGCATAAACTATCAGAGGTGTATGTATGTGGCGTAAACTATCAGAGTTGTACATATATGGCCTACTTGCTTTCCTTTCTGAGCAGGCCAGATTATCAGGCGTTTGCGAGGTCCAACATGCAGACCACAGGCTGCCACTGAATCAGCCGAGAGCCTCTCAAGCCTTTTGTAAGCCAGGGAATGAACCAGTGGGAAAGAACCACTTGGCAGCCATTATCTGTGCCTGATTCCCACCAAATACAATGTTAGCAGATTTGGATAAATTAGTAACAGTAATTAGCGTTGAATATGCTTAATTCTATAATTCCAACCCATTTCACTGAAAACCTTTGAGGCAGAACCTGATAGGGATATGATTAATATTTCAGCTGTATCCAGCACTCATAGTTTTCGACCCACCATTGTCACTAGTTTGTTTGTTATTTTTTAAAAGAAAGTTATGATATTGGGCTTCTAAGCATACAGTACACTGATTTTTGACAAAATTAGTGTGCCTGACCTACAGATAAGAGGCACTCTTCCTGGTTTCTTACTAGTTTCCTTTCATGCAGTAGGAGAAAGAGAGAGAGAGAGAGAGAGAGAGAGAGAGAGAGAGAGAGAGAGAGAGAGACAGACAGAGACAGAGACAGAGAGAGGGAGAGACAGAGACAGAGACAGAGACAGAGAGACAGAGAGAGACATTCTACAGCTATCCCTTTGTTAATGGGGATCGCATCTTCTCTACTCAGAAGCTCCTGGCTTGCCACTTAGCCACAGTGAACTGTTGCTCATTAACAGTTATCACGCTGAGAGCTGGTTCAAGAGAAATATGCACACCGTGGTTCCTTAACAAGATTAGAGCCAGGGGATGTCTACAAATGGGGTTTTTAAGACTAGACATTATTTGGGGTGAGTCAGTGAAATGGGTGAGTGGGAAGGCCGAAACCCCAGGGTATTACTGTACTCTCAGGCTAGGCTAAAGTTATTTTCAAAATTCTTTTTCTTGAATAATAAATTAACCACAGCTTATTGCAACTTTTTTTTACTTTATAAATTTTGAACTTTTATGATTTTCTTTTTTGGTTTTGTTTTTCAAGACAGATTATTTAATTGGTGTTGCTGGTGTTGTTGCTGGTGTGTGTGTGTGTGTGTGTGTGTGTGTGTGTGTGTGTGTGTGTGTGTGTGTGTGCACCCATGTTATGCTATGATATGCATGGGGAGATCAGGGTACAGCTTTGTGGAACCATTCCCCTTCCTCTACCTTTATGTGGATTTCAGATTGAACACATATAGTACAACTGTACGAAAATATTTTCCTCTTTTAAATTTGTATTTTATATTTCCCCTATTTTAATTTTCTACTCATATCTCTCTCTCTCTCCCTCTCTCTCTCTCTCTCTCTTAAATTTTAAAAACTGGTGAGTGGAACAGCAGGGGCAGGAACTAATTTGATCTGAGATATTTCTGACTCCCAGAAATTACCCCTAAAACCATTGGTTCTCAACCTTCCTGATGCTGCGACCCATTAATACAGTTGTGGTGACCCCCAACCACAAAAATTTTTTTTGCTACTTCATAACTGTAATTTTGATACTGTTTTTAATCATGATGTAAATATCTGATGTGCAATCCCTGTGAATGGGTCGTTTGACTTTCACAGAGGTCACGACCCACAGGTTGAGAACTGTTGCTATAAACCATAACTCGAATGCTTTTGCCCCTTGCTGGGTCCTTGCTGGCACAGCAGCACAGCTGAGGAGGACTCGGCTGGCACTGCCCTGATGCTGAGCCTCGTTAGGAGGAGAGAACTCCCCATCGTCACCTCACATCTACCTCAGTTCTTGATCCTACGTTGGCAGGCCAGGGTGTTCGGTTTGGAGCGTCTGTCTTCCCAGGCCAGCAGCAGCTCTCTCTTATTTAAGAATTGTTTAGCACTGACACTGTGGAGATATGCTTTGAGAACCGAGGCCTAGGCAGCTGGGTGGTCACCTGGCTAAGTCGTTATCATAGTCACTATTATTGTATTTTACATATGTTTACTACCACAGCAAACCATGATAATTCCTGGGCAAAGCCTTGTTCCGATCCATACCACTACAAGATCAATCAACTCAATTATTGATTTCTCTTCTCAATTACTGTCTACTGAGGACCTATTTAATGCGAGGAATGACAACAGGCGTTCAGGAGAGCCGAGACGTGAGGAAACCGAGTGAGGGTGGTGGTTGGGGTGCAAAAGGACATTGGGCGATAGAAGTCAGTTGTCTACTAGTAAAGACACAGCACGCGAGGAAAGGTAAGAAATGAGAGAGACCCAACAGCTCCTGTTGGCTTGAGCCATATCTGTGGCCCGGGGTCCTGCTGCCTGGCATATGGGCTAAAAGAAAACACCCAACAGCCAAGAGGCAGAGCCCAGGAGAGGAGGTGGTGGTCCCATCTGCCACCGTCCTTTGCTGTGCTATGAGATCTGTCAACCACTCACCTGGCTTCAGCTATTCTGAGGTTTCCAGGATAATTTGAAGTCTGGCTATCCTCTGTCTGGCAGGAAGTACAAATGTGGAGCTCATTCATGGACCCGCTGGCTACTGGCCCAGTCTTTGTGTCTGCTCCCCTGGCAGGGCTGTGCTGAACACATGGGCAGCACTAAATGTTTGTTCAATGCTGAGTGGCCTTCCGTGCTTGGTCATTCTGTTCCAAGTCACGTCAAGTGAAAAAGTGCGTGCTCGGAAGGCTTGGCGTAGCTTTGTGGCATAACCCAAGAATGCCTGGAAACAGCTAAAAAGAACAGAGTCTGGCCGCCAGCTGCCAAGCATACAGTTTCACATCTGGGCTGGGTTTTCTGAACTTCACCACCAGCCCTGGGGCAAAAGACTGTCTTCGTGACTGTGAAGAACTGTACACAAACAGTGGCTTGGGTGTTAGCATAGTTAGCGGGAGAAAGCACGCCAACCTCCTAGGAGAGTGCCAACAGGCTGGCACCAACCTGCCTGACCCATCAGTGGTGAAGCTTGGGAAATCAGTGTTTGCAACAACCCCGAATCCTCTCCCAAGTGCAACCTCAATTCAACTCCACAAATAATTTCTGAAGCCCTTCCCCATGCCACGCCTCTTTCAAGCACGTAGAACATATCAGCGAAGGAAGTGGACCAGAGTCCTGACACTAGAGAGTTCTGCAGCACGGATGAATGATGAGCACATGATTGAGACCAATCTTTGGGGAGCTGCGGAGGGCAAGTGCTTTGGAGACTCACAGCTGGGTATAGGAGACCCAAGGGCCACAGGTTAACAGTATTAGTTTGCGTTTGCTTTCCGTTTGCTTTTCTTCTACAAACTGGAATATACTTCCAGACAGAGCAATTGAGGTAGCTTACTCACTGACAGAAGGGGTTTGGGACCATCAGGGTGTAATCAAAGTGGCCATGCATGGTAAAACGTATGTCCAGAGACAATCTCAGCCACCTTGACTCAAGCGTGGCTCACCACTTCCTCCAAAGGGTGGGCTTCCTCCGTGGTACCTATAGAGTATCTGGGTGCACCCCAAAAAGTCTCTTCACCTCCCAGTTTTCCTGAGTTAGGAACCAAACACGGAACAAATGTGTGATTAGTTCCATGAGAAAAGACAAAGGCTGTAAGCTGGTGGTTACAAAGGCTGAGGTTAAGGACTGAATCTGAGTGTGTTACATCCAAACACATATGGGGACTCAAAGCTCCAGTGCAATGGGATTTAGAGGTGAAGGCTTTAGAAGGAGACTAGGTTTAGTGTAGGTGGCAAGGTGGGACTCCATCATTCTATCAATGTTTTTTAATGACAATAAAAAGAAGACAACAATAGCTTTCTTTCTCTCTACTATATAAGAATACGAGAAAGTTGTAGGCTCAATTTTCCTCACAAATATATATTTTTTAATTTAATTTTAAAAAAGATTTATTTATTTATTTCATACAGTGCTTTGCCTGCATAGCAGAAGAGGGCACCAGATCTCATTACAGATGGTTGTGAGCCACCATGTGGTTGCTGGGAATTGAACTCAGGACCTTTGGAAAAGCAGACAGTGCTCTTAACCGCTGAGTCATCTCTCCAGCCCACAAATATATTTTATTACAAACTTATTAGCTGAGAGTACCTCACTTATAACCAGACTAACCTAAACAACTGGAAAAGAAGATTAAAGAATACAATAATGAAACTGTAAGGATATCAGTTCCAAGGAACAATTCTCCTGGCATAATAGGCAGGATTTCTTCTGCTAGAACTTGGAGCAACCAGAACTTGGAACCTTAGCCAGAGCCCCAAAGCCTTCCCTCGAGCGGTTCTCTCTAGGAGCATCTCGAAGTGGAGCAATAAACAGCCAAAACTATCCCCAATCTCCAAAGGCCTCGCCTCTTGTTTTTGGCTCACAGTTATACCTCCTCTCAGAATTTGTTCAAGGATGTTTTTCAGCTGGTTAACAACCAATCTCCCCACATGACAGGGATAAACATCACCTGCTCTCTCACAAGTCTTTTCCTCATCCCCTACTTGTGATATAAACAAATAATATGTTTATCTCTCCTTCATATCCCCTTTCTATTAAATAAAATAAGCTATATACAACAGAAAGTAACCCTTGTAAGCTGGAAAGAGAGTGCTTACAGGGAACCAAACTGCCAGGCGTTAGCTTGGATTTCCAGAACCATGAGAAATAACTGTCCGTGTTTAAGCTACCTAACCTATGGTGTTTTGTTAAGTTTAAGTCAGCCAGCCTAGGGTATTTTGTTATAGTAGCTTAAGCTAATACTGTTAGAATTATAACCACCTGTTTGATGAGATAAACATAAAAGTCACATTGCAAATGGGGGCCTACATTCTAAGATCAGATATGTTATTTGAATAGCGGATTTACAGCTACAGGGGCTTCTCAAAGAATTCAGCCAGAAACCCAATAGGACGAAGTTTAAATTAGCCTGTTGCTGTTTTTTGTTTTGTTTTTGTTTTCCATGATGGGATGAAGAGGGCTGGCCTGGGGTACACAGATCCATAATGAACAAACCTCAAGTACAGGAAGGCTGCTGTTCAGAGTCTACATCTACAAGTCTGTCTACATGTGACACGGACTCCTGTAGAGGCTTGCCTCCTCTACCAGTAAATCCAGCTTAAATCCAAGGATGGTGCTGGTTCTGAGGAAGAACCAGAGCAATAGCGGTGACCTGGGATGAATAAGTAGCAGGATGCTCCTGTAGAGGGAGAAAGATGTCAGAACCAGAGGGGTGCATTTTGTGGTTGTTCATGATAGAACACCAGTACCTTAGTTACTTTTCTGTTTAATTTGGGGCTCACGGTACCAGAGGGTTAGAGTCTGTGACTGTCATGGTCAGGATCATGGTGGCAGGCAGGCAGGAGTAGCTGTGGAGCAGTAGCTGAGAGCTGACAGTTCAATCCATAAGCAGAAAGCAGTGACAGCCAACAGGAAATGGCCTGAGCTTTTGGAACCTCCAAGCCTGCCTCCAGGGACACTCCTCCTCCAACAAGGCCACACCTCCCTAATCCTTCCTAAACAGCTCTACCAACCAGCCACCAAGTATTCAAATACATGAGCCTATGGAGGCCGTTGTCATTCAAGCCGTCACATCTTGGGATGTGTAAAAGTCAAAATGGGGAAGGGGTGTCAAGAGCAGATATTTCCCAAGCAGGAAAAAGGGCTCACACAGTCCTTTCAGATAGAGTTATAGTCTCTTTGCATGTCAGCAACAGGCAGTGAAGAAAAGTATAGCCTAAAGCAATGGGCGTTGGGAGTGGATGTGGGAGAGGTGGTGGTGGTGCATGCCTTTTATCCCAATGATCGGGGAAGCAGAGGCAGGCAGATCTCTGAGTTCAAGGCCAGCCTGGTCTACACCGTGAATTCTAGGACAGTCAGGGCTACACATTGAAACAACAACAACAACAACAACAAAAAGATTAAAAAAAAAAAAAAAGGGGGTCTGTGTAGGCAAAAAGGGCAAAGGAAAAACACCCTGACCCTGACTTTACCTCAAGATCAGGGCCAAGGGAAAGAGCACCCTGACCCCGACTTGACCCCAAGCCTAAGACCAGGGTCAGAATCACATCAATCCCTGAACCGGAAAACCCACCAATCCCTGAGCTTGGCCATCCTCAGAACTTGAAATCCCACCAATCCTCATTTTGGGAACCTCCATGCTGAGAAACTCCACACCTCCCACCCCCAGAAATCCTACAGAAACTCTGCCTTTTGCTCAGGTCCCTGCAGCCCCCTGCCTGAGCAGAGGCAGCAACCCACCTGGGTTTTTTCCTCCTGATACATTTCTTGTGTGAGGTTTGCTGTGCAGTGTGACAGAGGCATTCCTTGGCTCCCGGTTGCCGGGATTCCTTGGCAGCTGTCAGAGCAGAGCTGTAACACTTTTGCAGGAGCGGAGCTTTCCCTGGGGACACCCTCCTCCTCCTTCCCTGCTGTAACACTTGCACTGGGGAAACCCCCTGCCTAAGAAGAACTGTTACACTTGCAGTGGGGAACCCTTCAGCTGCAGCAGCTGAGTGGAACTGTATAACGGCTGCCTTTCCATTCAGAGCGGCAACACTTACAGTCTAGCTCTGAGACAGGAGACCAGGAAAAGGCTAGGAAGGCCCTCTCTGAGATGGCTTGCTGTGGGGAACGGGCTGTGCCCTGCCCATACTGGAGTATGGGCACAATTACTCTATGCTGTGTGAAACAGCTTTCAGGCGGAGCCTCGCCCTGGTGGACTGCATTTCACAAAGCAGCAGTTGACTCTGAGAACAAATGCAGAGGAAAAGTGAGTCTACACCCTTGTACATGTAGACACTATGGAGTTAGGCAGCACAAACCATGAGGCACAGGCTGAGCAGACTCCAGCAAGTCAAAGGTGCCGCCTACTAAGTAGGTTATTAAGTAGGTTGTGGATATGTAGGTAGAGCCGTGTCAGAAAAGCCAGGCCTAAGAACGTCTTAAACACAGCAGACCAACAAAGGGTATAATACCCACATGAACATGTAACATTACCATGACAACAGCCCCACTGACCTGTCACCTGACTGCCCATGGGGCTTCACTCTTCAGTGAAACCTCTGGAATTGCCGTCAGTCTGTCTGTCCCTCTGCTCACTCCTCTATCAGGAAATGATCCCACGCATGGTTCTGTCTCAGTAGGGGTGTGTGTGTGTGTGTGTGTGTGTGTGTGTATGTGTGTGTGTGTATGTGTGTGTGTGTGTGTATGTGTATGTGTGTGTATGTGTGTGTGTTTGTATGTGTGTGTATGTGTGTGTGTATGTGTATGTGTGTGTATGTGTGTGTGTGTATGTGTGTGTATGTGTGTGTGTGTGTGCGCGTGCGCAGTAGCTCTTTGGAATGGGTTTCTTAATAGCCAGCTACTTCCAGGGCCTCTTTTTGTACCTGTAGCAGATCTCTACCTCCTTTTTACTCATCCTGCAACACACACACACACACACACACACACACACACACACACACACACACGCATGCATGCACGTACACATGCACACACACACACATGCACATGCACACACATCACCAACAAAACCAGTGTGAAGTATCGTGAGTGATCTGGGGGCTTAAATAGTAGTGAAGATTAGAACGAAACGCTGTGACGGCCAACAACCATCTCTCAAAGGAAATAAGGACTTCGTGGCAAGTTGCAGCCAAGGAAACCAGTGCAGCTTGTGAATTTACTGTCAAGCTGTATATTCTAACATTGCATCAAAGCACAAACTGTCCCTCTATGTTCCTGGCATAGAATATTCATGACTTCCTCAGCTAGGTGAATTCAGCAGGAAACAGCGGAGCCTCAGAAACCCACAGCTCAGCAGGAAGAGGGCAATCAAAGAAGGCCCCTAACCTGAATCAGACACAGGGTGACTTCAGGGGGTCCCATACCATTGCCCCTCCTCTACCTGACCACAGCTAGGAGCCACTTAAAGGCAGCACAATCAGCTGGGTCTTTCAGCTTGTCTAAGAACTGAGAGCCTTATACTCATCCCAGGCTTTGCTCTGGTATCTGCTTAACACATGTTTAGCTTAACAAATGTTTAGCTTTCTAATAGAAGCATTAATCTTTAATTAATGACATCAGGGTCTTAGATGGCCCGGGACTCCACATGGCAAGCCTCATCAGGTATCCTATGAGCAGGTCATCTCTCTAAGGGGATACAACAATGAAGGAAGTTTTGGTGGCAGCGTTGCAGGCATGGTTGGATGCTGGGAGGAACTGTAGTCTGGTCAGCAGCCAGACAGGTCATTTATAGACCGCAGTGTGGGTTTTGCTTGCAGCGCAGCACAAGGTTGGCAGACAACAGAGTCACCCCAAACTGGCAGCAAGTCCAGAGGATGTCATTACCTTGCGGTTTCACGTCCACTGTATTGTTTTCCTACTGAAGATATTTCAATAAGGAAAGGTAAGAACATTAAATAGAAAGTGAAGGCTAAGTTCTTGCACATGTTTCCAAAGAGAGCACTTAACATGGAATATTTGCTGGCCTCTTTTTGTGCATATGGCTTGAGCTTTTCACACACAAATGGAATTATGCACTACCTACCACCTGAGCTTTGTGTTTACTACATTAGTAAGTCCTGCCCCGACAGTAGCCTTTTCTCTCTTGAAAGCTGCCTTGTTTGCTACTGGAGCTTATAACATAGTTGACAGGCTGTCTCCTAGTGGTTCTGTTGCTAACTCCATTTTTTTTTCTATTAAAAACCGTGCTGCAAAAAGCCTTATTTATCTACGTATGTGCACACTTGTTGAATATTTCCACGAGGCACATTCCTGGTCAGTTGGCAATGCTGGGTTGGCGATCATAAATAATTAAAATTATGATTATGCTGTTGAACTGTTCTAAAAAGAAAGTTGGGCCAATGTGTGTTACTACCAGAACGAATGGGCAACCTTCCCCCATCCTTTGCTTCCATCTTTGTAGTTGTCATTCACGTCGTATGATGCATGCTTAGCTCAGCCTTAGGCATCTTTGTTAGAAGCGAGGGTTCAATATAAATGCCCTATGGTTTGCTAGGAGTACTTCCTGGTACACTAACAAACTGCAGCATAGCTTCAGATCTGCAATAGCCAAGAACATTCTGTCTCAATGGTAGTTTTTATGTGCAGTCAAAGCCCAAGGCCATACTTGTTTGCATGATAGCTGCCATTGCATAATCCTACTCCGTAGTTTTGTGCCAGGAAAAAAAAAGTGAGCAATATAGTTTTCTTTCTTATCTACCTTCAAGTCTGATAACTATCATGGAATTTTTTTCCTTCCTGGTCTGGCGCCAGGTGTGGCTAATAGTGCCAAAATCCTTTATGAGACTCAATATTCATAATTGACATTTTTTTCTTGGCCAAGATTGAGTGCAAATGATTAGAGGTTACGGTTTGCTAATGCAGATTTCTCTGAGTCACCTTTGGGTATGAGGACAGGACAGAAAGAAAGGCAATGTGCGTCTTCCCACCCCACCCTTTCCCTGCTGGATACAGACGCTGCACTGACTTCTCCTTGCTTGAGGAGGTGGGGCTGACGATCCCACCTGCATCTCCTCTGGGGCTAGAACAGTGGTCCTTTATTTGTTAAGCGCTGGGTTTGCAAAGGAGGTTTAAGTTTTGCTTTACACGTCTCTAAAACATTTGGTGGACACCAGAACCTCCAGCCTTGGATCTTACACAATTCTAGGTCTAGCCTAGGGATGGGCCCTAGAAATAGTCTTTTAGTGCTCTGCAGTAACTGGCCATCAGCTTGCCCTTTGGTGTTGCTGTCAGATTCTTTCCTGGGAGCCCAGCTGAGCTGCTTGCTGGCGTCTGCAGGGCCTCCTTCTCTGACCAGCACCCTGTCTCCAATGCTCACCCTTCACACCTAGCATGCCATTGTGTAGAACATTTACATCTCATCTTGCCCACCAGCGGTGTCACTATCTATCTCTTCTCTTTGCATATCCTCGTCTGTAACTTCCTTGGGTCTGCATGGCTCTCTGAACCTTCCTGGAACACTTAAGCATTTTCAGTCAGGCTAAGCTTGTCAGTATATTTACTAGTTTACACAAATTTAAGGCTAGAGGGAAGTTTCCAAGCCGCACTGGACATTTTAACACCCCTTTGTGGTCAGCACATCTTTAGGGGACTGCGATTATGTACCGCTTAGATGGCGGCAGTTCTGCAGCCAGCGTCTCATGGACCCACGATCTGGTCTTAAGTAGTTTACTCCTAATCTCTCTCGGCTTTCATCATCTGATTTAGATACACGTTGTCTGTGCTGACTCCACTGACTCGGTTGGCCTCTTGACCGGCTTCTGCATTTCTTTGTACTGAATTTTCCTTGCATTCCTTTGGTCTGACTCTCTGGCCACAGTAGGCAAATGACACTTAGCAAGCTGTTGTAGAAGATATAAAAAACATCTAATAATGTTTATTATAAAATTTAGCCTATAATTAGTATGGTGGTATTATCTAGCCCACTATTATAATCAATAAAGACACAGACACCTGCTTGTGTTTTAGACTGGCCTCATATAACCTGGGACTGGGCAGATACTAACCCTCTAAACTACCCTCACGACTTCTTCCATTCCAGGCTTTAATCATTCCCATCCGGGCTACTTCCCATTCATATCCCAAAATACTTGTTAATGTTCTTCATCTTGGCTGCTTTCCTCCATCCACGCTGATCCGGCCACGTGCTTATCTCCACGCTAACCCATCACAACCTCTTTCTTCCTTCTTCCTCCTGTCCCTGTCTCCTCCCTCTCTCGCTGCCTCATCCTCTGCCCAGGGCCTTCGTACCTCAAACTTCTCCTCCCCCACTCTTCCAAATCCCAAGCTTCAGCAGTTTTAAAATTAACTAATCAGCTTTAACTAGGTGGAGCAAGGTTTACACAAGGACAGGTGTATGCGAGAACGCACTCATCTGGGCCTCGACTAGATCTTGGGGCTCAGTAACTACCGTCAGAGTACACAGCACCAGACCAGCCCCCAACAGCAAGTCCTGAAAATACGTGAAGACCCGGCTTTTGGGCAACCTCTCCAGCTGATGCCATCCGCCCATGGGCCTGCCTGCTCTCCAGGTCTGTCAGCTTTCTTTTGGATTCTGGTCCCCCTGGCTTCAGTGTCTGAACACATGTTGGTCCTTCCACCTAGAAGAAATGTCTCTGCCTTCTTTATTGACCTAATCCCTTCCTGACTTTCCCCTCTCAGCCTCAGTATCCCTTTCTTGGGAAAGCCACCAGGTCCTCTTTACCTCTTATTCCCAGCATCTATCTTCGGGGTGACACTGACTGACTCTTGACTACGTTTCCCCAGTATTTAAAAGATTTATTCACACGTTCACCCCAGACACCACAAGAATTCCCTGTAGAGTGCTTTGTGCATTATGAGCTCCCGATGGATGAACATTCTAGGGAATGGATGACCTCAGGAAAGGGCGCCTCAGTGAACGAGCTCCCTGGGAGGAAAGAGAAGGACACTAGCATGTGTCAGTCTTACATCCCTCAACAGAAAGAAGACAGGACTCATGCTAAGCTCTCCAGGGCAGTAGGACAGCGGAGACACATAACGTGGAGACAGAGAAAGGATGGCAGTTTGCATGACATTTACTTATGGGGACCTGTGCGGGGTCTTTATACCAGCCAGCTCCCTTGTTAGGACAGATGCCAGAGGGAGACACGAATGAAGAACTGCATTTCACCAGCAGTGAAGGAAGTAAGGATTCAAAGCAAACTCTGTCTGAATGTGCCATTTCCGTCACACTGAATACATCAATCTTGGAATTCACTTGTTCCTTCAACAAACATTTAATATCTGTTCTATGTTAGGCCAGTACTACATGCTGACAAGTATTAAGATGAATTATTCACTTGTCTTCTCAGGGTCTCATTTTCCTTAGAAAAGAAAGAAGTTGAAATAATCAATAACTATATCATTACTCATATACTTAAAAATATTGTCAGGTATGGTGGTTTCTGTCTATAATCTTAGTACTTGAAAAGTGGAGTCAAGCTGGCGCAGTGGCATATACCTGAAGTCCCTAATAGAGGTAGGCGGATCTCTGTGAGTTCGAGGCCAGCCTGGTCTACAAAGTGAGTCCAGGACAGCCAGGGCTACATAGAGAAACCATATCTTGAAAAAAAAAAAAACAAAAAACAAAAAACAAAAATAAGTAAAGAATAAAGAAAGAAAAGTGGAGTCAGTTGAAATGCCATGAGTTTGATGCCTGCATGTGCCACACAGGGCCAATGAGCCTTGGGCTACAGACTGAGACCCTAAATCAAATAAGTGAAAGCAAAGCCCATCACTTGGTATATGTTGGGCACTGGGGATGCAAAGGGAAGCTAAATGGCCATGCTATTGCCCTCGTGGAGTTCATAGCCTAGTGGAGAGGGCTTTCCGGAACTAACTGCAGAGCCACGATAGTGGGAAAGTGAAGATGCAGGAATCTGCTCTCGTCACCTCTGTGAGGGAAATGAGTATGGACCTAAGACAGCCAGGTGTGGGACCGATGCAAGAGGATTTTAAAAAGCACAAAGGTTGATAGCAAGAAGCAATATAGTGAGTTCTGGAAACAGGGACAAGGATGCGTGCTTAGAGGCAGGCAGCACGACAAGGCTAGACCAATGAGCAGTGGCTAGACCGCAAAGTCCCTTGTGTTGTTTTCCTAAACCTGACATGCCCAGATTTGAATGTTGAAACTATCGTGTTGATAGACAAGTGGACAGGAAGGAGTAAGCCAAGAAAGGGTGCAGGGAGAGTGGCGAAGAAGCTGTGTGTGATCACGGCAAGACTAGAGATCAGTCCGGATGGAGATGGCCGTGCAAGAGGAGACGTACCATCTGTCTATCGACTAGAAATGGGAAGATCCTGGAGCTGCTTTAAGCGGAGCTCCCAGCAGAACAAGGGATATGGCCACGGTGACTCCATTTCCTGGTGTACGTATCTGATGAGAGCTGTCGGCTCTTCTTGAGTGAAGGACTCCAGAGAAAGGACCAGCATTAAGGACAAACAATTTTTTAGTTCACTTCCGGACCTGTAGAGTTTGAAGTTGCTTTGAAATACTCCCATTAACATATCAAGTGGGCGATGCAACGAAGGAGCCGTGCGAAGAAGGATGGATAGGCAGTAAAAATGTACATAGCACCACTGTCCCTCAATTAGCCACAAGGGAGCCTGTTGGCTCAAAATTACTGAGATACTCAAATTCCATATAGAAAATGTTAAAGAACTTCTTTTAATCCACAATATCCATCCAGAGACTGTAAATGAGATCTAGATTACATATAATACCTAGTAAAATATAAATACCAACAAGTATATATTCAGAGCACACACAAACATACAAACACACACACACACGACACTCTCCAGTTTTCAATCTGCAATTGGTTGAGTTCACAAATGTAGAAGCTGTGGACACAGAAGGCCAACTGCTCCGTAAGGTAGCTGGATAGAGCTGTGTGGGAGGGAGTCTGAGCCGTCAGTTCTGGGTGGTGCAGAGGAGGGGGAGTTTCATCTTTTGTAACAGCGTCACCTGATTGTGACCTAATGCTCCAGCACTTTATCAAGCACCCTCCGCTCTCTTATGCAATTCGAGCCTCATGACATCTCACAGAATTTGCTGCTGAGAAGACAGATGTTCGAGTGTGAGAGAACAGACTAGAGACACTCGGCTCTCCTCGTCATCAATTCTTTTTCTAATTTCTCTGCCGTATCCAGATGAGTGCTGTGATTAAAATTATCTGAATGCATATATTACAGTACGAGCTATTGTGGTTTAAGTTGGAAAGACGTGCGTGCACGCACGCGCACACGCTGCCTGTGTGCTGGCTAATTTTATGTCAGCGTGACACAAATTTGAGATATCTTAAAGGAGGAAACCTTAAATGAGAAAATGCACACACCCCCAGTAAGATCCGGCTGTAGACCCTTTTCTTAACAATTTTTTAATTGATGAGGAGGGCCCAGTCTATTGTAGGTGGTGCCACCCCTGGGCTGGTTGGCCTGAGTTCTATAAGAAAGCAAGGTGAGCAATCCACGATGAGCAAGCCAGCAAACAGCATCCCGCCTCCAGGTTCCTGCCGTTTGAGCTCCTATCCTGATTTCCTTCGATGATGAATGATAACATGGACGTATAAGACAAATCAACCCTTTCTTCCCCAGCTTGCTTTTGTTATGGTGTTTCATTACGGCAATAATAACTGTAACTATGACAGCCTGTGTCCTAAACATTTGTGGGTTCTTTTTGGGAGTCTATGGAACCTTTATCAGATAAGATCCAGACGGTGAAGGTGGGTCACTAGAGGAGGGTCTTGGAAGCTCATCGCTACCCATGTTCTGGTCCCGCCTTTCTGCTTTCTGGTCCTCTAGCACGTGAGTAGCCTCTACCACATGCTCTTGTCACCGGGAACTTAGCTGCTCCACCACGCCTTCTCTGACGTGGTGATAGATTATACCGTTCTTCCCTTCCCTTTAGTTGACTCTGTCTGGTGCTTTGGTTATGAAGACCTTAAAGGAACCAATATATCATTTACCAGCTTCCTATATGAAGAATGCCCAAGTTTAAGAGTCTGTCCTTCCATGTGAAAGTGGCAGATTTTTTTCAACGTTGGATAATTCTGTATAATGTGGTTACTTCCTTAGGGTTCACATACCACATGGCAATAGCACAGGGCACGTACTCCTCAGGCCTCTTTCTCTTCAGTTTTCTAGCAGTTCACATCAGGTGCTCAATAGTTTGACTTCCCAAAGTTTGAAATTGTCACCTTCACCCTGTATTGTATTTTCTAGTCCAGTCAAAAAAAATCTCTGCCAGTCTCCAAGAAGCTGATAACGCCTAAGTAATACAACTGCCAGAAGTTTTAGCTAATGCGGAGTTTCTATTTCTGTTGTTTCTCGAGGAGGAATCAGTGAGAAACCAGTCCTGTCTCCTTATGTGCATGTAACAGATCCAGGACCACAGCCGAGTGTGTCGGCGTCTCACCTGTGTCTCCTGTGTGAGATTTTACAATTCATGTTAGAACTGCCAAGTAATGTAGCATTGGAGTTAACAGTCTATGTGCTCAAACTTGGAGTGAGCCAGCCTCTGTCATGGGTCAATGTGAGTGGCTGGCATGACGGTAAAGAAGAGACTGCAGGGATACGTGACAGTAAAAGGAGCGACTGTAGGCACACGTGATGGTAAAAGAAGAGAGGAGACCATAGCGATGGCTACGTATGGAACCAACTGCGAGACCCAGCAGCATGTGGCATGCATGTAAATTTTATATGTTATTATCTATAAGTCCTGCATTATTTTGGAGTGGGGTGATATTGGTTGCATAGAACATATATGTGTATATCTTAATCTATATAGTGAACTCATGTGTGTGTGTGTGTGTGTGTGTGTGTGTGTGTGTGTGTGTGTGTGTCCCATGAATGGACTTCCACTGTGAAGCTTCACAATACTGCTCTCTTGGGACCTTTCGTAAGGCTCTTTTTTTTTTTTTCAGGTTCACCAAGTGGTGACCAACATGTGTGACTGAGGAATCCAGGGTGGCTCCCAGCGTCTTGGGCTTTTGTCAAAGTCCGTGTGCTCGTGTCAGAACGTGGAACATCAGTGACACTACCAACATTCTGATGGTGTTTGATCAAAGAGGGACCAGAGTCTCCAAACTGTACCAGGCACCCAAATTACACCCACTCTGCTCAGACAAGCACAGGTAAGCCCCACTTGCCTTTGGAAATGTGTGTTATCTACTGAAATGGACGCTAGTTCCAGACTTGCTTCAGGAACCTACCTCCACGCATGGAACCACAGAACTAGAGTTAAAGCCAAAGCAATACAATGAGGAACAACAGCAGGAGGCCTTAGGTTCTACAGTGACAGTGCTACGAGGTAGTCTCTATGATTTGTCCCCTCTAAAACCCACGTTAAAATCTGATTCCCAGTGCTGAGAGGTAGTTAGGTGTTAGAAAGGCTCAGGTCACAGAATGAGTGGGAGTCTTTCTCACAAGATTGCTTTAGTTTCCAGGGGAATCAGTGAATGCCAGCTCCCTGGGGACTGAATTAGTTAACTAGAGACGGTTTCTTGATTTATGAAGAATTAAGAAAATGTGACCCATTTACCAGGTAAAGGACAATCTATATGTGCCAATGACAGCTTCAAGGTAATGTGGATATTGGACTTGCCAGAAAAGAATATTACAGCAACTCTTAGACCTGTGTTCAGCCAGTCCATGTTAGTTACATCCATGTCACTGTGGCCAACACCTGACAGAGAACAATGAGGGGGCAAGGCGGCTCATTTGGACTGGGAAGCAGAGCACACAGGCTAGAGCCATGGGCGGCTCTGACCTTCAAAGGCCCTCCCTTAGTGACCTACTGTCACCTTCTAGACTCTACCTCTCTAAGGCTCCTTGAAGGTTCTATAGCCTTTGATGTGTCACCACCAACTGGAGAAGAAATGTCCTAAAACTGAGCCTGTGGGAGAGATTTCAGGGTCAAACCGTAACGCGGGATCAGGGAGCGCTCATTTATTCATACTCACTGTGTGAACTGTAGCACAGCACACTATCCCCTGATAAAGAAAGGGGAATGCTGTGTGTGTGTAAGTCCTAAAATAAAAAAGTGTAATCGGCAGACAAATGTATCCATCTGTCTCACTATTCTTCAAGAAAATATAAACTGAAGTTTGTTATCACTTCTTGCTAATTATTTGTAAAAGGTCAATAATTAATAGCCTAGAGTTCCCTGTTTCAGCTAGACCAGGCCTGGCCAGAGAGCCACTGGGGTCTGCTTGTCTTCATCTCCCAGGACAAAGATGTCAATCACAGCCAGCTCTGTTAAGTGTGTGCTGGGGATCTGAACCCGGGTCATCGTGTTGCACGGCACAGCTCCCTGCACTGTTTCCTTGGCCCCTCTAGTGGGCTTTTGCGGTTTTCTGAATTTGTTCTTGTTTCATTGTGCCTCTTTCGTGGTCTTCTTCCTCCTAGCCAGATGTGGTCTCTTCAATATCTAGTGTTCTTTAGGAAGCTTATTCCATTCCAGGAAATCTGCAGCTCATTTCTATAGGAATAAATGTCAGTCCTTGTCTCTCTGATCGCTCCCGTTTCTGCTGTTCATTGGACTGAGGAGTCCCGTGAGTCTTGCCGAGTGAGCATCCTTAAGAGGTAATACTTACCCTTTCTCTGTACTTACTGAGAATGCGGTCAGCTCTTCCCAACCACAGAAGACTAAAGTCTTTCTCTCCCACATCCCTCACAAAGGCCAGGTACTATTATATATGGAAAATGATATACATGTAAAATAATGCATAATACAGGATAATTATATAACAACTACATTATTAGACATTTCATATATTATATAGTCAATATATTGTTATATTATATCTATCTATACTTACCCTTTTCTATTTTTTTAGTGTTGTTCTTGTTCATAGCCATAGTTCAGTGGCTGTACAATTTTCTACCCTGTAAGTGTGCCCTAATTTACTCAGTAACTCTAGGTTAGCTGTTTTTCTCAGCATTAATTTAAGATGATTTTTACTATTGTATAACTTGCAACAAATGAAAAGCTTAATTTATGTAAATTTCCTAAATTGGTATTACTATGTTTAATGATATGAATATTTTATAGCTCCTGGTACATAATACCAAGTACTTTCCAAATCAGTTGGACTATTTCAGTTTATTTTCAAATCAGCCAATTTTTGTATGTGACATATGAATGATTCCTCATTTTTCCTGTCTTCTCAGTTAGAATTGACTATTAATTATCAACCTTTTATGAATAAGTAAGAAGTGAGAAATGGGTCACATTTTCTTGCTTTTTTGTAAATCAAGATACCCTATTTAAAAAAAAAAAAAAGGCAGAGAAATGATTGAAAACTCCCCAATGTATGTCAACCTCTTACCTCTCTCTCCATGTGACCGTAAGGCCTAGTGCATCACTCCCATGCATGGTCATGCACCCCACGCCACGCCGCCTCGCTGAATTCCAGCGTCCCTTCTCAGACAAGGGCAGCAGCTGCTCACACTGGCCACCCCTGGGGAACATGTTTCCCATCCCTTGAACCTGATATGGGCCTGTGAGTCGCACTAGGCAATAGAACGTGTTGGCAATGGTGGGTTTAAGCCCTAAGCAGGCATTTGCTCTTTAGGGAGTTCTCAGACACCACTAAGGAGTTCTGTACCCTAAACATACAGAGGGAGAGGTCTGGAGAGTGAAGGGAGAGAGACCCCGATACCCCTCCAGCACAGCTGAGACCAACCTTTTAGCGTGTCCCCAGTCAGGTGTTAGATGCGCATGTGGGCCATCAAAGACATTCTGGCCCCAGCCACCATCTGACGCAGCTTCGTGACAAATCCCAAGTGATCCCTGCAAGAGGACTGTCCAGCTGAGCCCCAGCCCGCTCATGCGATCATCTGAAATAATCAAATGGGTCCCCGTTTCACAATAAGTGTGCCATGGATTTTATGCAGCACTAGGTAACTAAAGCCTCACGTTAGTCTAAGAGCCCGCCTTACATTCAGCGTCCTCCGCTGGAAAACTGAGTAATAATTAAGCCTCCCTCATAGACTTGCAATGATGGCCAAATAACATACTCAGCGCTTCAGAAACTTCCCCACCAAGACGCTTCTGCCAACCAAAGACAATGAGAGACACACATCCAGGATTTGGAGGGTATAGCCCACAGCATTCCCTACAAATGTAGTTTTTCTTGGAAGGCTTGTGTTTTCATCTTTCAGTCAATCTTGTTTTCTACACAAAGCATCCCTGTAGTTACTTTTTAATGATTTTCTCCCCAGTTACACACACCCTGGTTGTCCTTCATCCTACAGTGTCCCCGGGAAGCCCCTGGAGTATGGGTGCCCCACTTGAAAGAAGCATGAGCAAGTACCTGTCACAGGGAAAGAGCAAGTACCTGTCACAGGGAATTGCCTGCAAGAGGAAGAAGACACGGTGTGGTCAAGAGAGTCAGGGGCGGTCTAGGAAACAAGAGTAGACTGGTTGTAGTCAATTGTTACATAAGGCCTTTCTTAGTGTACTTTCTATTGCTGCGTTAAATACCATGGCCAAAGGAAACGTGAAGAGGAAAGGGTTCATTTCATCTTACAGCTCCCAGTCATGAGGATAAGTCAGGGCAGGGACTTTAGGTAGGAAATTGGAGACTGACATCGAAACAGAGGCCACGGAGGAAGGCTGCCTATGACTTGCTCTCCATGGCTTGCTCAGCCTGCTTTCTCATACCTACCCAGGGGTGGCGCCACCCCAGTGGGCTGGACCCTCTATCGATGCTTAATGGAGAAAGAGTCCTGTGGACCTCCCTCCAGGCAAGCTGCCTGAGGCATTTTCTCAATTGAGGCCCCTCTTCCTATTTGACTGTAGCTTGTGATCAAGTTGACAAAAGCCTAACCAGGCAGAGCAGCCAGCCACTGGGTTGGGTGACTGGTAGTTCATGATACTCAAGGCAATGATGTGTTTCCAGGGCGAATGAAGGAGCCAGGGCCGGGATGCAAGTGGATACACTGGTCTCCAAGGATATCGGATAACAGAACAGAGCTTCAGCAGGGACAGAAACACGGAGAAGGATTCTGTCCTCTTGAACTTTTTAGAGCAGAGAATGCTGCCTATGTTCTTAAAGATGGAAAGAAATGTAAGAAGGAAAAAAGAACCTGAAGGACATAGAAAGAGCTGACAGGATGAGGACGAGGGTTCCGGATGAGAGAGGAGATTTGAGATTGTTAATAAAAGTGGCTTTAGCTTCAGAGGGTAGGATGGAGGGATCAGTTCTGCAGGTGGAAGGGGAGCAAAGTGGGGAGGGAAGACACCAGGGCCTTTAGAAAGAGGAGGGAATGAAGAGAGAGCTCACATACTGTGGTCTTGGTCCACATAACACCAGGGCACCTCAGAGAAACAGAAGGCTGGAGGCCTGAGGCATGGAAAGATCAGCAGGAAGTGGAAAGATGCAAGAGTCATTCTGTAAAATAGAAGAAAAACTTCCTACCATCCATACATCTTGAAAACCTTGTATCAGTGCAATAAATGCTAAAATGTACGTTTGAAACTTAAAGGGTTTTTTTTTTTGTGTGTGTGTGTGTAATATAAAACATTTGCTTTCTAATTTGACCATCAAGTTAAAGTATGAAAATCACAGATAAAGTTTTCAGTTTTTGTTTTTCTCCCTAAGTCACTGAGAGCTGTTCTGTGGACTTCCCAGTGTTAAGAACTGAAGACATACTGCAGGGAAAATGTTGGTCTTTTGTTAAGTAGAGTGGGGCTGGAGTGGGGGGAGGAGCTGGATTCTGCATACAACTGAGGTACAAGAAGCAAAACTTCTGCTCCCCCTCTCCTGTACTCCTTGACCTCTTCTGAGGTAGAGAAATGAACCAGAAATAGGTTTGTTTGTTTGTTTGTTTGTTGTTTGTTCAGTGAGTGTTTCCTGAGTGGTTCCCTTGTGCAGGCCAGCCCAACAGGTAGAATAATGGAAGCTCACAGAGAAACTGTGATTCCATCTTTTCCTTTAGAACTGTTAAAAAGCTTTTGAACTTTTCATCCAAAACCTTGAGACACCTTTTGGAAAGCAGAAATGCAAAGCCCGTTGGCAGTTTGTGGGAGCACTGGCTCAGAAAGATGCAAACAAATGGGAGCCGATCGCCTGTGCTGGCTCCTTGCTCTGGAGCCGCACAGCATCATGGGACATCCTCTCTGAGGGGTGAGAGGAAGCCCTGTTACACCTGACCTCTGACTAATGCTGGCGTTCAGATTTACCCAAGTCCCCTGCAGGGTGGTGTTACAGCAGCCACTGTACATGACAGCTAAGGGGGCCAAAGAAGAACCAGGCATGACATGGAGTCCTGAAGTCTGCAAATCGCTAGAAGTCAACCAGAGAGAGCGTCTGCTAAAAATTCACAGAGCTGCTCTTCTAGGCATGCTAACCATTAGGCTGCACAATAGCAAGACTTTAGCAAACATTACTGAAACAGAAGGAGAGGATTCTACCTTACCTGGCTACCAACCACCTAATGGCCATGGCATCACGGAGAGTCAGGGTCCTGGGGGTGAGGCGAGGTCCTAGCTCTGGGAATGCAGAGAGCCCAGAGGGAGGGAGCTTGTCTGAGAGTCCACAACAGATCCTCCTGGTGCTTCGGGAGGTGCTGCTGCTGAGGGAGCCCCAAGTCTAAGCACAGACGGCATGAGGAAAGTCAGGTCTGGCGAGGATCCGCCTTGGGATGGACTCCTCTGTCGTGGGACACTGGGAGTTCCCATCACGGATCAGAAGCATCTTGTCCATCACAATTATTCATTTTTTCCCTCAAATGTTTTCTTCTCCTGACTGCCCTATTTATTTCCACATGTAGTTCTCTGGGATGCCAGAGTGTTCTCACATGCCTCCCGTGTCAGCTTGTCATTTTGACTGAAAAAAATTGAATGGCAGTCACTGCCACTTTCTTCTCTACTGGGTTCATTTCAGGTACCTTAAATTTCCCATCAGGTTCTATCTTTTGCCTTCCAAGTGAGGGCGTGGTGGCCTTGCTGCCAACCTATGGACATCAGGGAATTGGGCTAAGAGGCAGGCAGGGGCTGCGGATGGCTCTGTCCGCTTTTGAACAGCTGCTGAACAAATGAATCACCACTTTCTTTGGAAGTTCTCAAAACCCTGTGTTTGTAGGAATGGGACCCTTCCCTGCTCTGTTAAATCTTAGTCCTCTTTATTTTTAAAAGGGAGGGAGAGAGAATGTGCCGCCTGGGAATCCCCCCTCCCCTCCCCTCTCCCCCTCCCACCCCATCCGCCTATTATGGAAAAGGACCTGGCCAACTTGCGAATATGCAGAAATGTGCTCTCCATTTCAGCTTTCAATTAACTTTCAGGATTTATTGTTCCTGGATTTGCATCCTTAGATAGAAGTGACGTGACAGATCAATAAAACTTGGAATTATCTAACAAGAGGGCAGTTTCTTGCTTATTATACCTCGGCAGCAAAACCCACTGGGTAGCACTTTTGTCTATGATAGCCAGCAAATCAATAATGGATGCTCTTATGGCCAAGGTAATATGATACCTTGGAATCGAGTGAGCGATGCTAACGCTTAAGTAGGTGAGGAGAGAAAGGAGCAGGCAGGAGGCAGCATCAATGTGCCTAGAAAGGTCTCATGCCTTTCAGGTTAACACTGATAGGAAACATCGCATCCTCTCCCTGCTCCGGTGCATTCCTCTTCTGTGCATAAGAAATCATTCAAAGACGGCAAAAGCTTCCTGCATGACCTTTGCAGCTGCTCGTTTGCAGTGAGTTTTGGCCGCTTACAGAAGGGGGTGGGGGCGGGAAGCTGGGGAGATGAATCGCCAGGACGCTGCTGCTCTTCCCTTTAGCGTTAGAACGTTCTGTACTTCATGTACGTGAGTGGGTGGTGCTGATGAAACGCTATGCGGATGTTGCATGGTAACTCACGTTCTCAAGGCTACTGCTGGACAGCCATTACGTCCAGGCGCCAGCTTCTCTGGTGCTGAGAGGTTTCCCGGCATGCAATGCCCTGAGACTTTCCCTCCACTGGAAAGTGTAAAATACAAATACATTAGAAACCCTCCTGAAGAAAACCGTCCGCTGCCCTTGCTTCTCGTGGACTTGAGAGCTGTGTAAATCAGTAGGCTGTTGGTGTAACAAAACACCATAGACAATCAACTTAGGAGGAGGAAAGGTTTATTCGTTCTCACTGCTGCAGTGCTTTCGGTACAGTGGTCTCTGCTGCTTTGGGTCTGGGCTGAGGCTGCACTGTCCTGGTGGGAGCGCATGTCGAAGGCCCCTCACCTTCAGGAAGCAAAAAACAAACAAACAAACAAACAAACAAACAAAAAGAGAAAGGAAGTGTAGAACCCATAGAGCCTAGGGTACCAAGATCCCTCTCCTGCGCTTGCCATCAGTGATCTAGCTTTTCTCCACTACACCACACCTCCGGAAGTTTCCACTTTGTGGTAGTGCTGTAGTCTGGGGGGATGAAGTCTTCAACATAATGTGCCTTTGATAGAGTCTCTCTGTCTGTCTGTCTGTCTGTCTGTCTGTCTGTCTCTCTCTCTCTCTCTCTCTCTCTCTCTCTCTCTCTCTCTCTCTCTCTCTCTGTCTCTCTGTCTCTCTCTCTGTCTCTGTGTCTCTGTTTCTCTCTGTGTCTCTCTCTGTGTCTGTCTCTGTGTCTCTGTTTCTCTCTGTGTCTCTCTCTGTGTCTGTCTCTGTCTCTCTGTCTCTGTCTGTCTCTCTCTCTGTCTCTTTCTCTCTGTGTCTCCTGCTGTCCTGAAACTCTGCTCTGTAGACCAGACTGACCTCTGTAAACTCACAAAGATCCTGCCTGCCTCTGCCTCCTAAGTGCTGAGATAAAAGGTGTGCGCCATCACCACACCCGGACCCCTTTGAGATACTCTTAGAAAAAGTCCAGCAGGGGCTCTTCTGTATGACTTGTCCTCTCATCTGTCCAGGATCCCGCGTCCATTGATCTTGGAGGAGCAGGGCAGGGTAGAAGGGCGCTAAAGCACAGAATGGGGCTTGGGTGTTATTGTAGGTGCTGGGCAGTGCCTTGCGGTTGGGACAGTTACAGCAACCTGAAGCTGCCGAATCCCAAATTGCTTCTTGAAGCCTTTCTCATGGAGAGACTCGAAATCCATAGAACACGCTGTTGCTCACTGCTAATGAAATTTTCTGTGACCTTTCAACTCCTACTTAGAAATAGCTTGTTCCTGATAGGTCTTAATGGTAGGGTTTAAAAAAAAAAAAAAAAAAAGTCCCAACACTGACTTTGGTTGGCAGACAAACAAGAACCTTCATCCTAGATCTTTTTTGTGCAGGGAAACTTGACAGCCTCCATGACACTCATTCATGAGAAAATGCTAAAGTTGAGCAAATAAGCAGTGCTGTCTTTAGCATTATTTATGAAAGAAAATGGTGCCATCAGGGAGCATGTTGGCTAATCTGCTTTGGCTAAGTTCCCCTTAGAGATGTGGTTAATGGATGGGATGTGCAGGAAATTAGCATACACAGTGCTATTCAGAAAAGAGGGTAAGATGTTAAGGGGTCACCCTCCACACGGCTGTTTCTCTTTAAGTTAATTAATGGCCAAGCACCAGGAGGAAGGACTATACCCGAGTGTATCCCCCTGCTAAGCGCTATTTTGACAATTTCTGGGGCTTAATCTCAAGGAACTGACCTCCACTTCCAGAGCTGCCTCTTCAGCAGTCGCGTTGTGGGCTCTCTCCCCAGAGCAGAAGATGGCCACTGTCCTGCAGCTAATTAGCATGGTGGCCCAGCCTCTGCAGTTAGCAAGGTAATTAGTTCCCTAGATAAGTGGAGATCCTGGGCGTTTGAGACAAGGCATGCTTATTGAGTGATGTCCCCTGGACAACAGAGCCACTGTGTACTTGTTAAAGAAACTTGAATTATTATCTGCCCAAATTCCAGGTCCCTAGGAAGAAGCAGTGTGCTAATTGGGGCCTTCATGGAAGCAAGGGCTAAAAGCGAATTTGTGATTCAGGCAAAAACCTTTAGAGTGAAGCCAAGGGATGCATCTGGAGAACACTGCTGTCATGCAGGGAGGAGAACACACTGGGGCGTTAGTGGGAAATCCTGACCTTTGGGGAGAAGAAAGAGTTCAGGTTGAATTAAAATAAGTTGGAATTGTCACAGAGGAAAGCCATTGGGCTGACCTCCATGAGGCATGCCTTTTCCAGAGTGGGAGTGCTAGGCAAGAACGGTTCCAGCAAGGTTGGGTAGACACCACACCCAGTCTACAGTCTTCCTCATCCACAGACTGAGCACAGGATAGCACCTAGGATTCAAAGTTAATCAAGAGTAAATCTTATGAAATACACAGTAAATTCCACACATGTGTTCGACGTTGTTGGTACTGTCATTGCTTATTGCAAGGGTTTCCAGAGGCTTTAGGCAGGAGATTCGACTAAACCCCCAAAATCTCAACTCTTGGGCCTATGACTTAGTGGTAGAAATACTTTGCACCCCAGAGATTCTTGTGAAAAACAATATATGGCTCACCTGTTCTTTTGAGTCCAGTAGATATCTTTAAAACAGTGATTATCTCCTACGAGATGGCCTTGGCCTACTTAGATCAACAAACATTTGCTCTTTGTTTATGTATACACCTCTTTGTTCCTGAAAGATTTTAGCCAACATCCTCTTTTTAAAGTTTCTTTTTTATTATTTATTCATTCATTTATTTATATTTATTTATTTATTTATTTTTTGTTGTTGTTGTTTGTTTGTTTGTTTTGAGACAGGGTCTTTCTACATAGCCATGGCTATCCTGGAACTCACTATGTAGACCAGGCTGCCCTCAAACTCATTGAGATCCACCTGCTTTTGTCTCCTGAGGGACTAAAAGACGTGTGCCGTCATACCCAGCCACCTTCACTTATTTTATTTCATGTGTGGAGACCAGGGAACAACTTGACAGTGAGTTCACCCCTTCAGCTGTATGGGGCCTGAACTGAGGCCATCAGGGTTGGCGATCAGCACCCTTTAGCATCTCCCAGTCCTAGGTAGCATAGTTAAAGTAACTGGGTGTGTTTTGTAACGTGTACTAAATTAAATGCTCATCTCTTTTAGAAAGGGATTTTTCAAGCCATTGTTAACTATATGGCAGATTGTGGTGACTAGATCAAATATTTCTAAAAGTCAGTTGTAGAGCTGAGAACCAACCTATCTAGAGACACCAGCCCTCTCTCTACTGGGTTGCTAGCTTAGTGTCTTTGCGGGACTCCTAACACTGAAAGTGGGGCTGTCTCTGACTCTTTTGCCTGCTATCTGGACTCTTTTCCTCTTACTGGGTTGCCTTGTCCAGCCTTGATAGGAGGCTTTGTGCCTGGTCTTACTGTAATTTGTTATGCTGAGTTCAGTTGATGTCCCTGGGAGGCCTGCTCTATTCTGAAGGGAAATGGAGGAGCAGTGGACCTGGGGGAGAGAGGAGGTTGCGGGGATGGAGGCACGGAGGGAGGGGAAGCTGTGGCTGAGATATATTATATAAGAGAAGAAGAAATAATAAAAAATACTCTAGGAAACACACAAATAAGTATGCAATCAGTTGTATTTTATACCCTTTGCGGGGGAAAAATCTGAAAACAAAATTGAAAAAAAAAAAAAAAAGAAAAGAAAAGAATTCCACTCAAAATAGTATCAAAAGAGAAAGAATAACTTTACCAAAAAATTCAAAGCCGCTACAATGTAACATATACTTTGTCCAAAAATAATGGAAATTACCCCACATATAAAATACAAGGCAGTCTTAAGAAAAAAGGCAGAGCCAATGAAAACTGAGTGAGAGGACTTCCATGTTGGGATTCTCAGGCAAGGAGCTATAGAGCTACGTACAGTAAGTTATGCGTCTAACAGAGGAGATGGGAAAACTCAACAAAGAAATAGACCGCATTTTTCTAAAGTCACGTGAAACTTCTAGACTGGAACACTGCTGTGTCTAAGACAAAGATGCTGTGTAGGTTAAAAGTGGAATGCGGCTGACAGGCTCGAAGACAGGAAGAGAAGGAGCTATCAAAAGGATGGGTAGAGGTTCGCCAACATACACACACACAATAAGTAAATATTGAAAATATTATATTAGCAAAACAGTGAGGGTACATCTGAAAATAAAGCAAGTTAACTACAAGGAAACCCAGGTATCACGAGAAAAGGACAAGTGGTTATAATGGTAGGATATAGGCAAATAAGAGGAACTGTTTAAAACAGACTCCTGTCAGGTTACAGCTATCAAGAGAGAGTTCTGTAACTATAGAATAAAAGAAAGAGACTGGGGGGCGGGGGACAAGAGAAAGAGAGCCACAGGTCTCAGAGCATCTACAGTCTATGTACAGGGCAGAATTATAACGCTCCTGAGTCAGCAGCAGATATATATAGTGTAATTAATACTAGTGCAGGAAGGCAGAGCTAAACATCAATAAATTAACGAAAACAGGATTCTAGGAGCTGGCAAGGTGGCTTGGTCAATAAAGTACCTGCCACGCAAGCGTGGAGACCTGAATTGGCATCCCAGAACCCAGGTAAAAAGCTGCGCACAAGCCAGGTGGCGATGGTGCATGCCTTTAATCCCAGCACTTAGGAGGCAGAGGCCCATAAGTCTCTGTGAGTTTGAGGCCAACATGCTCTACAGAGTGAGTTCAGGACAGCCAGGGCTACAGAGAGAAGCCCTGCCTCAAAAAAATAAAATAAAAACAAAACAAAACAACAACAAAACTCAGACACACAAAGGCTGACAGTGGCGCACACATTTTGCCCAGCACTGGTGGAGAGGCAGAGGCAGGCAGAGACCTGAACTCCACTGGCCAAGTAGCAAAATTCATGAGCTTCCGGCTCATCAGAGACCCTGTCTTGAAAAAATAAAGGAAGAGAGTGATTGAAGGAAGATGCCAGACACCTAGCGTCAGCCATTGGCCTGACTACACGTGCATACACGTGCACCTGCATGCCACCCGTGCTATCAAGTACATATAGTATGCCCCTAACACATCAGTACGTCCATACATTACACACATGCATACGTGCATGCACCTGCACACACACATGCCCCCATACACTCTAACAAGCTAGATAGTACACACATGCATTTACACACCCTAGTACATATATAAAAATATATACATATTTAATATATTTTATGTATTTCTTATGTATAAATATATACACATACTCCTGGACCCACATATATTATTATGAACATGCACACACATGCCCCTGAATATATGCAAACACACACACATACACACAATTTTAAATAAAAATAAACCAGAAAATATAGAATAAAAGAACAAAAAAATTCAAGGAGCCAACCAAGAACCTGGAAATAGTGACAAATGTAAACATTTGAGTGGAAATGTTAACTATTAATGAATTAGACACTTCCTCTTAGAGACAGATTGTAATAACTTATTTTAACCTATTCCAACCTCTTTTACTTCTATCTACACGGTTAGCCATTTTTTAAAGTGAAACTCTTGCAGACAGCATGCTGTTGGGCCTTGTTCTGCAGCACTCATAGTGACAAACTGTTCAATTCGTTAGGAAAATACAGTAATTATAAATGTGCATCTTACAAATAGCAAAGGTTGAATGCATGAATAGAATACGGTCAGAAGCAACTGGACAGGTGTCAGCCTTGTGACATTGTAGTGTGGCCCGTGACTTCAGTTCAGGCTAGCAAGAACTGTTTAATTAGCTTCATGGGCCATGCGAGATAAGATGACAAGACCCACATCTTTAATGAGATAGAATCTCCCTGTGACACAAGACTGCACAGATACTACAGTGAAGGAACAAAGATATTGTAGAGCAGAAAGAAGACTTCCATAGTACTGTGCTGGACTAAGTGGCCACACTGGAAGGGAGAGGGCAGATCTAGGACCCACACCTGGGCCAGTACAGAAGAGAAACACAGCAGGTGCTGCTCATGGCAGAGTAGGAATGAAGTCTGATTTCCCATGAGGGAAATCAAATGGCCACAGCCATGGTGACTGTTGGGTAAGTAGAGTTCAGGGCAGAAAGGAGAGATGCTTTCTTTTTCCTGGTGAGGAATTGTGTAGACTCAGAGCTGTCAATAGCCTTTGCTGGAGGATGAAGCCTCACCAATACACCTAAGTTGTTTTAAACCATCCCAGTACAGAGGACGTGCTCAACACGGTGATGCTTTGCTATAGTTTGAGCGTGTATGCCCCCTACGTATCGTGGAACTTACCCGCCAAGACCAAGAGTGTTGGGAGGTGCTTAGCCCCTATGGATGGCGTTGGGGCTTATAAAAGGGCTTACGGTGGGAGCTCTCCCCTTTATCCCTTTGCCCTTCAACTCGTTTTGCCAAGTAAGGACATAGAATCAGCTCTTGCATCTCCAGGCAAAGACACAGCAGTCAGAACGGACTGACAGTATTAGAAACACAGAGCCAGCCCACCAGACATAGAACCTGCCAGTGCCTTCATCTTGCTTGTTCTTGTGCTTTGATCTTGGTTTTCTTAAACCTCCAAAATTGGGAGAAATAAATTTCTATAATTTATAAATCACTTAGTCTAAGGTATTGATCTAGGGTATCTGTTCATTATGGTTTTTGTTGTTGTATATTTTTAAAATGTTTTCTTGGAAAGCAGAGCAGAGAGACCAAAACAAAGCAAAGACTGTCAAATTTTGAGGACACGATTGAGCCATGAAGATCCCTCCAACCTCTGAACTTAGCACTAAATTCCTTTTATGGTCTAGGCCAATTACTGTTAATGTTATTTTTACAAAACAGTTTTTGTTTCTCAATTTCCTCTGCCTCTCACTCCTGTTTTCTCCCTTCCTTCTTTTCTGTCCTCCTAACAGGCTGTCACTGTGTTGCCCAGGCTGACCTGAAACTCACAAGCCTCCTTCCTCAGCTGTCCAAGTGCTGGGTTTGTAGAGCATGCCACCATGTCTGACTTAGAGTCAGTTTTCTTGGCTGTTTTTTAAACTGTAAGGATTCCTAACTGGTACTCAGAGTCGGTGTGATTTAAGTACAAACCAAAAAAGAATAGTTTTAGAGCGATGGCCCTCTGCATCTGCATGACAATCGAATTTATGTCTCATATAATTATATATACGAAGCAAAGTTACGGATTCTGCAGGACAGGTGAATGTTCCCACCTTCCAACCTCTTTTACCTTCCGCTAGTTGATATTGTATTGGGAATTTTGCCAAACTCCCTGGCTATGGGCCTGTCTAGTCTTCCAATTACATCCTCCACACAGCTGCCAGAGCTACTTAGAAGAGAGAAATCAGATCATTTTATG